>NW_026902470.1:995673-1323397 GCF_027409185.1 Cynocephalus volans | reverse complement strand
CGAAATGACACTGCAAAGGCCTTCCAACAGGCTTGGAAAAGTGTGTTCTATATCTCTGCCAAACAAACTCCCTGGAGGTTGAGCTTTCAGAAGCTAGTTTAACTCTAAGGGAGGAAGCAGCAGAATGTGCCTCTCACATCTAGCCTGTAGGAATTCAGGTTGGCAAGTTCTATGGGGAAGCCCATTGCTGCCTATGGTGGAAATGGCATGGGAGATTTCAGTTTCAAAATCTCTGTGAAAAAGCGTCAGAGAAGCTTCTCCGTTTAGAATCCAGCATATCTCACTGAACCGAAGAAGTGGTAGTTAGAAGGCAGTTAGAGCTGCAAGCAGTTTGGTTTGGGAAATTAGACGCGAAATGAAACTGCAAATGCCTTCCAACAGGCTTGGAAAAGTGTGTTCTATATCTCTGCCAAACAAACTCCCCGGAGGTTGAGCTTTCAGAAGCAAGTTTAACTCTAAGGGAGGAAGCAGCAGAATGTGCCTCTCACATCTAGCCTGTAGGAATTCAGGTTGGCAAGTTCTATGGGGAAGCCCATTGGCGCCTTCGTTGGAAACGGGTTTGGAAATTTCAGTTTCAAAATCTCTGTGAAAAAGCGTCAGAGAAGCTTCTCCGTTTAGAATCCAGCATATCTCACTGAACCGAAGAAGTGGTAGTTAGAAGGGAGTTAGAGCTGCAAGCAGTTTGGTTTGGGAAATTAGATGCGAAATGACACTGCAAAGGCCTTCCAACAGGCTTGGAAAAGTGTGTTCTATATCTCTGCCAAACAGACTCCCCGGAGGTTGAGCTTTCAGAAGCAAGCTTAACTCTTAGGGACGAAGCAGCAGAATGTGCCTCTCACATCTAGCCTGTAGGAATTCAGGTTGGCAAGTTCTATGGGGAAGCCCATTGCTGCCTATGGTGGAAACAGCATGGGAGATTTCAGTTTCAAAATCTCTGTGAAAAAGCGTCAGAGAAGCTTCTCCGTTTAGAATCCAGCATATCTCACTGAACCGAAGTAGTGGTAGTTAGAAGGCAGTTAGAGCTGCAAGCAGTTTGGTTTGGGAAATTAGACGCGAAATGAAACTGCAAATGCCTTCCAACAGGCTTGGAAAAGTGTGTTCTATATCTCTGCCAAACAAACTCCCCGGAGGTTGAGCTTTCAGAAGCAAGTTTAACTCTAAGGGAGGAAGCAGCAGAATGTGCCTCTCACATCTAGCCTGTAGGAATTCAGGTTGGCAAGTTCTATGGGGAAGCCCATTGGCGCCTTCTTTGGAAACGGGTTCGGAAATTTCAGTTTCAAAATCTCTGTGAAAAGGCGTCAGAGAAGCTTCTCCGTTTAGAATCCAGCATATCTCACTGAACCGAAGAAGTGGTAGTTAGAAGGGAGTTAGAGCTGCAAGCAGTTTGGTTTGGGAAATTAGACGCGAAATGAAACTGCAAATGCCTTCCAACAGGCTTGGAAAAGTGTGTTCTATATCTCTGCCAAACAGACTCCCTGGAGGTTGAGCTTTCAGAAGCAAGTTTAACTCTAAGGGAGGAAGCAGCAGAATGTGCCTCTCACATCTAGCCTGTAGGAATTCAGGTTCGCAAGTTCTATGGGGAAGCCCATTGCTGCCTATGGTGGAAACGGCATGGGAGATTTCAGTTTCAAAATCTCTGTGAAAAAGCGTCAGAGAAGCTTCTCCGTTTAGAATCCAGCATATCTCACTGAACCGAAGAAGTGGTAGTTAGAAGGCAGTTAGAGCTGCAAGCAGTTTGGTTTGGGAAATTAGATGCGTAATGACACTGCAAAGGCCTTCCAACAGGCTTGGAAAAGTGTGTTCTATATCTCTGCCAAACAAACTCCCTGGAGGTTGAGCTTTCAGAAGCAAGCTTAACTCTTAGGGAGGAAGCAGCAGAATGTGCCTCTCACATCTAGCCTGTAGGAATTCAGGTTGGCAAGTTCTATGGGGAAGCCCATTGCTGCCAATGGTGGAAACGGCATGGGAGATTTCAGTTTCAAAATCTCTGTGAAAAAGCGTCAGAGAAGCTTCTCCGTTTAGAATCCAGCATATCTCACTGAACCGAAGAAGTGGTAGTTAGAAGGGAGTTAGAGCTGCAAGCAGTTTGGTTTGGGAAATTAGATGCGAAATGACACTGCAAAGGCCTTCCAACAGGCTTGGAAAAGTGTGTTCTATATCTCTGCCAAACAAACTCCCTGGAGGTTGAGCTTTCAGAAGCTAGTTTAACTCTAAGGGAGGAAGCAGCAGAATGTGCCTCTCACATCTAGCCTGTAGGAATTCAGGTTGGCAAGTTCTATGGGGAAGCCCATTGCTGCCTATGGTGGAAATGGCATGGGAGATTTCAGTTTCAAAATCTCTGTGAAAAAGCGTCAGAGAAGCTTCTCCGTTTAGAATCCAGCATATCTCACTGAACCGAAGAAGTGGTAGTTAGAAGGCAGTTAGAGCTGCAAGCAGTTTGGTTTGGGAAATTAGACGCGAAATGAAACTGCAAATGCCTTCCAACAGGCTTGGAAAAGTGTGTTCTATATCTCTGCCAAACAAACTCCCCGGAGGTTGAGCTTTCAGAAGCAAGTTTAACTCTAAGGGAGGAAGCAGCAGAATGTGCCTCTCACATCTAGCCTGTAGGAATTCAGGTTGGCAAGTTCTATGGGGAAGCCCATTGCTGCCTATGGTGGAAACGGCATGGGAGATTTCAGTTTCAAAATCTCTGTGAAAGAGCGTCAGAGAAGCTTCTCCGTTTAGAATCCAGCATATCTCACTGAACCGAAGAAGTGGTAGTTAGAAGGCAGTTAGAGCTGCAAGCAGTTTGGTTTGGGAAATTAGACGCGAAATGAAACTGCAAATGCCTTCCAACAGGCTTGGAAAAGTGTGTTCTATATCTCTGCCAAACAAACTCCCCGGAGGTTGAGCTTTCAGAAGCTAGTTTAACTCTAAGGGAGGAAGCAGCAGAATGTGCCTCTCACATCTAGCCTGTAGGAATTCAGGTTGGCAAGTTCTATGGGGAAGCCCATTGGCGCCTTCGTTGGAAACGGGTTTGGAAATTTCAGTTTCAAAATCTCTGTGAAAAAGCGTCAGAGAAGCTTCTCCGTTTAGAATCCAGCATATCTCACTGAACCGAAGAAGTGGTAGTTAGAAGGCAGTTAGAGCTGCAAGCAGTTTGGTTTGGGAAATTAGACGCGAAATGAAACTGCAAATGCCTTCCAACAGGCTTGGAAAAGTGTGTTCTATATCTCTGCCAAACAGACTCCCCGGAGGTTGAGCTTTCAGAAGCTAGTTTAACTCTAAGGGAGGAAGCAGCAGAATGTGCCTCTCACATCTAGCCTGTAGGAATTCAGGTTGGCAAGTTCTATGGGGAAGCCCATTGGCGCCTTCGTTGGAAACGGCATGGGAGATTTCAGTTTCAAAATCTCTGTGAAAAGGCGTCAGAGAAGCTTCTCCGTTTAGAATCCAGCATATCTCACTGAACCGAAGAAGTGGTAGTTAGAAGGGAGTTAGAGCTGCAAGCAGTTTGGTTTGGGAAATTAGATGCGAAATGACACTGCAAAGGCCTTCCAACAGGCTTGGAAAAGTGTGTTCTATATCTCTGCCAAACAAACTCCCTGGAGGTTGAGCTTTCAGAAGCTAGTTTAACTCTAAGGGAGGAAGCAGCAGAATGTGCCTCTCACATCTAGCCTGTAGGAATTCAGGTTGGCAAGTTCTATGGGGAAGCCCATTGCTGCCTATGGTGGAAATGGCATGGGAGATTTCAGTTTCAAAATCTCTGTGAAAAAGCGTCAGAGAAGCTTCTCCGTTTAGAATCCAGCATATCTCACTGAACCGAAGAAGTGGTAGTTAGAAGGCAGTTAGAGCTGCAAGCAGTTTGGTTTGGGAAATTAGACGCGAAATGAAACTGCAAATGCCTTCCAACAGGCTTGGAAAAGTGTGTTCTATATCTCTGCCAAACAAACTCCCCGGAGGTTGAGCTTTCAGAAGCAAGTTTAACTCTAAGGGAGGAAGCAGCAGAATGTGCCTCTCACATCTAGCCTGTAGGAATTCAGGTTGGCAAGTTCTATGGGGAAGCCCATTGCTGCCTATGGTGGAAACGGCATGGGAGATTTCAGTTTCAAAATCTCTGTGAAAGAGCGTCAGAGAAGCTTCTCCGTTTAGAATCCAGCATATCTCACTGAACCGAAGAAGTGGTAGTTAGAAGGCAGTTAGAGCTGCAAGCAGTTTGGTTTGGGAATTTAGACGCGAAATGACACTGCAAATGCCTTCCAACAGGCTTGGAAAAGTGTGTTCTATATCTCTGCCAAACAAACTCCCCGGAGGTTGAGCTTTCAGAAGCTAGTTTAACTCTAAGGGAGGAAGCAGCAGAATGTGCCTCTCACATCTAGCCTGTAGGAATTCAGGTTGGCAAGTTCTATGGGGAAGCCCATTGGCGCCTTCGTTGGAAACGGGTTTGGAAATTTCAGTTTCAAAATCTCTGTGAAAAAGCGTCAGAGAAGCTTCTCCGTTTAGAATCCAGCATATCTCACTGAACCGAAGAAGTGGTAGTTAGAAGGGAGTTAGAGCTGCAAGCAGTTTGGTTTGGGAAATTAGACGCGAAATGAAACTGCAAATGCCTTCCAACAGGCTTGGAAAAGTGTGTTCTATATCTCTGCCAAACAAACTCCCCGGAGGTTGAGCTTTCAGAAGCAAGTTTAACTCTAAGGGAGGAAGCAGCAGAATGTGCCTCTCACATCTAGCCTGTAGGAATTCAGGTTGGCAAGTTCTATGGGGAAGCCCATTGCTGCCTATGGTGGAAACGGCATGGGAGATTTCAGTTTCAAAATCTCTGTGAAAAAGCGTCAGAGAAGCTTCTCCGTTTAGAATCCAGCATATCTCACTGAACCGAAGAAGTGGTAGTTAGAAGGGAGTTAGAGCTGCAAGCAGTTTGGTTTGGGAAATTAGATGCGAAATGACACTGCAAAGGCCTTCCAACAGGCTTGGAAAAGTGTGTTCTATATCTCTGCCAAACAGACTCCCCGGAGGTTGAGCTTTCAGAAGCAAGCTTAACTCTTAGGGACGAAGCAGCAGAATGTGCCTCTCACATCTAGCCTGTAGGAATTCAGGTTGGCAAGTTCTATGGGGAAGCCCATTGCTGCCTATGGTGGAAACGGCATGGGAGATTTCAGTTTCAAAATCTCTGTGAAAAAGCGTCAGAGAAGCTTCTCCGTTTAGAATCCAGCATATCTCACTGAACCGAAGAAGTGGTAGTTAGAAGGCAGTTAGAGCTGCAAGCAGTTTGGTTTGGGAAATTAGACGCGAAATGAAACTGCAAATGCCTTCCAACAGGCTTGGAAAAGTGTGTTCTATATATCTGCCAAACAGACTCCCTGGAGGTTGAGCTTTCAGAAGCTAGTTTAACTCTAAGGGAGGAAGCAGCAGAATGTGCCTCTCACATCTAGCCTGTAGGAATTCAGGTTGGCAAGTTCTATGGGGAAGCCCATTGCTGCCTATGGTGGAAACGGCATGGGAGATTTCAGTTTCAAAATCTCTGTGAAAAAGCGTCAGAGAAGCTTCTCCGTTTAGAATCCAGCATATCTCACTGAACCGAAGAAGTGGTAGTTAGAAGGGAGGTAGAGCTGCAAGCAGTTTGGTTTGGGAAATTAGATGCGAAATGACACTGCAAAGGCCTTCCAACAGGCTTGGAAAAGTGTGTTCTATATCTCTGCCAAACAGACTCCCTGGAGGTTGAGCTTTCAGAAGCTAGTTTAACTCTAAGGGAGGAAGCAGCAGAATGTGCCTCTCACATCTAGCCTGTAGGAATTCAGGTTGGCAAGTTCTATGGGGAAGCCCATTGCTGCCTATGGTGGAAACGGCATGGGAGATTTCAGTTTCAAAATCTCTGTGAAAAAGCGTCAGAGAAGCTTCTCCGTTTAGAATCCAGCATATCTCACTGAACCGAAGAAGTGGTAGTTAGAAGGCAGTTAGAGCTGCAAGCAGTTTGGTTTGGGAAATTAGACGCGAAATGAAACTGCAAATGCCTTCCAACAGGCTTGGAAAAGTGTGTTCTATATCTCTGCCAAACAGACTCCCTGGAGGTTGAGCTTTCAGAAGCTAGTTTAACTCTAAGGGAGGAAGCAGCAGAATGTGCCTCTCACATCTAGCCTGTAGGAATTCAGGTTGGCAAGTTCTATGGGGAAGCCCATTGGCGCCTTCGTTGGAAACGGGTTTGGAAATTTCAGTTTCAAAATCTCTGTGAAAAAGCGTCAGAGAAGCTTCTCCGTTTAGAATCCAGCATATCTCACTGAACCGAAGAAGTGGTAGTTAGAAGGGAGTTAGAGCTGCAAGCAGTTTGGTTTGGGAAATTAGACGCGAAATGAAACTGCAAATGCCTTCCAACAGGCTTGGAAAAGTGTGTTCTATATCTCTGCCAAACAAACTCCCCGGAGGTTGAGCTTTCAGAAGCAAGTTTAACTCTAAGGGAGGAAGCAGCAGAATGTGCCTCTCACATCTAGCCTGTAGGAATTCAGGTTGGCAAGTTCTATGGGGAAGCCCATTGCTGCCTATGGTGAAAACGGCATGGGAGATTTCAGTTTCAAAATCTCTGTGAAAAAGCGTCAGAGAAGCTTCTCCGTTTAGAATCCAGCATATCTCACTGAACCGAAGAAGTGGTAGTTAGAAGGGAGTTAGAGCTGCAAGCAGTTTGGTTTGGGAAATTAGATGCGAAATGACACTGCAAAGGCCTTCCAACAGGCTTGGAAAAGTCTGTTCTGTATCTCTGCCAAACAGAGTCCCCGGAGGTTGAGCTTTCAGAAGCAAGCTTAACTGTTAGGGAGGAAGCAGCAGAATGTGCCTCTCACATCTAGCCTGTAGGAATTCAGGTTGGCAAGTTCTATGGGGAAGCCCATTGCTGCCTATGGTGGAAACGGCATGGGAGATTTCAGTTTCAAAATCTCTGTGAAAAAGCGTCAGAGAAGCTTCTCCGTTTAGAATCCAGCATATCTCACTGAACCGAAGAAGTGGTAGTTAGAAGGCAGTTAGAGCTGCAAGCAGTTTGGTTTGGGAAATTAGACGCGAAATGAAACTGCAAATGCCTTCCAACAGGCTTGGAAAAGTGTGTTCTATATCTCTGCCAAACAAACTCCCCGGAGGTTGAGCTTTCAGAAGCTAGTTTAACTCTAAGGGAGGAAGCAGCAGAATGTGCCTCTCACATCTAGCCTGTAGGAATTCAGGTTGGCAAGTTCTATGGGGAAGCCCATTGCTGCCTATGGTGGAAACAGCATGGGAGATTTCAGTTTCAAAATCTCTGTGAAAAAGCGTCAGAGAAGCTTCTCCGTTTAGAATCCAGCATATCTCACTGAACCGAAGAAGTGGTAGTTAGAAGGGAGTTAGAGCTGCAAGCAGTTTGGTTTGGGAAATTAGACGCGAAATGAAACTGCAAATGCCTTCCAACAGGCTTGGAAAAGTGTGTTCTATATCTCTGCCAAACAAACTCCCCGGAGGTTGAGCTTTCAGAAGCAAGTTTAACTCTAAGGGAGGAAGCAGCCGAATGTGCCTCTCACATCTAGCCTGTAGGAATTCAGGTTGGCAAGTTCTATGGGGAAGCCCATTGCTGCCTATGGTGGAAACGGCATGGGAGATTTCAGTTTAAAAATCTCTGTGAAAAAGCGTCAGAGAAGCTTCTCCGTTTAGAATCCAGCATATCTCACTGAACCGAAGAAGTGGTAGTTAGAAGGGAGTTAGAGCTGCAAGCAGTTTGGTTTGGGAAATTAGATGCGAAATGACACTGCAAAGGCCTTCCAACAGGCTTGGAAAAGTCTGTTCTATATCTCTGCCAAACAGAGTCCCCGGAGGTTGAGCTTTCAGAAGCAAGCTTAACTGTTAGGGAGGAAGCAGCAGAATGTGCCTCTCACATCTAGCCTGTAGGAATTCAGGTTGGCAAGTTCTATGGGGAAGCCCATTGCTGCCTATGGTGGAAACGGCATGGGAGATTTCAGTTTCAAAATCTCTGTGAAAAAGCGTCAGAGAAGCTTCTCCGTTTAGAATCCAGCATATCTCACTGAACCGAAGAAGTGGTAGTTAGAAGGCAGTTAGAGCTGCAAGCAGTTTGGTTTGGGAAATTAGACGCGAAATGAAACTGCAAATGCCTTCCAACAGGCTTGGAAAAGTGTGTTCTATATCTCTGCCAAACAAACTCCCCGGAGGTTGAGCTTTCAGAAGCTAGTTTAACTCTAAGGGAGGAAGCAGCAGAATGTGCCTCTCACATCTAGCCTGTAGGAATTCAGGTTGGCAAGTTCTATGGGGAAGCCCATTGCTGCCTATGGTGGAAACAGCATGGGAGATTTCAGTTTCAAAATCTCTGTGAAAAAGCGTCAGAGAAGCTTCTCCGTTTAGAATCCAGCATATCTCACTGAACCGAAGAAGTGGTAGTTAGAAGGCAGTTAGAGCTGCAAGCAGTTTGGTTTGGGAAATTAGACGCGAAATGAAACTGCAAATGCCTTCCAACAGGCTTGGAAAAGTGTGTTCTTTATCTCTGCCAAACAAACTCCCCGGAGGTTGAGCTTTCAGAAGCAAGTTTAACTCTAAGGGAGGAAGCAGCCGAATGTGCCTCTCACATCTAGCCTGTAGGAATTCAGGTTGGCAAGTTCTATGGGGAAGCCCATTGCTGCCTATGGTGGAAACGGCATGGGAGATTTCAGTTTAAAAATCTCTGTGAAAAAGCGTCAGAGAAGCTTCTCCGTTTAGAATCCAGCATATCTCACTGAACCGAAGAAGTGGTAGTTAGAAGGCAGTTAGAGCTGCAAGCAGTTTGGTTTGGGAAATTAGACGCGAAATGAAACTGCAAATGCCTTCCAACAGGCTTGGAAAAGTGTGTTCTATATCTCTGCCAAACAGACTCCCTGGAGGTTGAGCTTTCAGAAGCTAGTTTAACTCTAAGGGAGGAAGCAGCAGAATGTGCCTCTCACATCTAGCCTGTAGGAATTCAGGTTGGCAAGTTCTATGTGGAAGCCCATTGCTGGCTATGGTGGAAACAGCATGGGAGATTTCAGTTTCAAAATCTCTGTGAAAAAGCGTCAGAGAAGCTTCTCCGTTTAGAATCCAGCATATCTCACTGAACCGAAGAAGTGGTAGTTAGAAGGCAGTTAGAGCTGCAAGCAGTTTGGTTTGGGAAATTAGACGCGAAATGAAACTGCAAATGCCTTCCAACAGGCTTGGAAAAGTGTGTTCTATATCTCTGCCAAACAAACTCCCCGGAGGTTGAGCTTTCAGAAGCTAGTTTAACTCTAAGGGAGGAAGCAGCAGAATGTGCCTCTCACATCTAGCCTGTAGGAATTCAGGTTGGCAAGTTCTATGGGGAAGCCCATTGCTGCCTATGGTGGAAACAGCATGGGAGATTTCAGTTTCAAAATCTCTGTGAAAAAGCGTCAGAGAAGCTTCTGCGTTTAGAATCCAGCATATCTCACTGAACCGAAGAAGTGGTAGTTAGAAGGCAGTTAGAGCTGCAAGAAGTTTGGTTTGGGAAATTAGACGCGAAATGAAACTGCAAATGCCTTCCAACAGGCTTGGAAAAGTGTGTTCTATATCTCTGCCAAACAGAGTCCCCGGAGGTTGAGCTTTCAGAAGCAAGTTTAACTCTAAGGGAGGAAGCAGCAGAATGTGCCTCTCACATCTAGCCTGTAGGAATTCAGGTTGGCAAGTTCTATGGGGAAGCCCATTGGCGCCTTCTTTGGAAACGGGTTTGGAAATTTCAGTTTCAAAATCTCTGTGAAAAAGCGTCAGAGAAGCTTCTCCGTTTAGAATCCAGCATATCTCACTGAACCGAAGAAGTGGTAGTTAGAAGGGAGTTAGAGCTGAAAGCAGTTTGGTTTGGGAAATTAGACGCGAAATGAAACTGCAAATGCCTTCCAACAGGCTTGGAAAAGTGTGTTCTATATCTCTGCCAAACAAACTCCCCGGAGGTTGAGTTTTCAGAAGCAAGTTTACCTCTAAGGGAGGAAGCAGCAGAATGTGCCTCTCACATCAAGCCTGTAGGAATTCAGGTTGGCAAGTTCTATGGGGAAGCCCATTGCTGCCTATGGTGGAAACGGCATGGGAGATTTCAGTTTCAAAATCTCTGTGAAAAAGCGTCAGAGAAGCTTCTCCGTTTAGAATCCAGCATATCTCACTGAACCGAAGAAGTGGTAGTTAGAAGGGAGTTAGAGCTGCAAGCAGTTTGGTTTGGGAAGTTAGACGCGAAATGAAACTGCAAATGCCTTCCAACAGGCTTGGAAAAGTGTGTTCTATATCTCTGCCAAACAAACTCCCCGGAGGTTGAGCTTTCAGAAGCTAGTTTAACTCTAAGGGAGGAAGCAGCAGAATGTGCCTCTCACATCTAGCCTGTAGGAATTCAGGTTGGCAAGTTCTATGGGGAAGCCCAAAGGCGCCTTCGTTGGAAACGGGTTTGGAAATTTCAGTTTCAAGATCTCTCTGAAAAAGCGTCAGAGAAGCTTCTCCGTTTAGAATCCAGCGTATCTCACTGAACCGAAGAAGTGGTAGTTAGAAGGCAGTTAGAGCTGCAAGCAGTTTGGTTTGGGAAATTAGACGCGAAATGAAACTGCAAATGCCTTCCAACAGGCTTGGAAAAGTGTGTTCTATATCTCTGCCAAACAAACTCGCCGGAGGTTGAGCTTTCAGAAGCTAGTTTAACTCTAAGGGAGGAAGCAGCCGAATGTGCCTCTCACATCTAGCCTGTAGGAATTCAGGTTGGCAAGTTCTATGGGGAAGCCCATTGCTGCCTATGGTGGAAACGGCATGGGAGATTTCAGTTTCAAAATCTCTGTGAAAAAGCGTCAGAGAAGCTTCTCCGTTTAGAATCCAGCATATCTCACTGAACCGAAGAAGTGGTAGTTAGAAGGCAGTTAGAGCTGCAAGCAGTTTGGTTTGGGAAATTAGACGCGAAATGAAACCGCAAATGCCTTCCAACAGGCTTGGAAAAGTGTGTTCTATATCTCTGCCAAACAGAGTCCCTGGAGGTTGAGCTTTCAGAAGCTAGTTTAACTCTAAGGGAGTTAGCAGCAGAATGTGCCTCTCACATCTAGCCTGTAGGAATTCAGGTTGGCAAGTTCTATGGGGAAGCCCATTGCTGCCTATGGTGGAAACAGCATGGGAGATTTCAGTTTCAAAATCTCTGTGAAAAAGCGTCAGAGAAGCTTCTCCGTTTAGAATCCAGCATATCTCACTGAACCGAAGAAGTGGTAGTTAGAAGGCAGTTAGAGCTGCAAGCAGTTTGGTTTGGGAAATTAGACGCGAAATGAAACTGCAAATGCCTTCCAACAGGCTTGGAAAAGTGTGTTCTATATCTCTGCCAAACAAACTCCCCGGAGGTTGAGCTTTCAGAAGCTAGTTTAACTCTAAGGGAGGAAGCAGCAGAATGTGCCTCTCACATCTAGCCTGTAGGAATTCAGGTTGGCAAGTTCTATGGGGAAGCCCATTGGCGCCTTCGTTGGAAACGGGTTTGGAAATTTCAGTTTCAAAATCTCTGTGAAAAAGCGTCAGAGAAGCTTCTCCGTTTAGAATCCAGCATATCTCACTGAACCGAAGAAGTGGTAGTTAGACGGCAGTTAGAGCTGCAAGCAGTTTGGTTTGGGAAATTAGACGCGAAATGAAACTGCAAATGCCTTCCAACAGGCTTGGAAAAGTGTGTTCTATATCTCTGCCAAACAAACTCCCCGGAGGTTGAGCTTTCAGAAGCAAGTTTAACTCTAAGGGAGGAAGCAGCAGAATGTGCCTCTCACATCTAGCCTGTAGGAATTCAGGTTGGCAAGTTCTATGGGGAAGCCCATTGCTGCCTATGGTGGAAACGGCATGGGAGATTTCAGTTTCAAAATCTCTGTGAAAAAGCGTCAGAGAAGCTTCTCCGTTTAGAATCCAGCATATCTCACTGAACCGAAGAAGTGGTAGTTAGAAGGGAGTTAGAGCTGCAAGCAGTTTGGTTTGGGAAATTAGATGCGAAATGACACTGCAAAGGCCTTCCAACAGGCTTGGAAAAGTGTGTTCTATATCTCTGCCAAACAGACTCCCCGGAGGTTGAGCTTTCAGAAGCAAGCTTAACTCTTAGGGACGAAGCAGCAGAATGTGCCTCTCACATCTAGCCTGTAGGAATTCAGGTTGGCAAGTTCTATGGGGAAGCCCATTGCTGCCTATGGTGGAAACAGCATGGGAGATTTCAGTTTCAAAATCTCTGTGAAAAAGCGTCAGAGAAGCTTCTCCGTTTAGAATCCAGCATATCTCACTGAACCGAAGTAGTGGTAGTTAGAAGGCAGTTAGAGCTGCAAGCAGTTTGGTTTGGGAAATTAGACGCGAAATGAAACTGCAAATGCCTTCCAACAGGCTTGGAAAAGTGTGTTCTATATCTCTGCCAAACAAACTCCCCGGAGGTTGAGCTTTCAGAAGCAAGTTTAACTCTAAGGGAGGAAGCAGCAGAATGTGCCTCTCACATCTAGCCTGTAGGAATTCAGGTTGGCAAGTTCTATGGGGAAGCCCATTGGCGCCTTCGTTGGAAACGGGTTCGGAAATTTCAGTTTCAAAATCTCTGTGAAAAGGCGTCAGAGAAGCTTCTCCGTTTAGAATCCAGCATATCTCACTGAACCGAAGAAGTGGTAGTTAGAAGGGAGTTAGAGCTGCAAGCAGTTTGGTTTGGGAAATTAGACGCGAAATGAAACTGCAAATGCCTTCCAACAGGCTTGGAAAAGTGTGTTCTATATCTCTGCCAAACAGACTCCCTGGAGGTTGAGCTTTCAGAAGCAAGTTTAACTCTAAGGGAGGAAGCAGCAGAATGTGCCTCTCACATCTAGCCTGTAGGAATTCAGGTTCGCAAGTTCTATGGGGAAGCCCATTGCTGCCTATGGTGGAAACGGCATGGGAGATTTCAGTTTAAAAATCTCTGTGAAAAAGCGTCAGAGAAGCTTCTCCGTTTAGAATCCAGCATATCTCACTGAACCGAAGAAGTGGTAGTTAGAAGGCAGTTAGAGCTGCAAGCAGTTTGGTTTGGGAAATTAGATGCGTAATGACACTGCAAAGGCCTTCCAACAGGCTTGGAAAAGTGTGTTCTATATCTCTGCCAAACAAACTCCCTGGAGGTTGAGCTTTCAGAAGCAAGCTTAACTCTTAGGGAGGAAGCAGCAGAATGTGCCTCTCACATCTAGCCTGTAGGAATTCAGGTTGGCAAGTTCTATGGGGAAGCCCATTGCTGCCAATGGTGGAAACGGCATGGGAGATTTCAGTTTCAAAATCTCTGTGAAAAAGCGTCAGAGAAGCTTCTCCGTTTAGAATCCAGCATATCTCACTGAACCGAAGAAGTGGTAGTTAGAAGGGAGTTAGAGCTGCAAGCAGTTTGGTTTGGGAAATTAGATGCGAAATGACACTGCAAAGGCCTTCCAACAGGCTTGGAAAAGTGTGTTCTATATCTCTGCCAAACAAACTCCCTGGAGGTTGAGCTTTCAGAAGCTAGTTTAACTCTAAGGGAGGAAGCAGCAGAATGTGCCTCTCACATCTAGCCTGTAGGAATTCAGGTTGGCAAGTTCTATGGGGAAGCCCATTGCTGCCTATGGTGGAAATGGCATGGGAGATTTCAGTTTCAAAATCTCTGTGAAAAAGCGTCAGAGAAGCTTCTCCGTTTAGAATCCAGCATATCTCACTGAACCGAAGAAGTGGTAGTTAGAAGGCAGTTAGAGCTGCAAGCAGTTTGGTTTGGGAAATTAGACGCGAAATGAAACTGCAAATGCCTTCCAACAGGCTTGGAAAAGTGTGTTCTATATCTCTGCCAAACAAACTCCCCGGAGGTTGAGCTTTCAGAAGCTAGTTTAACTCTAAGGGAGGAAGCAGCAGAATGTGCCTCTCACATCTAGCCTGTAGGAATTCAGGTTGGCAAGTTCTATGGGGAAGCCCATTGCTGCCTATGGTGGAAACAGCATGGGAGATTTCAGTTTCAAAATCTCTGTGAAAAAGCGTCAGAGAAGCTTCTGCGTTTAGAATCCAGCATATCTCACTGAACCGAAGAAGTGGTAGTTAGAAGGCAGTTAGAGCTGCAAGAAGTTTGGTTTGGGAAATTAGACGCGAAATGAAACTGCAAATGCCTTCCAACAGGCTTGGAAAAGTGTGTTCTATATCTCTGCCAAACAGAGTCCCCGGAGGTTGAGCTTTCAGAAGCAAGTTTAACTCTAAGGGAGGAAGCAGCAGAATGTGCCTCTCACATCTAGCCTGTAGGAATTCAGGTTGGCAAGTTCTATGGGGAAGCCCATTGGCGCCTTCTTTGGAAACGGGTTTGGAAATTTCAGTTTCAAAATCTCTGTGAAAAAGCGTCAGAGAAGCTTCTCCGTTTAGAATCCAGCATATCTCACTGAACCGAAGAAGTGGTAGTTAGAAGGGAGTTAGAGCTGAAAGCAGTTTGGTTTGGGAAATTAGACGCGAAATGAAACTGCAAATGCCTTCCAACAGGCTTGGAAAAGTGTGTTCTATATCTCTGCCAAACAAACTCCCCGGAGGTTGAGTTTTCAGAAGCAAGTTTACCTCTAAGGGAGGAAGCAGCAGAATGTGCCTCTCACATCAAGCCTGTAGGAATTCAGGTTGGCAAGTTCTATGGGGAAGCCCATTGCTGCCTATGGTGGAAACGGCATGGGAGATTTCAGTTTCAAAATCTCTGTGAAAAGGCGTCAGAGAAGCTTCTCCGTTTAGAATCCAGCATATCTCACTGAACCGAAGAAGTGGTAGTTAGAAGGGAGTTAGAGCTGCAAGCAGTTTGGTTTGGGAAATTAGATGCGAAATGACACTGCAAAGGCCTTCCAACAGGCTTGGAAAAGTGTGTTCTATATCTCTGCCAAACAAACTCCCTGGAGGTTGAGCTTTCAGAAGCTAGTTTAACTCTAAGGGAGGAAGCAGCAGAATGTGCCTCTCACATCTAGCCTGTAGGAATTCAGGTTGGCAAGTTCTATGGGGAAGCCCATTGCTGCCTATGGTGGAAATGGCATGGGAGATTTCAGTTTCAAAATCTCTGTGAAAAAGCGTCAGAGAAGCTTCTCCGTTTAGAATCCAGCATATCTCACTGAACCGAAGAAGTGGTAGCTAGAAGGCAGTTAGAGCTGCAAGCAGTTTGGTTTGGGAAATTAGACGCGAAATGAAACTGCAAATGCCTTCCAACAGGCTTGGAAAAGTGTGTTCTATATCTCTGCCAAACAAACTCCCCGGAGGTTGAGCTTTCAGAAGCAAGTTTAACTCTAAGGGAGGAAGCAGCAGAATGTGCCTCTCACATCTAGCCTGTAGGAATTCAGGTTGGCAAGTTCTATGGGGAAGCCCATTGCTGCCTATGGTGGAAACGGCATGGGAGATTTCAGTTTCAAAATCTCTGTGAAAGAGCGTCAGAGAAGCTTCTCCGTTTAGAATCCAGCATATCTCACTGAACCGAAGAAGTGGTAGTTAGAAGGCAGTTAGAGCTGCAAGCAGTTTGGTTTGGGAATTTAGACGCGAAATGACACTGCAAATGCCTTCCAACAGGCTTGGAAAAGTGTGTTCTATATCTCTGCCAAACAAACTCCCCGGAGGTTGAGCTTTCAGAAGCTAGTTTAACTCTAAGGGAGGAAGCAGCAGAATGTGCCTCTCACATCTAGCCTGTAGGAATTCAGGTTGGCAAGTTCTATGGGGAAGCCCATTGGCGCCTTCGTTGGAAACGGGTTTGGAAATTTCAGTTTCAAAATCTCTGTGAAAAAGCGTCAGAGAAGCTTCTCCGTTTAGAATCCAGCATATCTCACTGAACCGAAGAAGTGGTAGTTAGAAGGGAGTTAGAGCTGCAAGCAGTTTGGTTTGGGAAATTAGACGCGAAATGAAACTGCAAATGCCTTCCAACAGGCTTGGAAAAGTGTGTTCTATATCTCTGCCAAACAAACTCCCCGGAGGTTGAGCTTTCAGAAGCAAGTTTAACTCTAAGGGAGGAAGCAGCAGAATGTGCCTCTCACATCTAGCCTGTAGGAATTCAGGTTGGCAAGTTCTATGGGGAAGCCCATTGCTGCCTATGGTGGAAACGGCATGGGAGATTTCAGTTTCAAAATCTCTGTGAAAAAGCGTCAGAGAAGCTTCTCCGTTTAGAATCCAGGATATCTCACTGAACCGAAGAAGTGGTAGTTAGAAGGGAGTTAGAGCTGCAAGCAGTTTGGTTTGGGAAATTAGATGCGAAATGACACTGCAAAGGCCTTCCAACAGGCTTGGAAAAGTGTGTTCTATATCTCTGCCAAACAGACTCCCCGGAGGTTGAGCTTTCAGAAGCAAGCTTAACTCTTAGGGACGAAGCAGCAGAATGTGCCTCTCACATCTAGCCTGTAGGAATTCAGGTTGGCAAGTTCTATGGGGAAGCCCATTGCTGCCTATGGTGGAAACGGCATGGGAGATTTCAGTTTCAAAATCTCTGTGAAAAAGCGTCAGAGAAGCTTCTCCGTTTAGAATCCAGCATATCTCACTGAACCGAAGAAGTGGTAGTTAGAAGGCAGTTAGAGCTGCAAGCAGTTTGGTTTGGGAAATTAGACGCGAAATGAAACTGCAAATGCCTTCCAACAGGCTTGGAAAAGTGTGTTCTATATATCTGCCAAACAGACTCCCTGGAGGTTGAGCTTTCAGAAGCTAGTTTAACTCTAAGGGAGGAAGCAGCAGAATGTGCCTCTCACATCTAGCCTGTAGGAATTCAGGTTGGCAAGTTCTATGGGGAAGCCCATTGCTGCCTATGGTGGAAACGGCATGGGAGATTTCAGTTTCAAAATCTCTGTGAAAAAGCGTCAGAGAAGCTTCTCCGTTTAGAATCCAGCATATCTCACTGAACCGAAGAAGTGGTAGTTAGAAGGGAGGTAGAGCTGCAAGCAGTTTGGTTTGGGAAATTAGATGCGAAATGACACTGCAAAGGCCTTCCAACAGGCTTGGAAAAGTGTGTTCTATATCTCTGCCAAACAGACTCCCTGGAGGTTGAGCTTTCAGAAGCTAGTTTAACTCTAAGGGAGGAAGCAGCAGAATGTGCCTCTCACATCTAGCCTGTAGGAATTCAGGTTGGCAAGTTCTATGGGGAAGCCCATTGCTGCCTATGGTGGAAACGGCATGGGAGATTTCAGTTTCAAAATCTCTGTGAAAAAGCGTCAGAGAAGCTTCTCCGTTTAGAATCCAGCATATCTCACTGAACCGAAGAAGTGGTAGTTAGAAGGCAGTTAGAGCTGCAAGCAGTTTGGTTTGGGAAATTAGACGCGAAATGAAACTGCAAATGCCTTCCAACAGGCTTGGAAAAGTGTGTTCTATATCTCTGCCAAACAGACTCCCTTGAGGTTGAGCTTTCAGAAGCTAGTTTAACTCTAAGGGAGGAAGCAGCAGAATGTGCCTCTCACATCTAGCCTGTAGGAATTCAGGTTGGCAAGTTCTATGGGGAAGCCCATTGGCGCCTTCGTTGGAAACGGGTTTGGAAATTTCAGTTTCAAAATCTCTGTGAAAAAGCGTCAGAGAAGCTTCTCCGTTTAGAATCCAGCATATCTCACTGAACCGAAGAAGTGGTAGTTAGAAGGGAGTTAGAGCTGCAAGCAGTTTGGTTTGGGAAATTAGACGCGAAATGAAACTGCAAATGCCTTCCAACAGGCTTGGAAAAGTGTGTTCTATATCTCTGCCAAACAAACTCCCCGGAGGTTGAGCTTTCAGAAGCAAGTTTAACTCTAAGGGAGGAAGCAGCAGAATGTGCCTCTCACATCTAGCCTGTAGGAATTCAGGTTGGCAAGTTCTATGGGGAAGCCCATTGCTGCCTATGGTGAAAACGGCATGGGAGATTTCAGTTTCAAAATCTCTGTGAAAAAGCGTCAGAGAAGCTTCTCCGTTTAGAATCCAGCATATCTCACTGAACCGAAGAAGTGGTAGTTAGAAGGGAGTTAGAGCTGCAAGCAGTTTGGTTTGGGAAATTAGATGCGAAATGACACTGCAAAGGCCTTCCAACAGGCTTGGAAAAGTCTGTTCTGTATCTCTGCCAAACAGAGTCCCCGGAGGTTGAGCTTTCAGAAGCAAGCTTAACTGTTAGGGAGGAAGCAGCAGAATGTGCCTCTCACATCTAGCCTGTAGGAATTCAGGTTGGCAAGTTCTATGGGGAAGCCCATTGCTGCCTATGGTGGAAACGGCATGGGAGATTTCAGTTTCAAAATCTCTGTGAAAAAGCGTCAGAGAAGCTTCTCCGTTTAGAATCCAGCATATCTCACTGAACCGAAGAAGTGGTAGTTAGAAGGCAGTTAGAGCTGCAAGCAGTTTGGTTTGGGAAATTAGACGCGAAATGAAACTGCAAATGCCTTCCAACAGGCTTGGAAAAGTGTGTTCTATATCTCTGCCAAACAAACTCCCCGGAGGTTGAGCTTTCAGAAGCTAGTTTAACTCTAAGGGAGGAAGCAGCAGAATGTGCCTCTCACATCTAGCCTGTAGGAATTCAGGTTGGCAAGTTCTATGGGGAAGCCCATTGCTGCCTATGGTGGAAACAGCATGGGAGATTTCAGTTTCAAAATCTCTGTGAAAAAGCGTCAGAGAAGCTTCTCCGTTTAGAATCCAGCATATCTCACTGAACCGAAGAAGTGGTAGTTAGAAGGGAGTTAGAGCTGCAAGCAGTTTGGTTTGGGAAATTAGACGCGAAATGAAACTGCAAATGCCTTCCAACAGGCTTGGAAAAGTGTGTTCTATATCTCTGCCAAACAAACTCCCCGGAGGTTGAGCTTTCAGAAGCAAGTTTAACTCTAAGGGAGGAAGCAGCCGAATGTGCCTCTCACATCTAGCCTGTAGGAATTCAGGTTGGCAAGTTCTATGGGGAAGCCCATTGCTGCCTATGGTGGAAACGGCATGGGAGATTTCAGTTTAAAAATCTCTGTGAAAAAGCGTCAGAGAAGCTTCTCCGTTTAGAATCCAGCATATCTCACTGAACCGAAGAAGTGGTAGTTAGAAGGGAGTTAGAGCTGCAAGCAGTTTGGTTTGGGAAATTAGATGCGAAATGACACTGCAAAGGCCTTCCAACAGGCTTGGAAAAGTCTGTTCTATATCTCTGCCAAACAGAGTCCCCGGAGGTTGAGCTTTCAGAAGCAAGCTTAACTGTTAGGGAGGAAGCAGCAGAATGTGCCTCTCACATCTAGCCTGTAGGAATTCAGGTTGGCAAGTTCTATGGGGAAGCCCATTGCTGCCTATGGTGGAAACGGCATGGGAGATTTCAGTTTCAAAATCTCTGTGAAAAAGCGTCAGAGAAGCTTCTCCGTTTAGAATCCAGCATATCTCACTGAACCGAAGAAGTGGTAGTTAGAAGGCAGTTAGAGCTGCAAGCAGTTTGGTTTGGGAAATTAGACGCGAAATGAAACTGCAAATGCCTTCCAACAGGCTTGGAAAAGTGTGTTCTATATCTCTGCCAAACAAACTCCCCGGAGGTTGAGCTTTCAGAAGCTAGTTTAACTCTAAGGGAGGAAGCAGCAGAATGTGCCTCTCACATCTAGCCTGTAGGAATTCAGGTTGGCAAGTTCTATGGGGAAGCCCATTGCTGCCTATGGTGGAAACAGCATGGGAGATTTCAGTTTCAAAATCTCTGTGAAAAAGCGTCAGAGAAGCTTCTCCGTTTAGAATCCAGCATATCTCACTGAACCGAAGAAGTGGTAGTTAGAAGGCAGTTAGAGCTGCAAGCAGTTTGGTTTGGGAAATTAGACGCGAAATGAAACTGCAAATGCCTTCCAACAGGCTTGGAAAAGTGTGTTCTTTATCTCTGCCAAACAAACTCCCCGGAGGTTGAGCTTTCAGAAGCAAGTTTAACTCTAAGGGAGGAAGCAGCCGAATGTGCCTCTCACATCTAGCCTGTAGGAATTCAGGTTGGCAAGTTCTATGGGGAAGCCCATTGCTGCCTATGGTGGAAACGGCATGGGAGATTTCAGTTTAAAAATCTCTGTGAAAAAGCGTCAGAGAAGCTTCTCCGTTTAGAATCCAGCATATCTCACTGAACCGAAGAAGTGGTAGTTAGAAGGCAGTTAGAGCTGCAAGCAGTTTGGTTTGGGAAATTAGACGCGAAATGAAACTGCAAATGCCTTCCAACAGGCTTGGAAAAGTGTGTTCTATATCTCTGCCAAACAGACTCCCTGGAGGTTGAGCTTTCAGAAGCTAGTTTAACTCTAAGGGAGGAAGCAGCAGAATGTGCCTCTCACATCTAGCCTGTAGGAATTCAGGTTGGCAAGTTCTATGTGGAAGCCCATTGCTGGCTATGGTGGAAACAGCATGGGAGATTTCAGTTTCAAAATCTCTGTGAAAAAGCGTCAGAGAAGCTTCTCCGTTTAGAATCCAGCATATCTCACTGAACCGAAGAAGTGGTAGTTAGAAGGCAGTTAGAGCTGCAAGCAGTTTGGTTTGGGAAATTAGACGCGAAATGAAACTGCAAATGCCTTCCAACAGGCTTGGAAAAGTGTGTTCTATATCTCTGCCAAACAAACTCCCCGGAGGTTGAGCTTTCAGAAGCTAGTTTAACTCTAAGGGAGGAAGCAGCAGAATGTGCCTCTCACATCTAGCCTGTAGGAATTCAGGTTGGCAAGTTCTATGGGGAAGCCCATTGCTGCCTATGGTGGAAACAGCATGGGAGATTTCAGTTTCAAAATCTCTGTGAAAAAGCGTCAGAGAAGCTTCTCCGTTTAGAATCCAGCATATCTCACTGAACCGAAGAAGTGGTAGTTAGAAGGCAGTTAGAGCTGCAAGAAGTTTGGTTTGGGAAATTAGACGCGAAATGAAACTGCAAATGCCTTCCAACAGGCTTGGAAAAGTGTGTTCTATATCTCTGCCAAACAGAGTCCCCGGAGGTTGAGCTTTCAGAAGCAAGTTTAACTCTAAGGGAGGAAGCAGCAGAATGTGCCTCTCACATCTAGCCTGTAGGAATTCAGGTTGGCAAGTTCTATGGGGAAGCCCATTGGCGCCTTCTTTGGAAACGGGTTTGGAAATTTCAGTTTCAAAATCTCTGTGAAAAAGCGTCAGAGAAGCTTCTCCGTTTAGAATCCAGCATATCTCACTGAACCGAAGAAGTGGTAGTTAGAAGGGAGTTAGAGCTGCAAGCAGTTTGATTTGGGAAATTAGATGCGAAATGACACTGCAAAGGCCTTCCAACAGGCTTGGAAAAGTGTGTTCTATATCTCTGCCAAACAGAGTCCCCGGAGGTTGAGCTTTCAGAAGCAAGCTTAACTGGTAGGGAGGAAGCAGCAGAATGTGCCTCTCACATCTAGCCTGTAGGAATTCAGGTTGGCAAGTTCTATGGGGAAGCCCATTGCTGCCTATGGTGGAAACGGCATGGGAGATTTCAGTTTCAAAATCTCTGTGAAAAAGCGTCAGAGAAGCTTCTCCGTTTAGAATCCAGCATATCTCACTGAACCGAAGAAGTGGTAGTTAGAAGGCAGTTAGAGCTGCAAGCAGTTTGGTTTGGGAAATTAGACGCGAAATGAAACTGCAAATGCCTTCCAACAGCCTTGGAAAAGTGTGTTCTATATCTCTGCCAAACAGACTCCCTGGAGGTTGAGCTTTCAGAAGCTAGTTTAACTCTAAGGGAGGAAGCAGCAGAATGTGCCTCTCACATCTAGCCTGTAGGAATTCAGGTTGGCAAGTTCTATGGGGAAGCCCATTGGCGCCTTCGTTGGAAACGGGTTTGGAAATTTCAGTTTCAAAATCTCTGTGAAAAAGCGTCAGAGAAGCTTCTCCGTTTAGAATCCAGCATATCTCACTGAACCGAAGAAGTGGTAGTTAGAAGGGAGTTAGAGCTGCAAGCAGTTTGGTTTGGGAAATTAGACGCGAAATGAAACTGCAAATGCCTTCCAACAGGCTTGGAAAAGTGTGTTCTATATCTCTGCCAAACAAACTCCCCGGAGGTTGAGCTTTCAGAAGCAAGTTTAACTCTAAGGGAGGAAGCAGCAGAATGTGCCTCTCACATCTAGCCTGTAGGAATTCAGGTTGGCAAGTTCTATGGGGAAGCCCATTGCTGCCTACGGTGGAAACGGCATGGGAGATTTCAGTTTCAAAATCTCTGTGAAAAAGCGTCAGAGAAGCTTCTCCGTTTAGAATCCAGCATATCTCACTGAACCGAAGAAGTGGTAGTTAGAAGGGAGTTAGAGCTGCAAGCAGTTTGGTTTGGGAAATTAGACGCGAAATGAAACTGCAAATGCCTTCCAACAGGCTTGGAAAAGTGTGTTCTATATCTCTGCCAAACAGAGTCCCCGGAGGTTGAGCTTTCAGAAGCAAGTTTAACTCTAAGGGAGGAAGCAGCAGAATGTGCCTCTCACATCTAGCCTGTAGGAATTCAGGTTGGCAAGTTCTATGGGGAAGCCCATTGCTGCCTATGGTGGAAACGGCATGGGAGATTTCAGTTTCAAAATCTCTGTGAAAAAGCATCAGAGAAGCTTCTCCGTTTAGAATCCAGCATATCTCACTGAACCGAAGAAGTGGTAGTTAGAAGGGAGTTAGAGCTGCAAGCAGTTTGGTTTGGGAAATTAGATGCGAAATGACACTGCAAAGGCCTTCCAACAGGCTTGGAAAAGTGTGTTCTATATCTCTGCCAAACAGAGTCCCCGGAGGTTGAGCTTTCAGAAGCAAGCTTAACTGTTAGGGAGGAAGCAGCAGAATGTGCCTCTCACATCTAGCCTGTAGGAATTCAGGTTGGCAAGTTCTATGGGGAAGCCCATTGCTGCCTATGGTGGAAACGGCATGGGAGATTTCAGTTTCAAAATCTCTGTGAAAAAGCGTCAGAGAAGCTTCTCCGTTTAGAATCCAGCATATCTCACTGAACCGAAGAAGTGGTAGTTAGAAGGCAGTTAGAGCTGCAAGCAGTTTGGTTTGGGAAATTAGACGCGAAATGAAACTGCAAATGCCTTCCAACAGGCTTGGAAAAGTGTGTTCTATATCTCTGCCAAACAAACTCCCCGGAGGTTGAGCTTTCAGAAGCTAGTTTAACTCTAAGGGAGGAAGCAGCAGAATGTGCCTCTCACATCTAGCCTGTAGGAATTCAGGTTGGCAAGTTCTATGGGGAAGCCCATTGCTGCCTATGGTGGAAACAGCATGGGAGATTTCAGTTTCAAAATCTCTGTGAAAAAGCGTCAGAGAAGCTTCTCCGTTTAGAATCCAGCATATCTCACTGAACCGAAGAAGTGGTAGTTAGAAGGCAGTTAGAGCTGCAAGCAGTTTGGTTTGGGAAATTAGACGCGAAATGAAACTGCAAATGCCTTCCAACAGGCTTGGAAAAGTGTGTTCTATATCTCTGCCAAACACACTCCCCGGAGGTTGAGCTTTCAGAAGCAAGTTTAACTCTAAGGGAGGAAGCAGCCGAATGTGCCTCTCACATCTAGCCTGTAGGAATTCAGGTTGGCAAGTTCTATGGGGAAGCCCATTGCTGCCTATGGTGGAAACGGCATGGGAGATTTCAGTTTCAAAATCTCTGTGAAAAAGCGTCAGAGAAGCTTCTCCGTTTAGAATCCAGCATATCTCACTGAACCGAAGAAGTGGTAGTTAGAAGGCAGTTAGAGCTGCAAGCAGTTTGGTTTGGGAAATTAGACGCGAAATGAAACTGCAAATGCCTTCCAACAGGCTTGGAAAAGTGTGTTCTATATCTCTGCCAAACAAACTCCCCGGAGGTTGAGCTTTCAGAAGCTAGTTTAACTCTAAGGGAGGAAGCAGCAGAATGTGCCTCTCACATCTAGCCTGTAGGAATTCAGGTTGGCAAGTTCTATGGGGAACCCCTAGGCGCCTTCGTTGGAAACGGGTTTGGAAATTTCAGTTTCAAAATCTCTGTGAAAAAGCGTCAGAGAAGCTTCTCCGTTTAGAATCCAGGATATCTCACTGAACCGAAGAAGTGGTAGTTAGAAGGGAGTTAGAGCTGCAAGCAGTTTGGTTTGGGAAATTAGACGCGAAATGAAACTGCAAATGCCTTCCAACAGGCTTGGAAAAGTGTGTTCTATATCTCTGCCAAACAAACTCCCCGGAGGTTGAGCTTTCAGAAGCAAGTTTAACTCTAAGGGAGGAAGCAGCAGAATGTGCCTCTCACATCTAGCCTTTAGGAATTCAGGTTGGCAAGTTCTATGGGGAAGCCCATTGCTGCCTATGGTGGAAACGGCATGGGAGATTTCAGTTTCAAAATCTATGTGAAAAAGCGTCAGAGAAGCTTCTCCGTTTAGAATCCAGCATATCTCACTGAACCGAAGAAGTGGTAGTTAGAAGGGAGTTAGAGCTGCAAGCAGTTTGGTTTGGGAAATTAGATGCGAAATGACACTGCAAAGGCCTTCCAACAGGCTTGGAAAAGTGTGTTCTATATCTCTGCCAAACAGAGTCCCCGGAGGTTGAGCTTTCAGAAGCAAGCTTAACTGGTAGGGAGGAAGCAGCAGAATGTGCCTCTCACATCTAGCCTGTAGGAATTCAGGTTGGCAAGTTCTATGGGGAAGCCCATTGCTGCCTATGGTGGAAACGGCATGGGAGATTTCAGTTTCAAAATCTCTGTGAAAAAGCGTCAGAGAAGCTTCTCCGTTTAGAATCCAGCATATCTCACTGAACCGAAGAAGTGGTAGTTAGAAGGCAGTTAGAGCTGCAAGCAGTTTGGATTGGGAAATTAGACGCGAAATGAAACTGCAAATGCCTTCCAACAGGCTTGGAAAAGTGTGTTCTATATCTCTGCCAAACAAACTCCCCGGAGGTTGAGCTTTCAGAAGCAAGTTTAACTCTAAGGGAGGAAGCAGCCGAATGTGCCTCTCACATCTAGCCTGTAGGAATTCAGGTTGGCAAGTTCTATGGGGAAGCCCATTGCTGCCTATGGTGGAAACGGCATGGGAGATTTCAGTTTAAAAATCTCTGTGAAAAAGCGTCAGAGAAGCTTCTCCGTTTAGAATCCAGCATATCTCACTGAACCGAAGAAGTGGTAGTTAGAAGGCAGTTAGAGCTGCAAGCAGTTTGGTTTGGGAAATTAGACGCGAAATGAAACTGCAAATGCCTTCCAACAGGCTTGGAAAAGTGTGTTCTATATCTCTGCCAAACAGACTCCCTGGAGGTTGAGCTTTCAGAAGCTAGTTTAACTCTAAGGGAGGAAGCAGCAGAATGTGCCTCTCACATCTAGCCTGTAGGAATTCAGGTTGGCAAGTTCTATGGGGAAGCCCATTGCTGCCTATGGTGGAAACAGCATGGGAGATTTCAGTTTCAAAATCTCTGTGAAAAAGCGTCAGAGAAGCTTCTCCGTTTAGAATCCAGCATATCTCACTGAACCGAAGAAGTGGTAGTTAGAAGGCAGTTAGAGCTGCAAGAAGTTTGGTTTGGGAAATTAGACGCGAAATGAAACTGCAAATGCCTTCCAACAGGCTTGGAAAAGTGTGTTCTATATCTCTGACAAACAAACTCCCCGGAGGTTGAGCTTTCAGAAGCAAGTTTAACTCTAAGGGAGGAAGCAGCAGAATGTGCCTCTCACATCTAGCCTGTAGGAATTCAGGTTGGCAAGTTCTATGGGGAAGCCCATTGGCGCCTTCGTTGGAAACGGGTTTGGAAATTTCAGTTTCAAAATCTCTGTGAAAAAGCGTCAGAGAAGCTTCTCCGTTTAGAATCCAGCATATCTCACTGAACCGAAGAAGTGGTAGTTAGAAGGGAGTTAGAGCTTCAAGCAGTTTGATTTGGGAAATTAGATGCGAAATGACACTGCAAAGGCCTCCCAACACGCTTGGAAAAGTGTGTTCTATATCTCTGCCAAACAGACTCCCCGGAGGTTGAGCTTTCAGAAGCAAGCTTAACTCTTAGGGACGAAGCAGCAGAATGTGCCTCTCACATCTAGCCTGTAGGAATTCAGGTTGGCAAGTTCTATGGGGAAGCCCATTGCTGCCTATGGTGGAAACGGCATGGGAGATTTCAGTTTCAAAATCTCTGTGAAAAAGCGTCAGAGAAGCTTCTCCGTTTAGAATCCAGCATATCTCACTGAACCGAAGAAGTGGTAGTTAGAAGGGAGGTAGAGCTGCAAGCAGTTTGGTTTGGGAAATTACATGCGAAATGACACTGCAAAGGCCTTCCAACAGGCTTGGAAAAGTGTGTTCTATATCTCTGCCAAACAGAGTCCCCGGAGGTTGAGCTTTCAGAAGCAAGCTTAACTGGTAGGGAGGAAGCAGCAGAATGTGCCTCTCACATCTAGCCTGTAGGAATTCAGGTTGGCAAGTTCTATGGGGAAGCCCATTGCTGCCTATGGTGGAAACGGCATGGGAGATTTCAGTTTCAAAATCTCTGTGAAAAAGCGTCAGAGAAGCTTCTCCGTTTAGAATCCAGCATATCTCACTGAACCGAAGAAGTGGTAGTTAGAAGGCAGTTAGAGCTGCAAGCAGTTTGGATTGGGAAATTAGACGCGAAATGAAACTGCAAATGCCTTCCAACAGGCTTGGAAAAGTGTGTTCTATATCTCTGCCAAACAAACTCCCCGGAGGTTGAGCTTTCAGAAGCAAGTTTAACTCTAAGGGAGGAAGCAGCCGAATGTGCCTCTCACATCTAGCCTGTAGGAATTCAGGTTGGCAAGTTCTATGGGGAAGCCCATTGCTGCCTATGGTGGAAACGGCATGGGAGATTTCAGTTTAAAAATCTCTGTGAAAAAGCGTCAGAGAAGCTTCTCCGTTTAGAATCCAGCATATCTCACTGAACCGAAGAAGTGGTAGTTAGAAGGCAGTTAGAGCTGCAAGCAGTTTGGTTTGGGAAATTAGACGCGAAATGAAACTGCAAATGCCTTCCAACAGGCTTGGAAAAGTGTGTTCTATATCTCTGCCAAACAGACTCCCTGGAGGTTGAGCTTTCAGAAGCTAGTTTAACTCTAAGGGAGGAAGCAGCAGAATGTGCCTCTCACATCTAGCCTGTAGGAATTCAGGTTGGCAAGTTCTATGGGGAAGCCCATTGCTGCCTATGGTGGAAACAGCATGGGAGATTTCAGTTTCAAAATCTCTGTGAAAAAGCGTCAGAGAAGCTTCTCCGTTTAGAATCCAGCATATCTCACTGAACCGAAGAAGTGGTAGTTAGAAGGCAGTTAGAGCTGCAAGAAGTTTGGTTTGGGAAATTAGACGCGAAATGAAACTGCAAATGCCTTCCAACAGGCTTGGAAAAGTGTGTTCTATATCTCTGACAAACAAACTCCCCGGAGGTTGAGCTTTCAGAAGCAAGTTTAACTCTAAGGGAGGAAGCAGCAGAATGTGCCTCTCACATCTAGCCTGTAGGAATTCAGGTTGGCAAGTTCTATGGGGAAGCCCATTGGCGCCTTCGTTGGAAACGGGTTTGGAAATTTCAGTTTCAAAATCTCTGTGAAAAAGCGTCAGAGAAGCTTCTCCGTTTAGAATCCAGCATATCTCACTGAACCGAAGAAGTGGTAGTTAGAAGGGAGTTAGAGCTTCAAGCAGTTTGATTTGGGAAATTAGATGCGAAATGACACTGCAAAGGCCTCCCAACACGCTTGGAAAAGTGTGTTCTATATCTCTGCCAAACAGACTCCCCGGAGGTTGAGCTTTCAGAAGCAAGCTTAACTCTTAGGGACGAAGCAGCAGAATGTGCCTCTCACATCTAGCCTGTAGGAATTCAGGTTGGCAAGTTCTATGGGGAAGCCCATTGCTGCCTATGGTGGAAACGGCATGGGAGATTTCAGTTTCAAAATCTCTGTGAAAAAGCGTCAGAGAAGCTTCTCCGTTTAGAATCCAGCATATCTCACTGAACCGAAGAAGTGGTAGTTAGAAGGGAGGTAGAGCTGCAAGCAGTTTGGTTTGGGAAATTACATGCGAAATGACACTGCAAAGGCCTTCCAACAGGCTTGGAAAAGTGTGTTCTATATCTCTGCCAAACAGACTCCCTGGAGGTTGAGCTTTCAGAAGCTAGTTTAACTCTAAGGGAGGAAGCAGCAGAATGTGCCTCTCACATCTAGCCTGTAGGAATTCAGGTTGGCAAGTTCTATGGGAAACCCATTGCTGCCTATGGTGGAAACGGCATGGGAGATTTCAGTTTCAAAATCTCTGTGAAAAAGCGTCAGAGAAGCTTCTCCGTTTAAAATCCAGCATATCTCACTGAACCGAAGAAGTGGTAGTTAGAAGGCAGTTAGAGCTGCAAGCAGTTTGGTTTGGGAAATTAGACGCGAAATGAAACTGCAAATGCCTTCCAACAGCCTTGGAAAAGTGTGTTCTATATCTCTGCCAAACAGACTCCCTGGAGGTTGAGCTTTCAGAAGCTAGTTTAACTCTAAGGGAGGAAGCAGCAGAATGTGCCTCTCACATCTAGCCTGTAGGAATTCAGGTTGTCAAGTTCTATGGGGAAGCCCATTGGCGCCTTCGTTGGAAACGGGTTTGGAAATTTCAGTTTCAAAATCTCTGTGAAAAAGCGTCAGAGAAGCTTCTCCGTTTAGAATCCAGCATATCTCACTGAACCGAAGAAGTGGTAGTTAGAAGGGAGTTAGAGCTGCAAGAAGTTTGGTTTGGGAAATTAGACGCGAAATGAAACTGCAAATGCCTTCCAACAGGCTTGGAAAAGTGTGTTCTATATCTCTGCCAAACAGAGTCCCCGGAGGTTGAGCTTTCAGAAGCAAGTTTAACTCTAAGGGAGGAAGCAGCAGAATGTGCCTCTCACATCTAGCCTGTAGGAATTCAGGTTGGCAAGTTCTATGGGGAAGCCCATTGCTGCCTATCGTGGAAACGGCATGGGAGATTTCAGTTTCAAAATCTCTGTGAAAAAGCATCAGAGAAGCTTCTCCGTTTAGAATCCAGCATATCTCACTGAACCGAAGAAGTGGTAGTTAGAAGGGAGTTAGAGCTGCAAGCAGTTTGGTTTGGGAAATTAGATGCGAAATGACACTGCAAAGGCCTTCCAACAGGCTTGGAAAAGTGTGTTCTATATCTCTGCCAAACAGAGTCCCCGGGGGTTGAGCTTTCAGAAGCCAGCTTAACTGTTAGGGAGGAAGCAGCAGAATGTGCCTCTCACATCTAGCCTGTAGGAATTCAGGTTGGCAAGTTCTATGGGGAAGCCCATTGCTGCCTATGGTGGAAACGGCATGGGAGATTTCAGTTTCAAAATCTCTGTGAAAAAGCGTCAGAGAAGCTTCTCCGTTTAGAATCCAGCATATCTCACTGAACCGAAGAAGTGGTAGTTAGAAGGCAGTTAGAGCTGCAAGCAGTTTGGTTTGGGAAATTAGACGCGAAATGAAACTGCAAATGCCTTCCAACAGGCTTGGAAAAGTGTGTTCTATATCTCTGCCAAACAAACTCCCCGGAGGTTGAGCTTTCAGAAGCTAGTTTAACTCTAAGGGAGGAAGCAGCAGAATGTGCCTCTCACATCTAGCCTGTAGGAATTCAGGTTGGCAAGTTCTATGGGGAAGCCCATTGCTGCCTATGGTGGAAACAGCATGGGAGATTTCAGTTTCAAAATCTCTGTGAAAAAGCGTCAGAGAAGCTTCTCCGTTTAGAATCCAGCATATCTCACTGAACCGAAGAAGTGGTAGTTAGAAGGCAGTTAGAGCTGCAAGCAGTTTGGTTTGGGAAATTAGACGCGAAATGAAACTGCAAATGCCTTCCAACAGGCTTGGAAAAGTGTGTTCTATATCTCTGCCAAACACACTCCCCGGAGGTTGAGCTTTCAGAAGCAAGTTTAACTCTAAGGGAGGAAGCAGCCGAATGTGCCTCTCACATCTAGCCTGTAGGAATTCAGGTTGGCAAGTTCTATGGGGAAGCCCATTGCTGCCTATGGTGGAAACGGCATGGGAGATTTCAGTTTCAAAATCTCTGTGAAAAAGCGTCAGAGAAGCTTCTCCGTTTAGAATCCAGCATATCTCACTGAACCGAAGAAGTGGTAGTTAGAAGGCAGTTAGAGCTGCAAGCAGTTTGGTTTGGGAAATTAGACGCGAAATGAAACTGCAAATGCCTTCCAACAGGCTTGGAAAAGTGTGTTCTATATCTCTGCCAAACAAACTCCCCGGAGGTTGAGCTTTCAGAAGCTAGTTTAACTCTAAGGGAGGAAGCAGCAGAATGTGCCTCTCACATCTAGCCTGTAGGAATTCAGGTTGGCAAGTTCTATGGGGAACCCCTAGGCGCCTTCGTTGGAAACGGGTTTGGAAATTTCAGTTTCAAAATCTCTGTGAAAAAGCGTCAGAGAAGCTTCTCCGTTTAGAATCCAGCATATCTCACTGAACCGAAGAAGTGGTAGTTAGAAGGGAGTTAGAGCTGCAAGCAGTTTGGTTTGGGAAATTAGACGCGAAATGAAACTGCAAATGCCTTCCAACAGGCTTGGAAAAGTGTGTTCTATATCTCTGCCAAACAAACTCCCCGGAGGTTGAGCTTTCAGAAGCAAGTTTAACTCTAAGGGAGGAAGCAGCAGAATGTGCCTCTCACATCTAGCCTTTAGGAATTCAGGTTGGCAAGTTCTATGGGGAAGCCCATTGCTGCCTATGGTGGAAACGGCATGGGAGATTTCAGTTTCAAAATCTCTGTGAAAAAGCGTCAGAGAAGCTTCTCCGTTTAGAATCCAGCATATCTCACTGAACCGAAGAAGTGGTAGTTAGAAGGGAGTTAGAGCTGCAAGCAGTTTGGTTTGGGAAATTAGATGCGAAATGACACTGCAAAGGCCTTCCAACAGGCTTGGAAAAGTGTGTTCTATATCTGTGCCAAACAGAGTCCCCGGAGGTTGAGCTTTCAGAAGCAAGATTAACTGTTAGGGAGGAAGCAGCAGAATGTGCATCTCACATCTAGCCTGTAGGAATTCAGGTTGGCAAGTTCTATGGGGAAGCCCATTGCTGCCTATGGTGGAAACGGCATGGGAGATTTCAGTTTCAAAATCTCTGTGAAAAAGCGTCAGAGAAGCTTCTCCGTTTAGAATCCAGCATATCTCACTGAACCGAAGAAGTGGTAGTTAGAAGGCAGTTAGAGCTGCAAGCAGTTTGGTTTGGGAAATTAGACGCGAAATGAAACTGCAAATGCCTTCCAACAGGCTTGGAAAAGTGTGTTCTATATCTCTGCCAAACAGACTCCCTGGAGGTTGAGCTTTCAGAAGCTAGTTTAACTCTAAGGGAGGAAGCAGCAGAATGTGCCTCTCACATCTAGCCTGTAGGAATTCAGGTTGGCAAGTTCTATGGGGAAGCCCATTGCTGCCTATGGTGGAAACGGCATGGGAGATTTCAGTTTCAAAATCTCTGTGAAAAAGCGTCAGAGAAGCTTCTCCGTTTAGAATCCAGCATATCTCACTGAACCGAAGAAGTGGTAGTTAGAAGGGAGTTAGAGCTGCAAGCAGTTTGGTTTGGGAAATTAGACGCGAAATGAAACTGCAAATGCCTTCCAACAGGCTTGGAAAAGTGTGTTCTATATCTCTGCCAAACAGACTCCCCGGAGGTTGAGCTTTCAGAAGCAAGTTTAACTCTAAGGGAGGAAGCAGCAGAATGTGCCTCTCACATCTAGCCTGTAGGAATTCAGGTTGGCAAGTTCTATGGGGAAGCCCATTGCTGCCTATGGTGGAAACGGCATGGGAGATTTCAGTTTCAAAATCTCTGTGAAAAAGCGTCAGAGAAGCTTCTCCGTTTAGAATCCAGCATATCTCACTGAACCGAAGAAGTGGTAGTTAGAAGGCAGTTAGAGCTGCAAGCAGTTTGGTTTGGGAAATTAGACGCGAAATGAAACTGCAAATGCCTTCCAACAGCCTTGGAAAAGTGTGTTCTATATCTCTGCCAAACAGACTCCCTGGAGGTTGAGCTTTCAGAAGCTAGTTTAACTCTAAGGGAGGAAGCAGCAGAATGTGCCTCTCACATCTAGCCTGTAGGAATTCAGGTTGGCAAGTTCTATGGGGAAGTCCATTGGCGCCTTCGTTGGAAACGGGTTTGGAAATTTCAGTTTCAAAATCTCTGTGAAAAAGCGTCAGAGAAGCTTCTCCGTTTAGAATCCAGCATATCTCACTGAACCGAAGAAGTGGTAGTTAGAAGGGAGTTAGAGCTGCAAGCAGTTTGGTTTGGGAAATTAGACGCGAAATGAAACTGCAAATGCCTTCCAACAGGCTTGGAAAAGTGTGTTCTATATCTCTGCCAAACAAACTCCCCGGAGGTTGAGCTTTCAGAAGCAAGTTTAACTCTAAGGGAGGAAGCAGCAGAATGTGCCTCTCACATCTAGCCTGTAGGAATTCAGGTTGGCAAGTTCTATGGGGAAGCCCATTGCTGCCTACGGTGGAAACGGCATGGGAGATTTCAGTTTCAAAATCTCTGTGAAAAAGCGTCAGAGAAGCTTCTCCGTTTAGAATCCAGCATATCTCACTGAACCGAAGAAGTGGTAGTTAGAAGGGAGTTAGAGCTGCAAGCAGTTTGGTTTGGGAAATTAGACGCGAAATGAAACTGCAAATGCCTTCCAACAGGCTTGGAAAAGTGTGTTCTATATCTCTGCCAAACAGAGTCCCCGGAGGTTGAGCTTTCAGAAGCAAGTTTAACTCTAAGGGAGGAAGCAGCAGAATGTGCCTCTCACATCTAGCCTGTAGGAATTCAGGTTGGCAAGTTCTATGGGGAAGCCCATTGCTGCCTATGGTGGAAACGGCATGGGAGATTTCAGTTTCAAAATCTCTGTGAAAAAGCATCAGAGAAGCTTCTCCGTTTAGAATCCAGCATATCTCACTGAACCGAAGAAGTGGTAGTTAGAAGGGAGTTAGAGCTGCAAGCAGTTTGGTTTGGGAAATTAGATGCGAAATGACACTGCAAAGGCCTTCCAACAGGCTTGGAAAAGTGTGTTCTATATCTCTGCCAAACAGAGTCCCCGGAGGTTGAGCTTTCAGAAGCAAGCTTAACTGTTAGGGAGGAAGCAGCAGAATGTGCCTCTCACATCTAGCCTGTAGGAATTCAGGTTGGCAAGTTCTATGGGGAAGCCCATTGCTGCCTATGGTGGAAACGGCATGGGAGATTTCAGTTTCAAAATCTCTGTGAAAAAGCGTCAGAGAAGCTTCTCCGTTTAGAATCCAGCATATCTCACTGAACCGAAGAAGTGGTAGTTAGAAGGCAGTTAGAGCTGCAAGCAGTTTGGTTTGGGAAATTAGACGCGAAATGAAACTGCAAATGCCTTCCAACAGGCTTGGAAAAGTGTGTTCTATATCTCTGCCAAACAAACTCCCCGGAGGTTGAGCTTTCAGAAGCTAGTTTAACTCTAAGGGAGGAAGCAGCAGAATGTGCCTCTCACATCTAGCCTGTAGGAATTCAGGTTGGCAAGTTCTATGGGGAAGCCCATTGCTGCCTATGGTGGAAACAGCATGGGAGATTTCAGTTTCAAAATCTCTGTGAAAAAGCGTCAGAGAAGCTTCTCCGTTTAGAATCCAGCATATCTCACTGAACCGAAGAAGTGGTAGTTAGAAGGCAGTTAGAGCTGCAAGCAGTTTGGTTTGGGAAATTAGACGCGAAATGAAACTGCAAATGCCTTCCAACAGGCTTGGAAAAGTGTGTTCTATATCTCTGCCAAACACACTCCCCGGAGGTTGAGCTTTCAGAAGCAAGTTTAACTCTAAGGGAGGAAGCAGCCGAATGTGCCTCTCACATCTAGCCTGTAGGAATTCAGGTTGGCAAGTTCTATGGGGAAGCCCATTGCTGCCTATGGTGGAAACGGCATGGGAGATTTCAGTTTCAAAATCTCTGTGAAAAAGCGTCAGAGAAGCTTCTCCGTTTAGAATCCAGCATATCTCACTGAACCGAAGAAGTGGTAGTTAGAAGGCAGTTAGAGCTGCAAGCAGTTTGGTTTGGGAAATTAGACGCGAAATGAAACTGCAAATGCCTTCCAACAGGCTTGGAAAAGTGTGTTCTATATCTCTGCCAAACAGACTCCCTGGAGGTTGAGCTTTCAGAAGCTAGTTTAACTCTAAGGGAGGAAGCAGCAGAATGTGCCTCTCACATCTAGCCTGTAGGAATTCAGGTTGGCAAGTTCTATGGGGAAGCCCATTGCTGCCTATGGTGGAAACAGCATGGGAGATTTCAGTTTCAAAATCTCTGTGAAAAAGCGTCAGAGAAGCTTCTCCGTTTAGAATCCAGCATATCTCACTGAACCGAAGAAGTGGTAGTTAGAAGGCAGTTAGAGCTGCAAGAAGTTTGGTTTGGGAAATTAGACGCGAAATGAAACTGCAAATGCCTTCCAACAGGCTTGGAAAAGTGTGTTCTATATCTCTGACAAACAAACTCCCCGGAGGTTGAGCTTTCAGAAGCAAGTTTAACTCTAAGGGAGGAAGCAGCAGAATGTGCCTCTCACATCTAGCCTGTAGGAATTCAGGTTGGCAAGTTCTATGGGGAAGCCCATTGGCGCCTTCGTTGGAAACGGGTTTGGAAATTTCAGTTTCAAAATCTCTGTGAAAAAGCGTCAGAGAAGCTTCTCCGTTTAGAATCCAGCATATCTCACTGAACCGAAGAAGTGGTAGTTAGAAGGGAGTTAGAGCTGCAAGCAGTTTGATTTGGGAAATTAGATGCGAAATGACACTGCAAAGGCCTCCCAACACGCTTGGAAAAGTGTGTTCTATATCTCTGCCAAACAGACTCCCCGGAGGTTGAGCTTTCAGAAGCAAGCTTAACTCTTAGGGACGAAGCAGCAGAATGTGCCTCTCACATCTAGCCTGTAGGAATTCAGGTTGGCAAGTTCTATGGGGAAGCCCATTGCTGCCTATGGTGGAAACGGCATGGGAGATTTCAGTTTCAAAATCTCTGTGAAAAAGCGTCAGAGAAGCTTCTCCGTTTAGAATCCAGCATATCTCACTGAACCGAAGAAGTGGTAGTTAGAAGGGAGGTAGAGCTGCAAGCAGTTTGGTTTGGGAAATTACATGCGAAATGACACTGCAAAGGCCTTCCAACAGGCTTGGAAAAGTGTGTTCTATATCTCTGCCAAACAGACTCCCTGGAGGTTGAGCTTTCAGAAGCTAGTTTAACTCTAAGGGAGGAAGCAGCAGAATGTGCCTCTCACATCTAGCCTGTAGGAATTCAGGTTGGCAAGTTCTATGGGAAACCCATTGCTGCCTATGGTGGAAACGGCATGGGAGATTTCAGTTTCAAAATCTCTGTGAAAAAGCGTCAGAGAAGCTTCTCCGTTTAAAATCCAGCATATCTCACTGAACCGAAGAAGTGGTAGTTAGAAGGCAGTTAGAGCTGCAAGCAGTTTGGTTTGGGAAATTAGACGCGAAATGAAACTGCAAATGCCTTCCAACAGCCTTGGAAAAGTGTGTTCTATATCTCTGCCAAACAGACTCCCTGGAGGTTGAGCTTTCAGAAGCTAGTTTAACTCTAAGGGAGGAAGCAGCAGAATGTGCCTCTCACATCTAGCCTGTAGGAATTCAGGTTGGCAAGTTCTATGGGGAAGCCCATTGGCGCCTTCGTTGGAAACGGGTTTGGAAATTTCAGTTTCAAAATCTCTGTGAAAAAGCGTCAGAGAAGCTTCTCCGTTTAGAATCCAGCATATCTCACTGAACCGAAGAAGTGGTAGTTAGAAGGGAGTTAGAGCTGCAAGAAGTTTGGTTTGGGAAATTAGACGCGAAATGAAACTGCAAATGCCTTCCAACAGGCTTGGAAAAGTGTGTTCTATATCTCTGCCAAACAGAGTCCCCGGAGGTTGAGCTTTCAGAAGCAAGTTTAACTCTAAGGGAGGAAGCAGCAGAATGTGCCTCTCACATCTAGCCTGTAGGAATTCAGGTTGGCAAGTTCTATGGGGAAGCCCATTGCTGCCTATCGTGGAAACGGCATGGGAGATTTCAGTTTCAAAATCTCTGTGAAAAAGCATCAGAGAAGCTTCTCCGTTTAGAATCCAGCATATCTCACTGAACCGAAGAAGTGGTAGTTAGAAGGGAGTTAGAGCTGCAAGCAGTTTGGTTTGGGAAATTAGATGCGAAATGACACTGCAAAGGCCTTCCAACAGGCTTGGAAAAGTGTGTTCTATATCTCTGCCAAACAGAGTCCCCGGGGGTTGAGCTTTCAGAAGCCAGCTTAACTGTTAGGGAGGAAGCAGCAGAATGTGCCTCTCACATCTAGCCTGTAGGAATTCAGGTTGGCAAGTTCTATGGGGAAGCCCATTGCTGCCTATGGTGGAAACGGCATGGGAGATTTCAGTTTCAAAATCTCTGTGAAAAAGCGTCAGAGAAGCTTCTCCGTTTAGAATCCAGCATATCTCACTGAACCGAAGAAGTGGTAGTTAGAAGGCAGTTAGAGCTGCAAGCAGTTTGGTTTGGGAAATTAGACGCGAAATGAAACTGCAAATGCCTTCCAACAGGCTTGGAAAAGTGTGTTCTATATCTCTGCCAAACAAACTCCCCGGAGGTTGAGCTTTCAGAAGCTAGTTTAACTCTAAGGGAGGAAGCAGCAGAATGTGCCTCTCACATCTAGCCTGTAGGAATTCAGGTTGGCAAGTTCTATGGGGAAGCCCATTGCTGCCTATGGTGGAAACAGCATGGGAGATTTCAGTTTCAAAATCTCTGTGAAAAAGCGTCAGAGAAGCTTCTCCGTTTAGAATCCAGCATATCTCACTGAACCGAAGAAGTGGTAGTTAGAAGGCAGTTAGAGCTGCAAGCAGTTTGGTTTGGGAAATTAGACGCGAAATGAAACTGCAAATGCCTTCCAACAGGCTTGGAAAAGTGTGTTCTATATCTCTGCCAAACACACTCCCCGGAGGTTGAGCTTTCAGAAGCAAGTTTAACTCTAAGGGAGGAAGCAGCCGAATGTGCCTCTCACATCTAGCCTGTAGGAATTCAGGTTGGCAAGTTCTATGGGGAAGCCCATTGCTGCCTATGGTGGAAACGGCATGGGAGATTTCAGTTTCAAAATCTCTGTGAAAAAGCGTCAGAGAAGCTTCTCCGTTTAGAATCCAGCATATCTCACTGAACCGAAGAAGTGGTAGTTAGAAGGCAGTTAGAGCTGCAAGCAGTTTGGTTTGGGAAATTAGACGCGAAATGAAACTGCAAATGCCTTCCAACAGGCTTGGAAAAGTGTGTTCTATATCTCTGCCAAACAAACTCCCCGGAGGTTGAGCTTTCAGAAGCTAGTTTAACTCTAAGGGAGGAAGCAGCAGAATGTGCCTCTCACATCTAGCCTGTAGGAATTCAGGTTGGCAAGTTCTATGGGGAACCCCTAGGCGCCTTCGTTGGAAACGGGTTTGGAAATTTCAGTTTCAAAATCTCTGTGAAAAAGCGTCAGAGAAGCTTCTCCGTTTAGAATCCAGCATATCTCACTGAACCGAAGAAGTGGTAGTTAGAAGGGAGTTAGAGCTGCAAGCAGTTTGGTTTGGGAAATTAGACGCGAAATGAAACTGCAAATGCCTTCCAACAGGCTTGGAAAAGTGTGTTCTATATCTCTGCCAAACAAACTCCCCGGAGGTTGAGCTTTCAGAAGCAAGTTTAACTCTAAGGGAGGAAGCAGCAGAATGTGCCTCTCACATCTAGCCTTTAGGAATTCAGGTTGGCAAGTTCTATGGGGAAGCCCATTGCTGCCTATGGTGGAAACGGCATGGGAGATTTCAGTTTCAAAATCTCTGTGAAAAAGCGTCAGAGAAGCTTCTCCGTTTAGAATCCAGCATATCTCACTGAACCGAAGAAGTGGTAGTTAGAAGGGAGTTAGAGCTGCAAGCAGTTTGGTTTGGGAAATTAGATGCGAAATGACACTGCAAAGGCCTTCCAACAGGCTTGGAAAAGTGTGTTCTATATCTGTGCCAAACAGAGTCCCCGGAGGTTGAGCTTTCAGAAGCAAGATTAACTGTTAGGGAGGAAGCAGCAGAATGTGCATCTCACATCTAGCCTGTAGGAATTCAGGTTGGCAAGTTCTATGGGGAAGCCCATTGCTGCCTATGGTGGAAACGGCATGGGAGATTTCAGTTTCAAAATCTCTGTGAAAAAGCGTCAGAGAAGCTTCTCCGTTTAGAATCCAGCATATCTCACTGAACCGAAGAAGTGGTAGTTAGAAGGCAGTTAGAGCTGCAAGCAGTTTGGTTTGGGAAATTAGACGCGAAATGAAACTGCAAATGCCTTCCAACAGGCTTGGAAAAGTGTGTTCTATATCTCTGCCAAACAGACTCCCCGGAGGTTGAGCTTTCAGAAGCAAGTTTAACTCTAAGGGAGGAAGCAGCAGAATGTGCCTCTCACATCTAGCCTGTAGGAATTCAGGTTGGCAAGTTCTATGGGGAAGCCCATTGCTGCCTATGGTGGAAACGGCATGGGAGATTTCAGTTTCAAAATCTCTGTGAAAAAGCGTCAGAGAAGCTTCTCCGTTTAGAATCCAGCATATCTCACTGAACCGAAGAAGTGGTAGTTAGAAGGTAGTTAGAGCTGCAAGCAGTTTGGTTTGGGAAGTTAGACGCGAAATGAAACTGCAAATGCCTTCCAACAGGCTTGGAAAAGTGTGTTCTATATCTCTGCCAAACAGACTCCCTGGAGGTTGAGCTTTCAGAAGCTAGTTTAACTCTAAGGGAGGAAGAAGCAGAATGTGCCTCTCACATCTAGCCTGTAGGAATTCAGGTTGGCAACTTCTATGTGGAAGCCCATTGCTGGCTATGGTGGAAACAGCATGGGAGATTTCAGTTTCAAAATCTCTGTGAAAAAGCGTCAGAGAAGCTTCTCCGTTTAGAATCCAGCATATCTCACTGAACCGAAGAAGTGGTAGTTAGAAGGCAGTTAGAGCTGCAAGCAGTTTGGTTTGGGAAATTAGACGCGAAATGAAACTGCAAATGCCTTCCAACAGGCTTGGAAAAGTGTGTTCAATATCTCTGCCAAACAGACTCCCCGGAGGTTGAGCTTTCAGAAGCAAGTTTAACTCTAAGGGAGGAAGCAGCAGAATGTGCCTCTCACATCTAACCTTTAGGAATTCAGGTTGGCAAGTTCTATGGGGAAGCCCATTGCTGCCTATGGTGGAAACGGCATGGGAGATTTCAGTTTCAAAATCTCTGTGAAAAAGCGTCAGAGAAGCTTCTCCGTTTAGAATCCAGCATATCTCACTGAACCGAAGAAGTGGTAGTTAGAAGGCAGTTAGAGCTGCAAGCAGTTTGGTTTGGGAAATTAGACGCGAAATGAAACTGCAAATGCCTTCCAACAGGCTTGGAAAAGTGTGTTCTATATCTCTGCCAAACACACTCCCCGGAGGTTGAGCTTTCAGAAGCAAGTTTAACTCTAAGGGAGGAAGCAGCCGAATGTGCCTCTCACATCTAGCCTGTAGGAATTCAGGTTGGCAAGTTCTATGGGGAAGCCCATTGCTGCCTATGGTGGAAACGGCATGGGAGATTTCAGTTTCAAAATCTCTGTGAAAAAGCGTCAGAGAAGCTTCTCCGTTTAGAATCCAGCATATCTCACTGAACCGAAGAAGTGGTATTTAGAAGGCAGTTAGAGCTGCAAGCAGTTTGGTTTGGGAAATTAGACGCGAAATGAAACTGCAAATGCCTTCCAACAGGCTTGGAAAAGTGTGTTCTATATCTCTGCCAAACAAACTCCCCGGAGGTTGAGCTTTCAGAAGCTAGTTTAACTCTAAGGGAGGAAGCAGCAGAATGTGCCTCTCACATCTAGCCTGTAGGAATTCAGGTTGGCAAGTTCTATGGGGAAGCCCATTGGCGCCTTCGTTGGAAACGGGTTTGGAAATTTCAGTTTCAAAATCTCTGTGAAAAAGCGTCAGAGAAGCTTCTCCGTTTAGAATCCAGCATATCTCACTGAACCGAAGAAGTGGTAGTTAGAAGGGAGTTAGAGCTGCAAGCAGTTTGATTTGGGAAATTAGATGCGAAATGACACTGCAAAGGCCTCCCAACACGCTTGGAAAAGTGTGTTCTATATCTCTGCCAAACAGACTCCCCGGAGGTTGAGCTTTCAGAAGCAAGCTTAACTCTTAGGGACGAAGCAGCAGAATGTGCCTCTCACATCTAGCCTGTAGGAATTCAGGTTGGCAAGTTCTATGGGGAAGCCCATTGCTGCCTATGGTGGAAACGGCATGGGAGATTTCAGTTTCAAAATCTCTGTGAAAAAGCGTCAGAGAAGCTTCTCCGTTTAGAATCCAGCATATCTCACTGAACCGAAGAAGTGGTAGTTAGAAGGCAGTTAGAGCTGCAAGCAGTTTGGTTTGGGAAATTAGACGCGAAATGAAACTGCAAATGCCTTCCAACAGCCTTGGAAAAGTGTGTTCTATATCTCTGCCAAACAGACTCCCTGGAGGTTGAGCTTTCAGAAGCTAGTTTAACTCTAAGGGAGGAAGCAGCAGAATGTGCCTCTCACATCTAGCCTGTAGGAATTCAGGTTGGCAAGTTCTATGGGGAAGCCCTTTGGCGCCTTCGTTGGAAACGGGTTTGGAAATTTCAGTTTCAAAATCTCTGTGAAAAAGCGTCAGAGAAGCTTCTCCGTTTAGAATCCAGCATATCTCACTGAACCGAAGAAGTGGTAGTTAGAAGGGAGTTAGAGCTGCAAGCAGTTTGGTTTGGGAAATTAGACGCGAAATGAAACTGCAAATGCCTTCCAACAGGCTTGGAAAAGTGTGTTCTATATCTCTGCCAAACAGAGTCCCCGGAGGTTGAGCTTTCAGAAGCAAGTTTAACTCTAAGGGAGGAAGCAGCAGAATGTGCCTCTCACATCTAGCCTGTAGGAATTCAGGTTGGCAAGTTCTATGGGGAAGCCCATTGCTGCCTATCGTGGAAACGGCATGGGAGATTTCAGTTTCAAAATCTCTGTGAAAAAGCATCAGAGAAGCTTCTCCGTTTAGAATCCAGCATATCTCACTGAACCGAAGAAGTGGTAGTTAGAAGGGAGTTAGAGCTGCAAGCAATTTGGTTTGGGAAATTAGATGCGAAATGACACTGCAAAGGCCTTCCAACAGGCTTGGAAAAGTGTGTTCTATATCTCTGCCAAACAGAGTCCCCGGAGGTTGAGCTTTCAGAAGCAAGCTTAACTGTTAGGGAGGAAGCAGCAGAATGTGCCTCTCACATCTAGCCTGTAGGAATTCAGGTTGGCAAGTTCTATGGGGAAGCCCATTGCTGCCTATGGTGGAAACGGCATGGGAGATTTCAGTTTAAAAATCTCTGTGAAAAAGCGTCAGAGAAGCTTCTCCGTTTAGAATCCAGCATATCTCACTGAACCGAAGAAGTGGTAGTTAGAAGGCAGTTAGAGCTGCAAGCAGTTTGGTTTGGGAAATTAGATGCGAAATGACACTGCAAAGGCCTTCCAACAGGCTTGGAAAAGTGTGTTCTATATCTGTGCCAAACAGAGTCCCCGGAGGTTGAGCTTTCAGAAGCAAGATTAACTGTTAGGGAGGAAGCAGCAGAATGTGCATCTCACATCTAGCCTGTAGGAATTCAGGTTGGCAAGTTCTATGGGGAAGCCCATTGCTGCCTATGGTGGAAACGGCATGGGAGATTTCAGTTTCAAAATCTCTGTGAAAAAGCGTCAGAGAAGCTTCTCCGTTTAGAATCCAGCATATCTCACTGAACCGAAGAAGTGGTAGTTAGAAGGCAGTTAGAGCTGCAAGAAGTTTGGTTTGGGAAATTAGACGCGAAATGAAACTGCAAATGCCTTCCAACAGGCTTGGAAAAGTGTGTTCTATATCTCTGCCAAACACACTCCCCGGAGGTTGAGCTTTCAGAAGCAAGTTTAACTCTAAGGGAGGAAGCAGCCGAATGTGCCTCTCACATCTAGCCTGTAGGAATTCAGGTTGGCAAGTTCTATGGGGAACCCCTAGGCGCCTTCGTTGGAAACGGGTTTGGAAATTTCAGTTTCAAAATCTCTGTGAAAAAGCGTCAGAGAAGCTTCTCCGTTTAGAATCCAGCATATCTCACTGAACCGAAGAAGTGGTAGTTAGAAGGGAGTTAGAGCTGCAAGCAGTTTGGTTTGGGAAATTAGACGCGAAATGAAACTGCAAATGCCTTCCAACAGGCTTGGAAAAGTGTGTTCTATATCTCTGCCAAACAAACTCCCCGGAGGTTGAGCTTTCAGAAGCAAGTTTAACTCTAAGGGAGGAAGCAGCAGAATGTGCCTCTCACATCTAGCCTTTAGGAATTCAGGTTGGCAAGTTCTATGGGGAAGCCCATTGCTGCCTAAGGTGGAAACGGCATGGGAGATTTCAGTTTCAAAATCTCTGTGAAAAAGCGTCAGAGAAGCTTCTCCGTTTAGAATCCAGCATATCTCACTGAACCGAAGAAGTGGTAGTTAGAAGGGAGTTAGAGCTGCAAGCAGTTTGGTTTGGGAAATTAGATGCGAAATGACACTGCAAAGGCCTTCCAACAGGCTTGGAAAAGTGTGTTCTATATCTGTGCCAAACAGAGTCCCCGGAGGTTGAGCTTTCAGAAGCAAGATTAACTGTTAGGGAGGAAGCAGCAGAATGTGCCTCTCACATCTAGCCTGTAGGAATTCAGGTTGGCAAGTTCTATGGGGAAGCCCATTGCTGCCTATGGTGGAAACGGCATGGGAGATTTCAGTTTCAAAATCTCTGTGAAAAAGCGTCAGAGAAGCTTCTCCGTTTAGAATCCAGCATATCTCACTGAACCGAAGAAGTGGTAGTTAGAAGGCAGTTAGAGCTGCAAGCAGTTTGGTTTGGGAAATTAGACGCGAAATGAAACTGCAAATGCCTTCCAACAGGCTTGGAAAAGTGTGTTCTATATCTCTGCCAAACAGACTCCCCGGAGGTTGAGCTTTCAGAAGCAAGTTTAACTCTAAGGGAGGAAGCAGCAGAATGTGCCTCTCACATCTAGCCTGTAGGAATTCAGGTTGGCAAGTTCTATGGGGAAGCCCATTGCTGCCTATGGTGGAAACGGCATGGGAGATTTCAGTTTCAAAATCTCTGTGAAAAAGCGTCAGAGAAGCTTCTCCGTTTAGAATCCAGCATATCTCACTGAACCGAAGAAGTGGTAGTTAGAAGGTAGTTAGAGCTGCAAGCAGTTTGGTTTGGGATGTTAGACGCGAAATGAAACTGCAAATGCCTTCCAACAGGCTTGGAAAAGTGTGTTCTATATCTCTGCCAAACAGACTCCCTGGAGGTTGAGCTTTCAGAAGCTAGTTTAACTCTAAGGGAGGAAGCAGCAGAATGTGCCTCTCACATCTAGCCTGTAGGAATTCAGGTTGGCAACTTCTATGTGGAAGCCCATTGCTGGCTATGGTGGAAACAGCATGGGAGATTTCAGTTTCAAAATCTCTGTGAAAAAGCGTCAGAGAAGCTTCTCCGTTTAGAATCCAGCATATCTCACTGAACCGAAGAAGTGGTAGTTAGAAGGCAGTTAGAGCTGCAAGCAGTTTGGTTTGGGAAATTAGACGCGAAATGAAACTGCAAATGCCTTCCAACAGGCTTGGAAAAGTGTGTTCAATATCTCTGCCAAACAGACTCCCCGGAGGTTGAGCTTTCAGAAGCAAGTTTAACTCTAAGGGAGGAAGCAGCAGAATGTGCCTCTCACATCTAACCTTTAGGAATTCAGGTTGGCAAGTTCTATGGGGAAGCCCATTGCTGCCTATGGTGGAAACGGCATGGGAGATTTCAGTTTCAAAATCTCTGTGAAAAAGCGTCAGAGAAGCTTCTCCGTTTAGAATCCAGCATATCTCACTGAACCGAAGAAGTGGTAGTTAGAAGGCAGTTAGAGCTGCAAGCAGTTTGGTTTGGGAAATTAGACGCGAAATGAAACTGCAAATGCCTTCCAACAGGCTTGGAAAAGTGTGTTCTATATCTCTGCCAAACACACTCCCCGGAGGTTGAGCTTTCAGAAGCAAGTTTAACTCTAAGGGAGGAAGCAGCCGAATGTGCCTCTCACATCTAGCCTGTAGGAATTCAGGTTGGCAAGTTCTATGGGGAAGCCCATTGCTGCCTATGGTGGAAACGGCATGGGAGATTTCAGTTTCAAAATCTCTGTGAAAAAGCGTCAGAGAAGCTTCTCCGTTTAGAATCCAGCATATCTCACTGAACCGAAGAAGTGGTATTTAGAAGGCAGTTAGAGCTGCAAGCAGTTTGGTTTGGGAAATTAGACGCGAAATGAAACTGCAAATGCCTTCCAACAGGCTTGGAAAAGTGTGTTCTATATCTCTGCCAAACAAACTCCCCGGAGGTTGAGCTTTCAGAAGCTAGTTTAACTCTAAGGGAGGAAGCAGCAGAATGTGCCTCTCACATCTAGCCTGTAGGAATTCAGGTTGGCAAGTTCTATGGGGAAGCCCATTGGCGCCTTCGTTGGAAACGGGTTTGGAAATTTCAGTTTCAAAATCTCTGTGAAAAAGCGTCAGAGAAGCTTCTCCGTTTAGAATCCAGCATATCTCACTGAACCGAAGAAGTGGTAGTTAGAAGGGAGTTAGAGCTGCAAGCAGTTTGATTTGGGAAATTAGATGCGAAATGACACTGCAAAGGCCTCCCAACACGCTTGGAAAAGTGTGTTCTATATCTCTGCCAAACAGACTCCCCGGAGGTTGAGCTTTCAGAAGCAAGCTTAACTCTTAGGGACGAAGCAGCAGAATGTGCCTCTCACATCTAGCCTGTAGGAATTCAGGTTGGCAAGTTCTATGGGGAAGCCCATTGCTGCCTATGGTGGAAACGGCATGGGAGATTTCAGTTTCAAAATCTCTGTGAAAAAGCGTCAGAGAAGCTTCTCCGTTTAGAATCCAGCATATCTCACTGAACCGAAGAAGTGGTAGTTAGAAGGCAGTTAGAGCTGCAAGCAGTTTGGTTTGGGAAATTAGACGCGAAATGAAACTGCAAATGCCTTCCAACAGCCTTGGAAAAGTGTGTTCTATATCTCTGCCAAACAGACTCCCTGGAGGTTGAGCTTTCAGAAGCTAGTTTAACTCTAAGGGAGGAAGCAGCAGAATGTGCCTCTCACATCTAGCCTGTAGGAATTCAGGTTGGCAAGTTCTATGGGGAAGCCCTTTGGCGCCTTCGTTGGAAACGGGTTTGGAAATTTCAGTTTCAAAATCTCTGTGAAAAAGCGTCAGAGAAGCTTCTCCGTTTAGAATCCAGCATATCTCACTGAACCGAAGAAGTGGTAGTTAGAAGGGAGTTAGAGCTGCAAGCAGTTTGGTTTGGGAAATTAGACGCGAAATGAAACTGCAAATGCCTTCCAACAGGCTTGGAAAAGTGTGTTCTATATCTCTGCCAAACAGAGTCCCCGGAGGTTGAGCTTTCAGAAGCAAGTTTAACTCTAAGGGAGGAAGCAGCAGAATGTGCCTCTCACATCTAGCCTGTAGGAATTCAGGTTGGCAAGTTCTATGGGGAAGCCCATTGCTGCCTATCGTGGAAACGGCATGGGAGATTTCAGTTTCAAAATCTCTGTGAAAAAGCATCAGAGAAGCTTCTCCGTTTAGAATCCAGCATATCTCACTGAACCGAAGAAGTGGTAGTTAGAAGGGAGTTAGAGCTGCAAGCAATTTGGTTTGGGAAATTAGATGCGAAATGACACTGCAAAGGCCTTCCAACAGGCTTGGAAAAGTGTGTTCTATATCTCTGCCAAACAGAGTCCCCGGAGGTTGAGCTTTCAGAAGCAAGCTTAACTGTTAGGGAGGAAGCAGCAGAATGTGCCTCTCACATCTAGCCTGTAGGAATTCAGGTTGGCAAGTTCTATGGGGAAGCCCATTGCTGCCTATGGTGGAAACGGCATGGGAGATTTCAGTTTAAAAATCTCTGTGAAAAAGCGTCAGAGAAGCTTCTCCGTTTAGAATCCAGCATATCTCACTGAACCGAAGAAGTGGTAGTTAGAAGGCAGTTAGACCTGCAAGCAGTTTGGTTTGGGAAATTAGATGCGAAATGACACTGCAAAGGCCTTCCAACAGGCTTGGAAAAGTGTGTTCTATATCTGTGCCAAACAGAGTCCCCGGAGGTTGAGCTTTCAGAAGCAAGATTAACTGTTAGGGAGGAAGCAGCAGAATGTGCATCTCACATCTAGCCTGTAGGAATTCAGGTTGGCAAGTTCTATGGGGAAGCCCATTGCTGCCTATGGTGGAAACGGCATGGGAGATTTCAGTTTCAAAATCTCTGTGAAAAAGCGTCAGAGAAGCTTCTCCGTTTAGAATCCAGCATATCTCACTGAACCGAAGAAGTGGTAGTTAGAAGGCAGTTAGAGCTGCAAGCAGTTTGGTTTGGGAAATTAGACGCGAAATGAAACTGCAAATGCCTTCCAACAGGCTTGGAAAAGTGTGTTCTATATCTCTGCCAAACACACTCCCCGGAGGTTGAGCTTTCAGAAGCAAGTTTAACTCTAAGGGAGGAAGCAGCCGAATGTGCCTCTCACATCTAGCCTGTAGGAATTCAGGTTGGCAAGTTCTATGGGGAAGCCCATTGCTGCCTATGGTGGAAACGGCATGGGAGATTTCAGTTTCAAAATCTCTGTGAAAAAGCGTCAGAGAAGCTTCTCCGTTTAGAATCCAGCATATCTCACTGAACCGAAGAAGTGGTAGTTAGAAGGCAGTTAGAGCTGCAAGCAGTTTGGTTTGGGAAATTAGACGCGAAATGAAACTGCAAATGCCTTCCAACAGGCTTGGAAAAGTGTGTTCTATATCTCTGCCAAACAAACTCCCCGGAGGTTGAGCTTTCAGAAGCTAGTTTAACTCTAAGGGAGGAAGCAGCAGAATGTGCCTCTCACATCTAGCCTGTAGGAATTCAGGTTGGCAAGTTCTATGGGGAACCCCTAGGCGCCTTCGTTGGAAACGGGTTTGGAAATTTCAGTTTCAAAATCTCTGTGAAAAAGCGTCAGAGAAGCTTCTCCGTTTAGAATCCAGCATATCTCACTGAACCGAAGAAGTGGTAGTTAGAAGGGAGTTAGAGCTGCAAGCAGTTTGGTTTGGGAAATTAGACGCGAAATGAAACTGCAAATGCCTTCCAACAGGCTTGGAAAAGTGTGTTCTATATCTCTGCCAAACAGACTCCCCGGAGGTTGAGCTTTCAGAAGCAAGTTTAACTCTAAGGGAGGAAGCAGCAGAATGTGCCTCTCACATCTAGCCTGTAGGAATTCAGGTTGGCAAGTTCTATGGGGAAGCCCATTGCTGCCTATGGTGGAAACGGCATGGGAGATTTCAGTTTAAAAATCTCTGTGAAAAAGCGTCAGAGAAGCTTCTCCGTTTAGAATCCAGCATATCTCACTGAACCGAAGAAGTGGTAGTTAGAAGGTAGTTAGAGCTGCAAGCAGTTTGGTTTTGGAAGTTAGACGCGAAATGAAACTGCAAATGCCTTCCAACAGGCTTGGAAAAGTGTGTTCTATATCTCTGCCAAACAGACTCCCTGGAGGTTGAGCTTTCAGAAGCTAGTTTAACTCTAAGGGAGGAAGCAGCAGAATGTGCCTCTCACATCTAGCCTGTAGGAATTCAGGTTGGCAACTTCTATGTGGAAGCCCATTGCTGGCTATGGTGGAAACAGCATGGGAGATTTCAGTTTCAAAATCTCTGTGAAAAAGCGTCAGAGAAGCTTCTCCGTTTAGAATCCAGCATATCTCACTGAACCGAAGAAGTGGTAGTTAGAAGGCAGTTAGAGCTGCAAGCAGTTTGGTTTGGGAAATTAGACGCGAAATGAAACTGCAAATGCCTTCCAACAGGCTTGGAAAAGTGTGTTCAATATCTCTGCCAAACAGACTCCCCGGAGGTTGAGCTTTCAGAAGCAAGTTTAACTCTAAGGGAGGAAGCAGCAGAATGTGCCTCTCACATCTAACCTTTAGGAATTCAGGTTGGCAAGTTCTATGGGGAAGCCCATTGCTGCCTATGGTGGAAACGGCATGGGAGATTTCAGTTTCAAAATCTCTGTGAAAAAGCGTCAGAGAAGCTTCTCCGTTTAGAATCCAGCATATCTCACTGAACCGAAGAAGTGGTAGTTAGAAGGGAGTTAGAGCTGCAAGCAGTTTGATTTGGGAAATTAGACGCGAAATGAAACTGCAAATGCCTTCCAACAGGCTTGGAAAAGTGTGTTCTATATCTCTGCCAAACAAACTCCCCGGAGGTTGAGCTTTCAGAAGCAAGTTTAACTCTAAGGGAGGAAGCAGCAGAATGTGCCTCTCACATCTAGCCTTTAGGAATTCAGGTTGGCAAGTTCTATGGGGAAGCCCATTGCTGCCTATGGTGGAAACGGCATGGGAGATTTCAGTTTAAAAATCTCTGTGAAAAAGCGTCAGAGAAGCTTCTCCGTTTAGAATCCAGCATATCTCACTGAACCGAAGAAGTGGTAGTTAGAAGGGAGTTAGAGCTGCAAGCAGTTTGGTTTGGGAAATTAGATGCGAAATGACACTGCAAAGGCCTTCCAACAGGCTTGGAAAAGTGTGTTCTATATCTGTGCCAAACAGAGTCCCCGGAGGTTGAGCTTTCAGAAGCAAGATTAACTGTTAGGGAGGAAGCAGCAGAATGTGCCTCTCACATCTAGCCTGTAGGAATTCAGGTTGGCAAGTTCTATGGGGAAGCCCATTGCTGCCTATGGTGGAAACGGCATGGGAGATTTCAGTTTCAAAATCTCCTTGAAAAAGCGTCAGAGAAGCTTCTCCGTTTAGAATCCAGCATATCTCACTGAACCGAAGAAGTGGTAGTTAGAAGGCAGTTAGAGCTGCAAGCAGTTTGGTTTGGGAAATTAGACGCGAAATGAAACTGCAAATGCCTTCCAACAGGCTTGGAAAAGTGTGTTCTATATCTCTGCCAAACAGACTCCCTGGAGGTTGAGCTTTCAGAAGCTAGTTTAACTCTAAGGGAGGAAGCAGCAGAATGTGCCTCTCACATCTAGCCTGTAGGAATTCAGGTTGGCAAGTTCTATGGGGAAGCCCATTGCTGCCTATGGTGGAAACGGCATGGGAGATTTCAGTTTCAAAATCTCTGTGAAAAAGCGTCAGCGAAGCTTCTCCGTTTAGAATCCAGCATATCTCACTGAACCGAAGAAGTGGTAGTTAGAAGGGAGTTAGAGCTGCAAGCAGTTTGGTTTGGGAAATTAGACGCGAAATGAAACTGCAAATGCCTTCCAACAGGCTTGGAAAAGTGTGTTCTATATCTCTGCCAAACAGACTCCCCGGAGGTTGAGCTTTCAGAAGCAAGTTTAACTCTAAGGGAGGAAGCAGCAGAATGTGCCTCTCACATCTAGCCTGTAGGAATTCAGGTTGGCAAGTTCTATGGGGAAGCCCATTGCTGCCTATGGTGGAAACGGCATGGGAGATTTCAGTTTAAAAATCTCTGTGAAAAAGAGTCAGAGAAGCTTCTCCGTTTAGAATCCAGCATATCTCACTGAACCGAAGAAGTGGTAGTTAGAAGGGAGTTAGAGCTGCAAGCAGTTTGGTTTGGGAAGTTAGAAGCGAAATGAAACTGCAAATGCCTTCCAACAGGCTTGGAAAAGTGTGTTCTATATCTCTGCCAAACAGACTCCCTGGAGGTTGAGCTTTCAGAAGCTAGTTTAACTCTAAGGGAGGAAGCAGCAGAATGTGCCTCTCACATCTAGCCTGTAGGAATTCAGGTTGGCAACTTCTATGTGGAAGCCCATTGCTGGCTATGGTGGAAACAGCATGGGAGATTTCAGTTTCAAAATCTCTGTGAAAAAGCGTCAGAGAAGCTTCTCCGTTTAGAATCCAGCATATCTCACTGAACCGAAGAAGTGGTAGTTAGAAGGCAGTTAGAGCTGCAAGCAGTTTGGTTTGGGAAATTAGACGCGAAATGAAACTGCAAATGCCTTCCAACAGGCTTGGAAAAGTGTGTTCAATATCTCTGCCAAACAGACTCCCCGGAGGTTGAGCTTTCAGAAGCAAGTTTAACTCTAAGGGAGGAAGCAGCAGAATGTGCCTCTCACATCTAGCCTTTAGGAATTCAGGTTGGCAAGTTCTATGGGGAAGCCCATTGCTGCCTATGGTGGAAACGGCATGGGAGATTTCAGTTTCAAAATCTCTGTGAAAAAGCGTCAGAGAAGCTTCTCCGTTTAGCATCCAGCATATCTCACTGAACCGAAGAAGTGGTAGTTAGAAGGGAGTTAGAGCTGCAAGCAGTTTGGTTTGGGAAATTAGATGCGAAATGACACTGCAAAGGCCTTCCAACAGGCTTGGAAAAGTGTGTTCTATATCTCTGCCAAACAGACTCCCCAGAGGTTGAGCTTTCAGAAGCAAGCTTAACTCTTAGGGAGGAAGCAGCAGAATGTGCCTCTCACATCTAGCCTTTAGGAATTCAGGTTGGCAAGTTCTATGGGGAAGCCCATTGGCGCCTTCGTTGGAAACGGGTTTGGAAATTTCAGTTTCAAAATCTCTGTGAAAAAGCGTCAGAGAAGCTTCTCCGTTTAGAATCCAGCATATCTCACTGAACCGAAGAAGTGGTAGTTAGAAGGCAGTTAGAGCTGCAAGCAGTTTGGTTTGGGAAATTAGACGCGAAATGAAACTGCAAATGCCTTCCAACAGGCTTGGAAAAGTGTGTTCTATATCTCTGCCAAACAAACTCCCCGGAGGTTGAGCTTTCAGAAGCAAGTTTAACTCTAAGGGAGGAAGCAGCAGAATGTGCCTCTCACATCTAGCCTGTAGGAATTCAGGTTGGCAAGTTCTATGGGGAAGCCCATTGGCGCCTTCGTTGGAAACGGGTTTGGAAATTTCAGTTTCAAAATCTCTGTGAAAAAGCGTCAGAGAAGCTTCTCCGTTTAGAATCCAGCATATCTCACTGAACCGAAGAAGTGGTAGTTAGAAGGTAGTTAGAGCTGCAAGCAGTTTGGTTTGGGAAATTAGACGCGAAATGAAACTGCAAATGCCTTCCAACAGGCTTGGAAAAGTGTGTTCTATATCTCTGCCAAACAGACTCCCTGGAGGTTGAGCTTTCAGAAGCTAGTTTAACTCTAAGGGAGGAAGCAGCAGAATGTGCCTCTCACATCTAGCCTGTAGGAATTCAGGTTGGCAACTTCTATGTGGAAGCCCATTGCTGGCTATGGTGGAAACAGCATGGGAGATTTCAGTTTCAAAATCTCTGTGAAAAAGCGTCAGAGAAGCTTCTCCGTTTAGAATCCAGCATATCTCACTGAACCGAAGAAGTGGTAGTTAGAAGGCAGTTAGAGCTGCAAGCAGTTTGGTTTGGGAAATTAGACGCGAAATGAAACTGCAAATGCCTTCCAACAGGCTTGGAAAAGTGTGTTCTATATCTCTGCCAAACAAACTCCCTGGAGGTTGAGCTTTCAGAAGCAAGTTTAACTCTAAGGGAGGAAGCAGCAGAATGTGCCTCTCACATCTAGCCTGTAGGAATTCAGGTTGGCAAGTTCTATGGGGAAGCCCATTGCTGCCTATGGTGGAAACGGCATGGGAGATTTCAGTTTCAAAATCTCTGTGAAAAAGCGTCAGAGAAGCTTCTCCGTTTAGAATCCAGCATATCTCACTGAACCGAAGAGGTGGTAGTTAGAAGGGAGTTAGAGCTGCAAGCAGTTTGGTTTGGGAAATTAGACGCGAAATGAAACTGCAAATGCCTTCCAACAGGCTTGGAAAAGTGTGTTCTATATCTCTGCCAAACAAACTCCCCGGAGGTTGAGCTTTCAGAAGCTAGTTTAACTCTAAGGGAGGAAGCAGCAGAATGTGCCTCTCACATCTAGCCTGTAGGAATTCAGGTTGGCAAGTTCTATGGGGAAGCCCATAGGCGCCTTCGTTGGAAACGGGTTTGGAAATTTCAGTTTCAAAATCTCTGTGAAAAAGCGTCAGAGAAGCTTCTCCGTTTAGAATCCAGCATATCTCACTGAACCGAAGAAGTGGTAGTTAGAAGGCAGTTAGAGCTGCAAGCAGTTTGGTTTGGGAAATTAGACGCGAAATGAAACTGCAAATGCCTTCCAACAGGCTTGGAAAAGTGTGTTCTATATCTCTGCCAAACAAACTCCCTGGAGGTTGAGCTTTCAGAAGCAAGTTTAACTCTAAGGGAGGAAGCAGCAGAATGTGCCTCTCACATCTAGCCTGTAGGAATTCAGGTTGGCAAGTTCTATGGGGAAGCCCATTGCTGCCTATGGTGGAAACGGCATGGGAGATTTCAGTTTAAAAATCTCTGTGAAAAAGCGTCAGAGAAGCTTCTCCGTTTAGAATCCAGCATATCTCACTGAACCGAAGAAGTGGTAGTTAGAAGGTAGTTAGAGCTGCAAGCAGTTTGGTTTGGGAAATTAGACGCGAAATGAAACTGCAAATGCCTTCCAACAGGCTTGGAAAAGTGTGTTCTATATCTCTGCCAAACAGACTCCCTGGAGGTTGAGCTTTCAGAAGCTAGTTTAACTCTAAGGGAGGAAGCAGCAGAATGTGCCTCTCACATCTAGCCTGTAGGAATTCAGGTTGGCAACTTCTATGTGGAAGCCCATTGCTGGCTATTGTGGAAACAGCATGGGAGATTTCAGTTTCAAAATCTCTGTGAAAAAGCGTCAGAGAAGCTTCTCCGTTTAGAATCCAGCATATCTCACTGAACCGAAGAAGTGGTGGTTAGAAGGCAGTTAGAGCTGCAAGCAGTTTGGTTTGGGAAATTAGACGCGAAAAGAAACTGCAAATGCCTTCCAACAGGCTTGGAAAAGTGTGTTCTATATCTCTGCCAAACAAACTCCCCGGAGGTTGAGCTTTCAGAAGCTAGTTTAACTCTAAAGGAGGAAGCAGCAGAATGTGCCTCTCACATCTAGCCTGTAGGAATTCAGGTTGGCAAGTTCTATGGGGAAGCCCATTGGTGCCTTCGTTGGAAACGGGTTTGGAAATTTCAGTTTCAAAATCTCTGTGAAAAAGCGTCAGAGAAGCTTCTCCGTTTAGAATCCAGCATATCTCACTGAACCGAAGAAGTGGTAGTTAGAAGGGAGTTAGAGCTGCAAGCAGTTTGGTTTGGGAAATTAGACGCGAAATGAAACTGCAAATGCCTTCCAAGAGGCTTGGAAAAGTGTGTTCTATATCTCTGCCAAACAAACTCCCCGGAGGTTGAGCTTTCAGAAGCAAGTTTAACTCTAAGGGAGGAAGCAGCAGAATGTGCCTCTCACATCTAGCCTGTAGGAATTCAGGTTGGCAAGTTCTATGGGGAAGCCCATTGCTGCCTATGGTGGAAACGGCATGGGAGATTTCAGTTTCAAAATCTCTGTGAAAAAGCGTCAGAGAAGCTTCTCCGTTTAGAATCCAGCATATCTCACTGAACCGAAGAAGTGGTAGTTAGAAGGGAGTTAGAGCTGCAAGCAGTTTGGTTTGGGAAATTAGACGCGAAATGAAACTGCAAATGCCTTCCAACAGGCTTGGAAAAGTGTGTTCTATATCTCTGCCAAACAGACTCCCCGGAGGTTGAGCTTTCAGAAGCAAGTTTAACTCTAAGGGAGGAAGCAGCAGAATGTGCCTCTCACATCTAGCCTGTAGGAATTCAGGTTGGCAAGTTCTATGGGGAAGCCCATTGCTGCCTATGGTGGAAACGGCATGGGAGATTTCAGTTTCAAAATCTCTGTGAAAAAGCGTCAGAGAAGCTTCTCCGTTTAGAATCCAGCATATCTCACTGAACCGAAGAAGTGGTAGTTAGAAGGGAGTTAGAGCTGCAAGCAGTTTGGTTTGGGAAATTAGACGCGAAATGAAACTGCAAATGCCTTCCAACAGGCTTGGAAAAGTGTGTTCTATATCTCTGCCAAACAGACTCCCCGGAGGTTGAGCTTTCAGAAGCAAGTTTAACTCTAAGGGAGGAAGCAGCAGAATGTGCCTCTCACATCTAGCCTGTAGGAATTCAGGTTGGCAAGTTCTATGGGGAAGCCCATTGCTGCCTATGGTGGAAACGGCATGGGAGATTTCAGTTTAAAAATCTCTGTGAAAAAGCGTCAGAGAAGCTTCTCCGTTTAGAATCCAGCATATCTCACTGAACCGAAGAAGTGGTAGTTAGAAGGTAGTTAGAGCTGCAAGCAGTTTGGTTTGGGAAGTTAGACGCGAAATGAAACTGCAAATGCCTTCCAACAGGCTTGGAAAAGTGTGTTCTATATCTCTGCCAAACAGACTCCCTGGAGGTTGAGCTTTCAGAAGCTAGTTTAACTCTAAGGGAGGAAGCAGCAGAATGTGCCTCTCACATCTAGCCTATAGGAATTCAGGTTGGCAACTTCTATGTGGAAGCCCATTGCTGGCTATGGTGGAAACAGCATGGGAGATTTCAGTTTCAAAATCTCTGTGAAAAAGCGTCAGAGAAGCTTCTCCGTTTAGAATCCAGCATATCTCACTGAACCGAAGAAGTGGTAGTTAGAAGGCAGTTAGAGCTGCAAGCAGTTTGGTTTGGGAAATTAGACGCGAAATGAAACTGCAAATGCCTTCCAACAGGCTTGGAAAAGTGTGTTCAATATCTCTGCCAAACAGACTCCCCGGAGGTTGAGCTTTCAGAAGCAAGTTTAACTCTAAGGGAGGAAGCAGCAGAATGTGCCTCTCACATCTAACCTTTAGGAATTCAGGTTGGCAAGTTCTATGGGGAAGCCCATTGCTGCCTATGGTGGAAACGGCATGGGAGATTTCAGTTTCAAAATCTCTGTGAAAAAGCGTCAGAGAAGCTTCTCCGTTTAGAATCCAGCATATCTCACTGAACCGAAGAAGTGGTAGTTAGAAGGCAGTTAGAGCTGCAAGCAGTTTGGTTTGGGAAATTAGACGCGAAATGAAACTGCAAATGCCTTCCAACAGGCTTGGAAAAGTGTGTTCTATATCTCTGCCAAACACACTCCCCGGAGGTTGAGCTTTCAGAAGCAAGTTTAACTCTAAGGGAGGAAGCAGCCGAATGTGCCTCTCACATCTAGCCTGTAGGAATTCAGGTTGGCAAGTTCTATGGGGAAGCCCATTGCTGCCTATGGTGGAAACGGCATGGGAGATTTCAGTTTCAAAATCTCTGTGAAAAAGCGTCAGAGAAGCTTCTCCGTTTAGAATCCAGCATATCTCACTGAACCGAAGAAGTGGTAGTTAGAAGGCAGTTAGAGCTGCAAGCAGTTTGGTTTGGGAAATTAGACGCGAAATGAAACTGCAAATGCCTTCCAACAGGCTTGGAAAAGTGTGTTCTATATCTCTGCCAAACAAACTCCCCGGAGGTTGAGCTTTCAGAAGCTAGTTTAACTCTAAGGGAGGAAGCAGCAGAATGTGCCTCTCACATCTAGCCTGTAGGAATTCAGGTTGGCAAGTTCTATGGGGAACCCCTAGGCGCCTTCGTTGGAAACGGGTTTGGAAATTTCAGTTTCAAAATCTCTGTGAAAAAGCGTCAGAGAAGCTTCTCCGTTTAGAATCCAGCATATCTCACTGAACCGAAGAAGTGGTAGTTAGAAGGGAGTTAGAGCTGCAAGCAGTTTGATTTGGGAAATTAGACGCGAAATGAAACTGCAAATGCCTTCCAACAGGCTTGGAAAAGTGTGTTCTATATCTCTGCCAAACAAACTCCCCGGAGGTTGAGCTTTCAGAAGCAAGTTTAACTCTAAGGGAGGAAGCAGCAGAATGTGCCTCTCACATCTAGCCTTTAGGAATTCAGGTTGGCAAGTTCTATGGGGAAGCCCATTGCTGCCTATGGTGGAAACGGCATGGGAGATTTCAGTTTCAAAATCTCTGTGAAAAAGCGTCAGAGAAGCTTCTCCGTTTAGAATCCAGCATATCTCACTGAACCGAAGAAGTGGTAGTTAGAAGGGAGTTAGAGCTGCAAGCAGTTTGGTTTGGGAAATTAGATGCGAAATGACACTGCAAAGGCCTTCCAACAGGCTTGGAAAAGTGTGTTCTATATCTGTGCCAAACAGAGTCCCCGGAGGTTGAGCTTTCAGAAGCAAGATTAACTGTTAGGGAGGAAGCAGCAGAATGTGCCTCTCACATCTAGCCTGTAGGAATTCAGGTTGGCAAGTTCTATGGGGAAGCCCATTGCTGCCTATGGTGGAAACGGCATGGGAGATTTCAGTTTCAAAATCTCTGTGAAAAAGCGTCAGAGAAGCTTCTCCGTTTAGAATCCAGCATATCTCACTGAACCGAAGAAGTGGTAGTTAGAAGGCAGTTAGAGCTGCAAGCAGTTTGGTTTGGGAAATTAGACGTGAAATGAAACTGCAAATGCCTTCCAACAGGCTTGGAAAAGTGTGTTCTATATCTCTGCCAAACAGACTCCCTGGAGGTTGAGCTTTCAGAAGCTAGTTTAACTCTAAGGGAGGAAGCAGCAGAATGTGCCTCTCACATCTAGCCTGTAGGAATTCAGGTTGGCAAGTTCTATGGGGAAGCCCATTGCTGCCTATGGTGGAAACGGCATGGGAGATTTCAGTTTCAAAATCTCTGTGAAAAAGCGTCAGAGAAGCTTCTCCGTTTAGAATCCAGCATATCTCACTGAACCGAAGAAGTGGTAGTTAGAAGGGAGTTAGAGCTGCAAGCAGTTTGGTTTGGGAAATTAGACGCGAAATGAAACTGCAAATGCCTTCCAACAGGCTTGGAAAAGTGTGTTCTATATCTCTGCCAAACAGACTCCCCGGAGGTTGAGCTTTCAGAAGCAAGTTTAACTCTAAGGGAGGAAGCAGCAGAATGTGCCTCTCACATCTAGCCTGTAGGAATTCAGGTTGGCAAGTTCTATGGGGAAGCCCATTGCTGCCTATGGTGGAAACGGCATGGGAGATTTCAGTTTCAAAATCTCTGTGAAAAAGCGTCAGAGAAGCTTCTCCGTTTAGAATCCAGCATATCTCACTGAACCGAAGAAGTGGTAGTTAGAAGGGAGTTAGAGCTGCAAGCAGTTTGGTTTGGGAAATTAGACGCGAAATGAAACTGCAAATGCCTTCCAACAGGCTTGGAAAAGTGTGTTCTATATCTCTGCCAAACAAACTCCCCGGAGGTTGAGCTTTCAGAAGCTAGTTTAACTCTAAGGGAGGAAGCAGCAGAATGTGCCTCTCACATCTAGCCTGTAGGAATTCAGGTTGGCAAGTTCTATGGGGAAGCCCATAGGCGCCTTCGTTGGAAACGGGTTTGGAAATTTCAGTTTCAAAATCTCTGTGAAAAAGCGTCAGAGAAGCTTCTCCGTTTAGAATCCAGCATATCTCACTGAACCGAAGAAGTGGTAGTTAGAAGGCAGTTAGAGCTGCAAGCAGTTTGGTTTGGGAAATTAGACGCGAAATGAAACTGCAAATGCCTTCCAACAGGCTTGGAAAAGTGTGTTCTATATCTCTGCCAAACAAACTCCCTGGAGGTTGAGCTTTCAGAAGCAAGTTTAACTCTAAGGGAGGAAGCAGCAGAATGTGCCTCTCACATCTAGCCTGTAGGAATTCAGGTTGGCAAGTTCTATGGGGAAGCCCATTGCTGCCTATGGTGGAAACGGCATGGGAGATTTCAGTTTAAAAATCTCTGTGAAAAAGCGTCAGAGAAGCTTCTCCGTTTAGAATCCAGCATATCTCACTGAACCGAAGAAGTGGTAGTTAGAAGGTAGTTAGAGCTGCAAGCAGTTTGGTTTGGGAAATTAGACGCGAAATGAAACTGCAAATGCCTTCCAACAGGCTTGGAAAAGTGTGTTCTATATCTCTGCCAAACAGACTCCCTGGAGGTTGAGCTTTCAGAAGCTAGTTTAACTCTAAGGGAGGAAGCAGCAGAATGTGCCTCTCACATCTAGCCTGTAGGAATTCAGGTTGGCAACTTCTATGTGGAAGCCCATTGCTGGCTATTGTGGAAACAGCATGGGAGATTTCAGTTTCAAAAACTCTGTGAAAAAGCGTCAGAGAAGCTTCTCCGTTTAGAATCCAGCATATCTCACTGAACCGAAGAAGTGGTGGTTAGAAGGCAGTTAGAGCTGCAAGCAGTTTGGTTTGGGAAATTAGACGCGAAAAGAAACTGCAAATGCCTTCCAACAGGCTTGGAAAAGTGTGTTCTATATCTCTGCCAAACAAACTCCCCGGAGGTTGAGCTTTCAGAAGCTAGTTTAACTCTAAAGGAGGAAGCAGCAGAATGTGCCTCTCACATCTAGCCTGTAGGAATTCAGGTTGGCAAGTTCTATGGGGAAGCCCATTGGTGCCTTCGTTGGAAACGGGTTTGGAAATTTCAGTTTCAAAATCTCTGTGAAAAAGCGTCAGAGAAGCTTCTCCGTTTAGAATCCAGCATATCTCACTGAACCGAAGAAGTGGTAGTTAGAAGGGAGTTAGAGCTGCAAGCAGTTTGGTTTGGGAAATTAGACGCGAAATGAAACTGCAAATGCCTTCCAAGAGGCTTGGAAAAGTGTGTTCTATATCTCTGCCAAACAGACTCCCCGGAGGTTGAGCTTTCAGAAGCAAGTTTAACTCTAAGGGAGGAAGCAGCAGAATGTGCCTCTCACATCTAGCCTGTAGGAATTCAGGTTGGCAAGTTCTATGGGGAAGCCCATTGCTGCCTATGGTGGAAACGGCATGGGAGATTTCAGTTTCAAAATCTCTGTGAAAAAGCGTCAGAGAAGCTTCTCCGTTTAGAATCCAGCATATCTCACTGAACCGAAGAAGTGGTAGTTAGAAGGGAGTTAGAGCTGCAAGCAGTTTGGTTTGGGAAATTAGACGCGAAATGAAACTGCAAATGCCTTCCAACAGGCTTGGAAAAGTGTGTTCTATATCTCTGCCAAACAGACTCCCCGGAGGTTGAGCTTTCAGAAGCAAGTTTAACTCTAAGGGAGGAAGCAGCAGAATGTGCCTCTCACATCTAGCCTGTAGGAATTCAGGTTGGCAAGTTCTATGGGGAAGCCCATTGCTGCCTATGGTGGAAACGGCATGGGAGATTTCAGTTTAAAAATCTCTGTGAAAAAGCGTCAGAGAAGCTTCTCCGTTTAGAATCCAGCATATCTCACTGAACCGAAGAAGTGGTAGTTAGAAGGTAGTTAGAGCTGCAAGCAGTTTGGTTTGGGAAGTTAGACGCGAAATGAAACTGCAAATGCCTTCCAACAGGCTTGGAAAAGTGTGTTCTATATCTCTGCCAAACAGACTCCCTGGAGGTTGAGCTTTCAGAAGCTAGTTTAACTCTAAGGGAGGAAGCAGCAGAATGTGCCTCTCACATCTAGCCTATAGGAATTCAGGTTGGCAACTTCTATGTGGAAGCCCATTGCTGGCTATGGTGGAAACAGCATGGGAGATTTCAGTTTCAAAATCTCTGTGAAAAAGCGTCAGAGAAGCTTCTCCGTTTAGAATCCAGCATATCTCACTGAACCGAAGAAGTGGTAGTTAGAAGGCAGTTAGAGCTGCAAGCAGTTTGGTTTGGGAAATTAGACGCGAAATGAAACTGCAAATGCCTTCCAACAGGCTTGGAAAAGTGTGTTCAATATCTCTGCCAAACAGACTCCCCGGAGGTTGAGCTTTCAGAAGCAAGTTTAACTCTAAGGGAGGAAGCAGCAGAATGTGCCTCTCACATCTAACCTTTAGGAATTCAGGTTGGCAAGTTCTATGGGGAAGCCCATTGCTGCCTATGGTGGAAACGGCATGGGAGATTTCAGTTTCAAAATCTCTGTGAAAAAGCGTCAGAGAAGCTTCTCCGTTTAGAATCCAGCATATCTCACTGAACCGAAGAAGTGGTAGTTAGAAGGCAGTTAGAGCTGCAAGCAGTTTGGTTTGGGAAATTAGACGCGAAATGAAACTGCAAATGCCTTCCAACAGGCTTGGAAAAGTGTGTTCTATATCTCTGCCAAACACACTCCCCGGAGGTTGAGCTTTCAGAAGCAAGTTTAACTCTAAGGGAGGAAGCAGCCGAATGTGCCTCTCACATCTAGCCTGTAGGAATTCAGGTTGGCAAGTTCTATGGGGAAGCCCATTGCTGCCTATGGTGGAAACGGCATGGGAGATTTCAGTTTCAAAATCTCTGTGAAAAAGCGTCAGAGAAGCTTCTCCGTTTAGAATCCAGCATATCTCACTGAACCGAAGAAGTGGTAGTTAGAAGGCAGTTAGAGCTGCAAGCAGTTTGGTTTGGGAAATTAGACGCGAAATGAAACTGCAAATGCCTTCCAACAGGCTTGGAAAAGTGTGTTCTATATCTCTGCCAAACAAACTCCCCGGAGGTTGAGCTTTCAGAAGCTAGTTTAACTCTAAGGGAGGAAGCAGCAGAATGTGCCTCTCACATCTAGCCTGTAGGAATTCAGGTTGGCAAGTTCTATGGGGAACCCCTAGGCGCCTTCGTTGGAAACGGGTTTGGAAATTTCAGTTTCAAAATCTCTGTGAAAAAGCGTCAGAGAAGCTTCTCCGTTTAGAATCCAGCATATCTCACTGAACCGAAGAAGTGGTAGTTAGAAGGGAGTTAGAGCTGCAAGCAGTTTGATTTGGGAAATTAGACGCGAAATGAAACTGCAAATGCCTTCCAACAGGCTTGGAAAAGTATGTTCTATATCTCTGCCAAACAAACTCCCCGGAGGTTGAGCTTTCAGAAGCAAGTTTAACTCTAAGGGAGGAAGCAGCAGAATGTGCCTCTCACATCTAGCCTTTAGGAATTCAGGTTGGCAAGTTCTATGGGGAAGCCCATTGCTGCCTATGGTGGAAACGGCATGGGAGATTTCAGTTTCAAAATCTCTGTGAAAAAGCGTCAGAGAAGCTTCTCCGTTTAGAATCCAGCATATCTCACTGAACCGAAGAAGTGGTAGTTAGAAGGGAGTTAGAGCTGCAAGCAGTTTGGTTTGGGAAATTAGATGCGAAATGACACTGCAAAGGCCTTCCAACAGGCTTGGAAAAGTGTGTTCTATATCTGTGCCAAACAGAGTCCCCGGAGGTTGAGCTTTCAGAAGCAAGATTAACTGTTAGGGAGGAAGCAGCAGAATGTGCCTCTCACATCTAGCCTGTAGGAATTCAGGTTGGCAAGTTCTATGGGGAAGCCCATTGCTGCCTATGGTGGAAACGGCATGGGAGATTTCAGTTTCAAAATCTCTGTGAAAAAGCGTCAGAGAAGCTTCTCCGTTTAGAATCCAGCATATCTCACTGAACCGAAGAAGTGGTAGTTAGAAGGCAGTTAGAGCTGCAAGCAGTTTGGTTTGGGAAATTAGACGTGAAATGAAACTGCAAATGCCTTCCAACAGGCTTGGAAAAGTGTGTTCTATATCTCTGCCAAACAGACTCCCTGGAGGTTGAGCTTTCAGAAGCTAGTTTAACTCTAAGGGAGGAAGCAGCAGAATGTGCCTCTCACATCTAGCCTGTAGGAATTCAGGTTGGCAAGTTCTATGGGGAAGCCCATTGCTGCCTATGGTGGAAACGGCATGGGAGATTTCAGTTTCAAAATCTCTGTGAAAAAGCGTCAGAGAAGCTTCTCCGTTTAGAATCCAGCATATCTCACTGAACCGAAGAAGTGGTAGTTAGAAGGGAGTTAGAGCTGCAAGCAGTTTGGTTTGGGAAATTAGACGCGAAATGAAACTGCAAATGCCTTCCAACAGGCTTGGAAAAGTGTGTTCTATATCTCTGCCAAACAGACTCCCCGGAGGTTGAGCTTTCAGAAGCAAGTTTAACTCTAAGGGAGGAAGCAGCAGAATGTGCCTCTCACATCTAGCCTGTAGGAATTCAGGTTGGCAAGTTCTATGGGGAAGCCCATTGCTGCCTATGGTGGAAACGGCATGGGAGATTTCAGTTTCAAAATCTCTGTGAAAAAGCGTCAGAGAAGCTTCTCCGTTTAGAATCCAGCATATCTCACTGAACCGAAGAAGTGGTAGTTAGAAGGGAGTTAGAGCTGCAAGCAGTTTGGTTTGGGAAATTAGACGCGAAATGAAACTGCAAATGCCTTCCAACAGGCTTGGAAAAGTGTGTTCTATATCTCTGCCAAACAAACTCCCCGGAGGTTGAGCTTTCAGAAGCTAGTTTAACTCTAAGGGAGGAAGCAGCAGAATGTGCCTCTCACATCTAGCCTGTAGGAATTCAGGTTGGCAAGTTCTATGGGGAAGCCCATAGGCGCCTTCGTTGGAAACGGGTTTGGAAATTTCAGTTTCAAAATCTCTGTGAAAAAGCGTCAGAGAAGCTTCTCCGTTTAGAATCCAGCATATCTCACTGAACCGAAGAAGTGGTAGTTAGAAGGCAGTTAGAGCTGCAAGCAGTTTGGTTTGGGAAATTAGACGCGAAATGAAACTGCAAATGCCTTCCAACAGGCTTGGAAAAGTGTGTTCTATATCTCTGCCAAACAAACTCCCTGGAGGTTGAGCTTTCAGAAGCAAGTTTAACTCTAAGGGAGGAAGCAGCAGAATGTGCCTCTCACATCTAGCCTGTAGGAATTCAGGTTGGCAAGTTCTATGGGGAAGCCCATTGCTGCCTATGGTGGAAACGGCATGGGAGATTTCAGTTTAAAAATCTCTGTGAAAAAGCGTCAGAGAAGCTTCTCCGTTTAGAATCCAGCATATCTCACTGAACCGAAGAAGTGGTAGTTAGAAGGTAGTTAGAGCTGCAAGCAGTTTGGTTTGGGAAATTAGACGCGAAATGAAACTGCAAATGCCTTCCAACAGGCTTGGAAAAGTGTGTTCTATATCTCTGCCAAACAGACTCCCTGGAGGTTGAGCTTTCAGAAGCTAGTTTAACTCTAAGGGAGGAAGCAGCAGAATGTGCCTCTCACATCTAGCCTGTAGGAATTCAGGTTGGCAACTTCTATGTGGAAGCCCATTGCTGGCTATGGTGGAAACAGCATGGGAGATTTCAGTTTCAAAATCTCTGTGAAAAAGCGTCAGAGAAGCTTCTCCATTTAGAATCCAGCATATCTCACTGAACCGAAGAAGTGGTAGTTAGAAGGCAGTTAGAGCTGCAAGCAGTTTGGTTTGGGAAATTAGACGCGAAATGAAACTGCAAATGCCTTCCAACAGGCTTGGAAAAGTGTGTTCTATATCTCTGCCAAACAAACTCCCCGGAGGTTGAGCTTTCAGAAGCTAGTTTAACTCTAAGGGAGGAAGCAGCAGAATGTGCCTCTCACATCTAGCCTGTAGGAATTCAGGTTGGCAAGTTCTATGGGGAAGCCCATTGGTGCCTTCGTTGGAAACGGGTTTGGAAATTTCAGTTTCAAAATCTCTGTGAAAAAGCGTCAGAGAAGCTTCTCCGTTTAGAATCCAGCATATCTCACTGAACCGAAGAAGTGGTAGTTAGAAGGGAGTTAGAGCTGCAAGCAGTTTGGTTTGGGAAATTAGACGCGAAATGAAACTGCAAATGCCTTCCAAGAGGCTTGGAAAAGTGTGTTCTATATCTCTGCCAAACAAACTCCCCGGAGGTTGAGCTTTCAGAAGCAAGTTTAACTCTAAGGGAGGAAGCAGCAGAATGTGCCTCTCACATCTAGCCTGTAGGAATTCAGGTTGGCAAGTTCTATGGGGAAGCCCATTGCTGCCTATGGTGGAAACGGCATGGGAGATTTCAGTTTAAAAATCTCTGTGAAAAAGCGTCAGAGAAGCTTCTCCGTTTAGAATCCAGCATATCTCACTGAACCGAAGAAGTGGTAGTTAGAAGGGAGTTAGAGCTGCAAGCAGTTTGGTTTGGGAAATTAGACGCGAAATGAAACTGCAAATGCCTTCCAACAGGCTTGGAAAAGTGTGTTCTATATCTCTGCCAAACAGACTCCCCGGAGGTTGAGCTTTCAGAAGCAAGTTTAACTCTAAGGGAGGAAGCAGCAGAATGTGCCTCTCACATCTAGCCTGTAGGAATTCAGGTTGGCAAGTTCTATGGGGAAGCCCATTGCTGCCTATGGTGGAAACGGCATGGGAGATTTCAGTTTCAAAATCTCTGTGAAAAAGCGTCAGAGAAGCTTCTCCGTTTAGAATCCAGCATATCTCACTGAACCGAAGAAGTGGTAGTTAGAAGGGAGTTAGAGCTGCAAGCAGTTTGGTTTGGGAAATTAGACGCGAAATGAAACTGCAAATGCCTTCCAACAGGCTTGGAAAAGTGTGTTCTATATCTCTGCCAAACAGACTCCCCGGAGGTTGAGCTTTCAGAAGCAAGTTTAACTCTAAGGGAGGAAGCAGCAGAATGTGCCTCTCACATCTAGCCTGTAGGAATTCAGGTTGGCAAGTTCTATGGGGAAGCCCATTGCTGCCTATGGTGGAAACGGCATGGGAGATTTCAGTTTAAAAATCTCTGTGAAAAAGCGTCAGAGAAGCTTCTCCGTTTAGAATCCAGCATATCTCACTGAACCGAAGAAGTGGTAGTTAGAAGGTAGTTAGAGCTGCAAGCAGTTTGGTTTGGGAAGTTAGACGCGAAATGAAACTGCAAATGCCTTCCAACAGGCTTGGAAAAGTGTGTTCTATATCTCTGCCAAACAGACTCCCTGGAGGTTGAGCTTTCAGAAGCTAGTTTAACTCTAAGGGAGGAAGCAGCAGAATGTGCCTCTCACATCTAGCCTGTAGGAATTCAGGTTGGCAACTTCTATGTGGAAGCCCATTGCTGGCTATGGTGGAAACAGCATGGGAGATTTCAGTTTCAAAATCTCTGTGAAAAAGCGTCAGAGAAGCTTCTCCGTTTAGAATCCAGCATATCTCACTGAACCGAAGAAGTGGTAGTTAGAAGGCAGTTAGAGCTGCAAGCAGTTTGGTTTGGGAAATTAGACGCGAAATGAAACTGCAAATGCCTTCCAACAGGCTTGGAAAAGTGTGTTCAATATCTCTGCCAAACACACTCCCCGGAGGTTGAGCTTTCAGAAGCAAGTTTAACTCTAAGGGAGGAAGCAGCAGAATGTGCCTCTCACATCTAACCTTTAGGAATTCAGGTTGGCAAGTTCTATGGGGAAGCCCATTGCTGCCTATGGTGGAAACGGCATGGGAGATTTCAGTTTCAAAATCTCTGTGAAAAAGCGTCAGAGAAGCTTCTCCGTTTAGAATCCAGCATATCTCACTGAACCGAAGAAGTGGTAGTTAGAAGGCAGTTAGAGCTGCAAGCAGTTTGGTTTGGGAAATTAGACGCGAAATGAAACTGCAAATGCCTTCCAACAGGCTTGGAAAAGTGTGTTCTATATCTCTGCCAAACAAACTCCCCGGAGGTTGAGCTTTCAGAAGCTAGTTTAACTCTAAAGGAGGAAGCAGCAGAATGTGCCTCTCACATCTAGCCTGTAGGAATTCAGGTTGGCAAGTTCTATGGGGAACCCCTAGGCGCCTTCGTTGGAAACGGGTTTGGAAATTTCAGTTTCAAAATCTCTGTGAAAAAGCGTCAGAGAAGCTTCTCCGTTTAGAATCCAGCATATCTCACTGAACCGAAGAAGTGGTAGTTAGAAGGGAGTTAGAGCTGCAAGCAGTTTGGTTTGGGAAATTAGATGCGAAATGACACTGCAAAGGCCTTCCAACAGGCTTGGAAAAGTGTGTTCTATATCTGTGCCAAACAGAGTCCCCGGAGGTTGAGCTTTCAGAAGCAAGCTTAACTGTTAGGGAGGAAGCAGCAGAATGTGCCTCTCACATCTAGCCTGTAGGAATTCAGGTTGGCAAGTTCTATGGGGAAGCCCATTGCTGCCTATGGTGGAAACGGCATGGGAGATTTCAGTTTAAAAATCTCTGTGAAAAAGCGTCAGAGAAGCTTCTCCGTTTAGAATCCAGCATATCTCACTGAACCGAAGAAGTGGTAGTTAGAAGGCAGTTAGAGCTGCAAGCAGTTTGGTTTGGGAAATTAGACGCGAAATGAAACTGCAAATGCCTTCCAACAGGCTTGGAAAAGTGTGTTCTATATCTCTGCCAAACAGACTCCCTGGAGGTTGAGCTTTCAGAAGCTAGTTTAACTCTAAGGGAGGAAGCAGCAGAATGTGCCTCTCACATCTAGCCTGTAGGAATTCAGGTTGGCAAGTTCTATGGGGAAGCCCATAGGCGCCTTCGTTGGAAACGGGTTTGGAAATTTCAGTTTCAAAATCTCTGTGAAAAAGCGTCAGAGAAGCTTCTCCATTTAGAATCCAGCATATCTCACTGAACCGAAGAAGTGGTAGTTAGAAGGGAGTTAGAGCTGCAAGCAGTTTGGTTTGGGAAATTAGACGCGAAATGAAACTGCAAATGCCTTCCAACAGGCTTGGAAAAGTGTGTTCTATATCTCTGCCAAACAGACTCCCCGGAGGTTGAGCTTTCAGAAGCAAGTTTAACTCTAAGGGAGGAAGCAGCAGAATGTGCCTCTCACATCTAGCCTGTAGGAATTCAGGTTGGCAAGTTCTATGGGGAAGCCCATTGCTGCCTATGGTGGAAACGGCATGGGAGATTTCAGTTTAAAAATCTCTGTGAAAAAGCGTCAGAGAAGCTTCTCCGTTTAGAATCCAGCATATCTCACTGAACCGAAGAAGTGGTAGTTAGAAGGCAGTTAGAGCTGCAAGCAGTTTGGTTTGGGAAGTTAGACGCGAAATGAAACTGCAAATGCCTTCCAACAGGCTTGGAAAAGTGTGTTCTATATCTCTGCCAAACAGACTCCCTGGAGGTTGAGCTTTCAGAAGCTAGTTTAACTCTAAGGGAGGAAGCAGCAGAATGTGCCTCTCACATCTAGCCTGTAGGAATTCAGGTTGGCAACTTCTATGTGGAAGCCCATTGCTGGCTATGGTGGAAACAGCATGGGAGATTTCAGTTTCAAAATCTCTGTGAAAAAGCGTCAGAGAAGCTTCTCCGTTTAGAATCCAGCATATCTCACTGAACCGAAGAAGTGGTAGTTAGAAGGCAGTTAGAGCTGCAAGCAGTTTGGTTTGGGAAATTAGACGCGAAATGAAACTGCAAATGCCTTCCAACAGGCTTGGAAAAGTGTGTTCAATATCTCTGCCAAACAGACTCCCCGGAGGTTGAGCTTTCAGAAGCAAGTTTAACCCTAAGGGAGGAAGCAGCAGAATGTGCCTCTCACATCTAACCTTTAGGAATTCAGGTTGGCAAGTTCTATGGGGAAGCCCATTGCTGCCTATGGTGGAAACGGCATGGGAGATTTCAGTTTCAAAATCTCTGTGAAAAAGCGTCAGAGAAGCTTCTCCGTTTAGAATCCAGCATATCTCACTGAACCGAAGAAGTGGTAGTTAGAAGGCAGTTAGAGCTGCAAGCAGTTTGGTTTGGGAAATTAGACGCGAAATGAAACTGCAAATGCCTTCCAACAGGCTTGGAAAAGTGTGTTCTATATCTCTGCCAAACACACTCCCCGGAGGTTGAGCTTTCAGAAGCAAGTTTAACTCTAAGGGAGGAAGCAGCCGAATGTGCCTCTCACATCTAGCCTGTAGGAATTCAGGTTGGCAAGTTCTATGGGGAAGCCCATTGCTGCCTATGGTGGAAACGGCATGGGAGATTTCAGTTTCAAAATCTCTGTGAAAAAGCGTCAGAGAAGCTTCTCCGTTTAGAATCCAGCATATCTCACTGAACCGAAGAAGTGGTAGTTAGAAGGCAGTTAGAGCTGCAAGCAGTTTGGTTTGGGAAATTAGACGCGAAATGAAACTGCAAATGCCTTCCAACAGGCTTGGAAAAGTGTGTTCTATATCTCTGCCAAACAAACTCCCCGGAGGTTGAGCTTTCAGAAGCTAGTTTAACTCTAAGGGAGGAAGCAGCAGAATGTGCCTCTCACATCTAGCCTGTAGGAATTCAGGTTGGCAAGTTCTATGGGGAACCCCTAGGCGCCTTCGTTGGAAACGGGTTTGGAAATTTCAGTTTCAAAATCTCTGTGAAAAAGCGTCAGAGAAGCTTCTCCGTTTAGAATCCAGCATATCTCACTGAACCGAAGAAGTGGTAGTTAGAAGGGAGTTAGAGCTGCAAGCAGTTTGATTTGGGAAATTAGACGCGAAATGAAACTGCAAATGCCTTCCAACAGGCTTGGAAAAGTGTGTTCTATATCTCTGCCAAACAAACTCCCCGGAGGTTGAGCTTTCAGAAGCAAGTTTAACTCTAAGGGAGGAAGCAGCAGAATGTGCCTCTCACATCTAGCCTTTAGGAATTCAGGTTGGCAAGTTCTATGGGGAAGCCCATTGCTGCCTATGGTGGAAACGGCATGGGAGATTTCAGTTTCAAAATCTCTGTGAAAAAGCGTCAGAGAAGCTTCTCCGTTTAGAATCCAGCATATCTCACTGAACCGAAGAAGTGGTAGTTAGAAGGGAGTTAGAGCTGCAAGCAGTTTGGTTTGGGAAATTAGATGCGAAATGACACTGCAAAGGCCTTCCAACAGGCTTGGAAAAGTGTGTTCTATATCTCTGCCAAACAGACTCCCCGGAGGTTGAGCTTTCAGAAGCAAGATTAACTGTTAGGGAGGAAGCAGCAGAATGTGCCTCTCACATCTAGCCTGTAGGAATTCAGGTTGGCAAGTTCTATGGGGAAGCCCATTGCTGCCTATGGTGGAAACGGCATGGGAGATTTCAGTTTCAAAATCTCTGTGAAAAAGCGTCAGAGAAGCTTCTCCGTTTAGAATCCAGCATATCTCACTGAACCGAAGAAGTGGTAGTTAGAAGGCAGTTAGAGCTGCAAGCAGTTTGGTTTGGGAAATTAGACGCGAAATGAAACTGCAAATGCCTTCCAACAGGCTTGGAAAAGTGTGTTCTATATCTCTGCCAAACAGACTCCCTGGAGGTTGAGCTTTCAGAAGCTAGTTTAACTCTAAGGGAGGAAGCAGCAGAATGTGCCTCTCACATCTAGCCTGTAGGAATTCAGGTTGGCAAGTTCTATGGGGAAGCCCATTGCTGCCTATGGTGGAAACGGCATGGGAGATTTCAGTTTAAAAATCTCTGTGAAAAAGCGTCAGAGAAGCTTCTCCGTTTAGAATCCAGCATATCTCACTGAACCGAAGAAGTGGTAGTTAGAAGGGAGTTAGAGCTGCAAGCAGTTTGGTTTGGGAAATTAGACGCGAAATGAAACTGCAAATGCCTTCCAACAGGCTTGGAAAAGTGTGTTCTATATCTCTGCCAAACAGACTCCCCGGAGGTTGAGCTTTCAGAAGCAAGTTTAACTCTAAGGGAGGAAGCAGCAGAATGTGCCTCTCACATCTAGCCTGTAGGAATTCAGGTTGGCAAGTTCTATGGGGAAGCCCATTGGCGCCTTCGTTGGAAACGGGTTTGGAAATTTCAGTTTCAAAATCTCTGTGAAAAAGCGTCAGAGAAGCTTCTCCGTTTAGAATCCAGCATATCTCACTGAACCGAAGAAGTGGTAGTTAGAAGGGAGTTAGAGCTTCAAGCAGTTTGATTTGGGAAATTAGATGCGAAATGACACTGCAAAGGCCTCCCAACACGCTTGGAAAAGTGTGTTCTATATCTCTGCCAAACAGACTCCCCGGAGGTTGAGCTTTCAGAAGCAAGCTTAACTCTTAGGGACGAAGCAGCAGAATGTGCCTCTCACATCTAGCCTGTAGGAATTCAGGTTGGCAAGTTCTATGGGGAAGCCCATTGCTGCCTATGGTGGAAACGGCATGGGAGATTTCAGTTTCAAAATCTCTGTGAAAAAGCGTCAGAGAAGCTTCTCCGTTTAGAATCCAGCATATCTCACTGAACCGAAGAAGTGGTAGTTAGAAGGGAGGTAGAGCTGCAAGCAGTTTGGTTTGGGAAATTACATGCGAAATGACACTGCAAAGGCCTTCCAACAGGCTTGGAAAAGTGTGTTCTATATCTCTGCCAAACAGACTCCCTGGAGGTTGAGCTTTCAGAAGCTAGTTTAACTCTAAGGGAGGAAGCAGCAGAATGTGCCTCTCACATCTAGCCTGTAGGAATTCAGGTTGGCAAGTTCTATGGGAAACCCATTGCTGCCTATGGTGGAAACGGCATGGGAGATTTCAGTTTCAAAATCTCTGTGAAAAAGCGTCAGAGAAGCTTCTCCGTTTAAAATCCAGCATATCTCACTGAACCGAAGAAGTGGTAGTTAGAAGGCAGTTAGAGCTGCAAGCAGTTTGGTTTGGGAAATTAGACGCGAAATGAAACTGCAAATGCCTTCCAACAGCCTTGGAAAAGTGTGTTCTATATCTCTGCCAAACAGACTCCCTGGAGGTTGAGCTTTCAGAAGCTAGTTTAACTCTAAGGGAGGAAGCAGCAGAATGTGCCTCTCACATCTAGCCTGTAGGAATTCAGGTTGGCAAGTTCTATGGGGAAGCCCATTGGCGCCTTCGTTGGAAACGGGTTTGGAAATTTCAGTTTCAAAATCTCTGTGAAAAAGCGTCAGAGAAGCTTCTCCGTTTAGAATCCAGCATATCTCACTGAACCGAAGAAGTGGTAGTTAGAAGGGAGTTAGAGCTGCAAGAAGTTTGGTTTGGGAAATTAGACGCGAAATGAAACTGCAAATGCCTTCCAACAGGCTTGGAAAAGTGTGTTCTATATCTCTGCCAAACAGAGTCCCCGGAGGTTGAGCTTTCAGAAGCAAGTTTAACTCTAAGGGAGGAAGCAGCAGAATGTGCCTCTCACATCTAGCCTGTAGGAATTCAGGTTGGCAAGTTCTATGGGGAAGCCCATTGCTGCCTATCGTGGAAACGGCATGGGAGATTTCAGTTTCAAAATCTCTGTGAAAAAGCATCAGAGAAGCTTCTCCGTTTAGAATCCAGCATATCTCACTGAACCGAAGAAGTGGTAGTTAGAAGGGAGTTAGAGCTGCAAGCAGTTTGGTTTGGGAAATTAGATGCGAAATGACACTGCAAAGGCCTTCCAACAGGCTTGGAAAAGTGTGTTCTATATCTCTGACAAACAGAGTCCCCGGGGGTTGAGCTTTCAGAAGCCAGCTTAACTGTTAGGGAGGAAGCAGCAGAATGTGCCTCTCACATCTAGCCTGTAGGAATTCAGGTTGGCAAGTTCTATGGGGAAGCCCATTGCTGCCTATGGTGGAAACGGCATGGGAGATTTCAGTTTCAAAATCTCTGTGAAAAAGCGTCAGAGAAGCTTCTCCGTTTAGAATCCAGCATATCTCACTGAACCGAAGAAGTGGTAGTTAGAAGGCAGTTAGAGCTGCAAGCAGTTTGGTTTGGGAAATTAGACGCGAAATGAAACTGCAAATGCCTTCCAACAGGCTTGGAAAAGTGTGTTCTATATCTCTGCCAAACAAACTCCCCGGAGGTTGAGCTTTCAGAAGCTAGTTTAACTCTAAGGGAGGAAGCAGCAGAATGTGCCTCTCACATCTAGCCTGTAGGAATTCAGGTTGGCAAGTTCTATGGGGAAGCCCATTGCTGCCTATGGTGGAAACAGCATGGGAGATTTCAGTTTCAAAATCTCTGTGAAAAAGCGTCAGAGAAGCTTCTCCGTTTAGAATCCAGCATATCTCACTGAACCGAAGAAGTGGTAGTTAGAAGGCAGTTAGAGCTGCAAGCAGTTTGGTTTGGGAAATTAGACGCGAAATGAAACTGCAAATGCCTTCCAACAGGCTTGGAAAAGTGTGTTCTATATCTCTGCCAAACACACTCCCCGGAGGTTGAGCTTTCAGAAGCAAGTTTAACTCTAAGGGAGGAAGCAGCCGAATGTGCCTCTCACATCTAGCCTGTAGGAATTCAGGTTGGCAAGTTCTATGGGGAAGCCCATTGCTGCCTATGGTGGAAACGGCATGGGAGATTTCAGTTTCAAAATCTCTGTGAAAAAGCGTCAGAGAAGCTTCTCCGTTTAGAATCCAGCATATCTCACTGAACCGAAGAAGTGGTAGTTAGAAGGCAGTTAGAGCTGCAAGCAGTTTGGTTTGGGAAATTAGACGCGAAATGAAACTGCAAATGCCTTCCAACAGGCTTGGAAAAGTGTGTTCTATATCTCTGCCAAACAAACTCCCCGGAGGTTGAGCTTTCAGAAGCTAGTTTAACTCTAAGGGAGGAAGCAGCAGAATGTGCCTCTCACATCTAGCCTGTAGGAATTCAGGTTGGCAAGTTCTATGGGGAACCCCTAGGCGCCTTCGTTGGAAACGGGTTTGGAAATTTCAGTTTCAAAATCTCTGTGAAAAAGCGTCAGAGAAGCTTCTCCGTTTAGAATCCAGCATATCTCACTGAACCGAAGAAGTGGTAGTTAGAAGGGAGTTAGAGCTGCAAGCAGTTTGGTTTGGGAAATTAGACGCGAAATGAAACTGCAAATGCCTTCCAACAGGCTTGGAAAAGTGTGTTCTATATCTCTGCCAAACAAACTCCCCGGAGGTTGAGCTTTCAGAAGCAAGTTTAACTCTAAGGGAGGAAGCAGCAGAATGTGCCTCTCACATCTAGCCTTTAGGAATTCAGGTTGGCAAGTTCTATGGGGAAGCCCATTGCTGCCTATGGTGGAAACGGCATGGGAGATTTCAGTTTCAAAATCTCTGTGAAAAAGCGTCAGAGAAGCTTCTCCGTTTAGAATCCAGCATATCTCACTGAACCGAAGAAGTGGTAGTTAGAAGGGAGTTAGAGCTGCAAGCAGTTTGGTTTGGGAAATTAGATGCGAAATGACACTGCAAAGGCCTTCCAACAGGCTTGGAAAAGTGTGTTCTATATCTGTGCCAAACAGAGTCCCCGGAGGTTGAGCTTTCAGAAGCAAGATTAACTGTTAGGGAGGAAGCAGCAGAATGTGCATCTCACATCTAGCCTGTAGGAATTCAGGTTGGCAAGTTCTATGGGGAAGCCCATTGCTGCCTATGGTGGAAACGGCATGGGAGATTTCAGTTTCAAAATCTCTGTGAAAAAGCGTCAGAGAAGCTTCTCCGTTTAGAATCCAGCATATCTCACTGAACCGAAGAAGTGGTAGTTAGAAGGCAGTTAGAGCTGCAAGCAGTTTGGTTTGGGAAATTAGACGCGAAATGAAACTGCAAATGCCTTCCAACAGGCTTGGAAAAGTGTGTTCTATATCTCTGCCAAACAGACTCCCTGGAGGTTGAGCTTTCAGAAGCTAGTTTAACTCTAAGGGAGGAAGCAGCAGAATGTGCCTCTCACATCTAGCCTGTAGGAATTCAGGTTGGCAAGTTCTATGGGGAAGCCCATTGCTGCCTATGGTGGAAACGGCATGGGAGATTTCAGTTTCAAAATCTCTGTGAAAAAGCGTCAGAGAAGCTTCTCCGTTTAGAATCCAGCATATCTCACTGAACCGAAGAAGTGGTAGTTAGAAGGGAGTTAGAGCTGCAAGCAGTTTGGTTTGGGAAATTAGACGCGAAATGAAACTGCAAATGCCTTCCAACAGGCTTGGAAAAGTGTGTTCTATATCTCTGCCAAACAGACTCCCCGGAGGTTGAGCTTTCAGAAGCAAGTTTAACTCTAAGGGAGGAAGCAGCAGAATGTGCCTCTCACATCTAGCCTGTAGGAATTCAGGTTGGCAAGTTCTATGGGGAAGCCCATTGCTGCCTATGGTGGAAACGGCATGGGAGATTTCAGTTTCAAAATCTCTGTGAAAAAGCGTCAGAGAAGCTTCTCCGTTTAGAATCCAGCATATCTCACTGAACCGAAGAAGTGGTAGTTAGAAGGCAGTTAGAGCTGCAAGCAGTTTGGTTTGGGAAATTAGACGCGAAATGAAACTGCAAATGCCTTCCAACAGCCTTGGAAAAGTGTGTTCTATATCTCTGCCAAACAGACTCCCTGGAGGTTGAGCTTTCAGAAGCTAGTTTAACTCTAAGGGAGGAAGCAGCAGAATGTGCCTCTCACATCTAGCCTGTAGGAATTCAGGTTGGCAAGTTCTATGGGGAAGTCCATTGGCGCCTTCGTTGGAAACGGGTTTGGAAATTTCAGTTTCAAAATCTCTGTGAAAAAGCGTCAGAGAAGCTTCTCCGTTTAGAATCCAGCATATCTCACTGAACCGAAGAAGTGGTAGTTAGAAGGGAGTTAGAGCTGCAAGCAGTTTGGTTTGGGAAATTAGACGCGAAATGAAACTGCAAATGCCTTCCAACAGGCTTGGAAAAGTGTGTTCTATATCTCTGCCAAACAAACTCCCCGGAGGTTGAGCTTTCAGAAGCAAGTTTAACTCTAAGGGAGGAAGCAGCAGAATGTGCCTCTCACATCTAGCCTGTAGGAATTCAGGTTGGCAAGTTCTATGGGGAAGCCCATTGCTGCCTACGGTGGAAACGGCATGGGAGATTTCAGTTTCAAAATCTCTGTGAAAAAGCGTCAGAGAAGCTTCTCCGTTTAGAATCCAGCATATCTCACTGAACCGAAGAAGTGGTAGTTAGAAGGGAGTTAGAGCTGCAAGCAGTTTGGTTTGGGAAATTAGACGCGAAATGAAACTGCAAATGCCTTCCAACAGGCTTGGAAAAGTGTGTTCTATATCTCTGCCAAACAGAGTCCCCGGAGGTTGAGCTTTCAGAAGCAAGTTTAACTCTAAGGGAGGAAGCAGCAGAATGTGCCTCTCACATCTAGCCTGTAGGAATTCAGGTTGGCAAGTTCTATGGGGAAGCCCATTGCTGCCTATGGTGGAAACGGCATGGGAGATTTCAGTTTCAAAATCTCTGTGAAAAAGCATCAGAGAAGCTTCTCCGTTTAGAATCCAGCATATCTCACTGAACCGAAGAAGTGGTAGTTAGAAGGGAGTTAGAGCTGCAAGCAGTTTGGTTTGGGAAATTAGATGCGAAATGACACTGCAAAGGCCTTCCAACAGGCTTGGAAAAGTGTGTTCTATATCTCTGCCAAACAGAGTCCCCGGAGGTTGAGCTTTCAGAAGCAAGCTTAACTGTTAGGGAGGAAGCAGCAGAATGTGCCTCTCACATCTAGCCTGTAGGAATTCAGGTTGGCAAGTTCTATGGGGAAGCCCATTGCTGCCTATGGTGGAAACGGCATGGGAGATTTCAGTTTCAAAATCTCTGTGAAAAAGCGTCAGAGAAGCTTCTCCGTTTAGAATCCAGCATATCTCACTGAACCGAAGAAGTGGTAGTTAGAAGGCAGTTAGAGCTGCAAGCAGTTTGGTTTGGGAAATTAGACGCGAAATGAAACTGCAAATGCCTTCCAACAGGCTTGGAAAAGTGTGTTCTATATCTCTGCCAAACAAACTCCCCGGAGGTTGAGCTTTCAGAAGCTAGTTTAACTCTAAGGGAGGAAGCAGCAGAATGTGCCTCTCACATCTAGCCTGTAGGAATTCAGGTTGGCAAGTTCTATGGGGAAGCCCATTGCTGCCTATGGTGGAAACAGCATGGGAGATTTCAGTTTCAAAATCTCTGTGAAAAAGCGTCAGAGAAGCTTCTCCGTTTAGAATCCAGCATATCTCACTGAACCGAAGAAGTGGTAGTTAGAAGGCAGTTAGAGCTGCAAGCAGTTTGGTTTGGGAAATTAGACGCGAAATGAAACTGCAAATGCCTTCCAACAGGCTTGGAAAAGTGTGTTCTATATCTCTGCCAAACACACTCCCCGGAGGTTGAGCTTTCAGAAGCAAGTTTAACTCTAAGGGAGGAAGCAGCCGAATGTGCCTCTCACATCTAGCCTGTAGGAATTCAGGTTGGCAAGTTCTATGGGGAAGCCCATTGCTGCCTATGGTGGAAACGGCATGGGAGATTTCAGTTTCAAAATCTCTGTGAAAAAGCGTCAGAGAAGCTTCTCCGTTTAGAATCCAGCATATCTCACTGAACCGAAGAAGTGGTAGTTAGAAGGCAGTTAGAGCTGCAAGCAGTTTGGTTTGGGAAATTAGACGCGAAATGAAACTGCAAATGCCTTCCAACAGGCTTGGAAAAGTGTGTTCTATATCTCTGCCAAACAGACTCCCTGGAGGTTGAGCTTTCAGAAGCTAGTTTAACTCTAAGGGAGGAAGCAGCAGAATGTGCCTCTCACATCTAGCCTGTAGGAATTCAGGTTGGCAAGTTCTATGGGGAAGCCCATTGCTGCCTATGGTGGAAACAGCATGGGAGATTTCAGTTTCAAAATCTCTGTGAAAAAGCGTCAGAGAAGCTTCTCCGTTTAGAATCCAGCATATCTCACTGAACCGAAGAAGTGGTAGTTAGAAGGCAGTTAGAGCTGCAAGAAGTTTGGTTTGGGAAATTAGACGCGAAATGAAACTGCAAATGCCTTCCAACAGGCTTGGAAAAGTGTGTTCTATATCTCTGACAAACAAACTCCCCGGAGGTTGAGCTTTCAGAAGCAAGTTTAACTCTAAGGGAGGAAGCAGCAGAATGTGCCTCTCACATCTAGCCTGTAGGAATTCAGGTTGGCAAGTTCTATGGGGAAGCCCATTGGCGCCTTCGTTGGAAACGGGTTTGGAAATTTCAGTTTCAAAATCTCTGTGAAAAAGCGTCAGAGAAGCTTCTCCGTTTAGAATCCAGCATATCTCACTGAACCGAAGAAGTGGTAGTTAGAAGGGAGTTAGAGCTGCAAGCAGTTTGATTTGGGAAATTAGATGCGAAATGACACTGCAAAGGCCTCCCAACACGCTTGGAAAAGTGTGTTCTATATCTCTGCCAAACAGACTCCCCGGAGGTTGAGCTTTCAGAAGCAAGCTTAACTCTTAGGGACGAAGCAGCAGAATGTGCCTCTCACATCTAGCCTGTAGGAATTCAGGTTGGCAAGTTCTATGGGGAAGCCCATTGCTGCCTATGGTGGAAACGGCATGGGAGATTTCAGTTTCAAAATCTCTGTGAAAAAGCGTCAGAGAAGCTTCTCCGTTTAGAATCCAGCATATCTCACTGAACCGAAGAAGTGGTAGTTAGAAGGGAGGTAGAGCTGCAAGCAGTTTGGTTTGGGAAATTACATGCGAAATGACACTGCAAAGGCCTTCCAACAGGCTTGGAAAAGTGTGTTCTATATCTCTGCCAAACAGACTCCCTGGAGGTTGAGCTTTCAGAAGCTAGTTTAACTCTAAGGGAGGAAGCAGCAGAATGTGCCTCTCACATCTAGCCTGTAGGAATTCAGGTTGGCAAGTTCTATGGGAAACCCATTGCTGCCTATGGTGGAAACGGCATGGGAGATTTCAGTTTCAAAATCTCTGTGAAAAAGCGTCAGAGAAGCTTCTCCGTTTAAAATCCAGCATATCTCACTGAACCGAAGAAGTGGTAGTTAGAAGGCAGTTAGAGCTGCAAGCAGTTTGGTTTGGGAAATTAGACGCGAAATGAAACTGCAAATGCCTTCCAACAGCCTTGGAAAAGTGTGTTCTATATCTCTGCCAAACAGACTCCCTGGAGGTTGAGCTTTCAGAAGCTAGTTTAACTCTAAGGGAGGAAGCAGCAGAATGTGCCTCTCACATCTAGCCTGTAGGAATTCAGGTTGGCAAGTTCTATGGGGAAGCCCATTGGCGCCTTCGTTGGAAACGGGTTTGGAAATTTCAGTTTCAAAATCTCTGTGAAAAAGCGTCAGAGAAGCTTCTCCGTTTAGAATCCAGCATATCTCACTGAACCGAAGAAGTGGTAGTTAGAAGGGAGTTAGAGCTGCAAGAAGTTTGGTTTGGGAAATTAGACGCGAAATGAAACTGCAAATGCCTTCCAACAGGCTTGGAAAAGTGTGTTCTATATCTCTGCCAAACAGAGTCCCCGGAGGTTGAGCTTTCAGAAGCAAGTTTAACTCTAAGGGAGGAAGCAGCAGAATGTGCCTCTCACATCTAGCCTGTAGGAATTCAGGTTGGCAAGTTCTATGGGGAAGCCCATTGCTGCCTATCGTGGAAACGGCATGGGAGATTTCAGTTTCAAAATCTCTGTGAAAAAGCATCAGAGAAGCTTCTCCGTTTAGAATCCAGCATATCTCACTGAACCGAAGAAGTGGTAGTTAGAAGGGAGTTAGAGCTGCAAGCAGTTTGGTTTGGGAAATTAGATGCGAAATGACACTGCAAAGGCCTTCCAACAGGCTTGGAAAAGTGTGTTCTATATCTCTGCCAAACAGAGTCCCCGGGGGTTGAGCTTTCAGAAGCCAGCTTAACTGTTAGGGAGGAAGCAGCAGAATGTGCCTCTCACATCTAGCCTGTAGGAATTCAGGTTGGCAAGTTCTATGGGGAAGCCCATTGCTGCCTATGGTGGAAACGGCATGGGAGATTTCAGTTTCAAAATCTCTGTGAAAAAGCGTCAGAGAAGCTTCTCCGTTTAGAATCCAGCATATCTCACTGAACCGAAGAAGTGGTAGTTAGAAGGCAGTTAGAGCTGCAAGCAGTTTGGTTTGGGAAATTAGACGCGAAATGAAACTGCAAATGCCTTCCAACAGGCTTGGAAAAGTGTGTTCTATATCTCTGCCAAACAAACTCCCCGGAGGTTGAGCTTTCAGAAGCTAGTTTAACTCTAAGGGAGGAAGCAGCAGAATGTGCCTCTCACATCTAGCCTGTAGGAATTCAGGTTGGCAAGTTCTATGGGGAAGCCCATTGCTGCCTATGGTGGAAACAGCATGGGAGATTTCAGTTTCAAAATCTCTGTGAAAAAGCGTCAGAGAAGCTTCTCCGTTTAGAATCCAGCATATCTCACTGAACCGAAGAAGTGGTAGTTAGAAGGCAGTTAGAGCTGCAAGCAGTTTGGTTTGGGAAATTAGACGCGAAATGAAACTGCAAATGCCTTCCAACAGGCTTGGAAAAGTGTGTTCTATATCTCTGCCAAACACACTCCCCGGAGGTTGAGCTTTCAGAAGCAAGTTTAACTCTAAGGGAGGAAGCAGCCGAATGTGCCTCTCACATCTAGCCTGTAGGAATTCAGGTTGGCAAGTTCTATGGGGAAGCCCATTGCTGCCTATGGTGGAAACGGCATGGGAGATTTCAGTTTCAAAATCTCTGTGAAAAAGCGTCAGAGAAGCTTCTCCGTTTAGAATCCAGCATATCTCACTGAACCGAAGAAGTGGTAGTTAGAAGGCAGTTAGAGCTGCAAGCAGTTTGGTTTGGGAAATTAGACGCGAAATGAAACTGCAAATGCCTTCCAACAGGCTTGGAAAAGTGTGTTCTATATCTCTGCCAAACAAACTCCCCGGAGGTTGAGCTTTCAGAAGCTAGTTTAACTCTAAGGGAGGAAGCAGCAGAATGTGCCTCTCACATCTAGCCTGTAGGAATTCAGGTTGGCAAGTTCTATGGGGAACCCCTAGGCGCCTTCGTTGGAAACGGGTTTGGAAATTTCAGTTTCAAAATCTCTGTGAAAAAGCGTCAGAGAAGCTTCTCCGTTTAGAATCCAGCATATCTCACTGAACCGAAGAAGTGGTAGTTAGAAGGGAGTTAGAGCTGCAAGCAGTTTGGTTTGGGAAATTAGACGCGAAATGAAACTGCAAATGCCTTCCAACAGGCTTGGAAAAGTGTGTTCTATATCTCTGCCAAACAAACTCCCCGGAGGTTGAGCTTTCAGAAGCAAGTTTAACTCTAAGGGAGGAAGCAGCAGAATGTGCCTCTCACATCTAGCCTTTAGGAATTCAGGTTGGCAAGTTCTATGGGGAAGCCCATTGCTGCCTATGGTGGAAACGGCATGGGAGATTTCAGTTTCAAAATCTCTGTGAAAAAGCGTCAGAGAAGCTTCTCCGTTTAGAATCCAGCATATCTCACTGAACCGAAGAAGTGGTAGTTAGAAGGGAGTTAGAGCTGCAAGCAGTTTGGTTTGGGAAATTAGATGCGAAATGACACTGCAAAGGCCTTCCAACAGGCTTGGAAAAGTGTGTTCTATATCTGTGCCAAACAGAGTCCCCGGAGGTTGAGCTTTCAGAAGCAAGATTAACTGTTAGGGAGGAAGCAGCAGAATGTGCATCTCACATCTAGCCTGTAGGAATTCAGGTTGGCAAGTTCTATGGGGAAGCCCATTGCTGCCTATGGTGGAAACGGCATGGGAGATTTCAGTTTCAAAATCTCTGTGAAAAAGCGTCAGAGAAGCTTCTCCGTTTAGAATCCAGCATATCTCACTGAACCGAAGAAGTGGTAGTTAGAAGGCAGTTAGAGCTGCAAGCAGTTTGGTTTGGGAAATTAGACGCGAAATGAAACTGCAAATGCCTTCCAACAGGCTTGGAAAAGTGTGTTCTATATCTCTGCCAAACAGACTCCCCGGAGGTTGAGCTTTCAGAAGCAAGTTTAACTCTAAGGGAGGAAGCAGCAGAATGTGCCTCTCACATCTAGCCTGTAGGAATTCAGGTTGGCAAGTTCTATGGGGAAGCCCATTGCTGCCTATGGTGGAAACGGCATGGGAGATTTCAGTTTCAAAATCTCTGTGAAAAAGCGTCAGAGAAGCTTCTCCGTTTAGAATCCAGCATATCTCACTGAACCGAAGAAGTGGTAGTTAGAAGGTAGTTAGAGCTGCAAGCAGTTTGGTTTGGGAAGTTAGACGCGAAATGAAACTGCAAATGCCTTCCAACAGGCTTGGAAAAGTGTGTTCTATATCTCTGCCAAACAGACTCCCTGGAGGTTGAGCTTTCAGAAGCTAGTTTAACTCTAAGGGAGGAAGAAGCAGAATGTGCCTCTCACATCTAGCCTGTAGGAATTCAGGTTGGCAACTTCTATGTGGAAGCCCATTGCTGGCTATGGTGGAAACAGCATGGGAGATTTCAGTTTCAAAATCTCTGTGAAAAAGCGTCAGAGAAGCTTCTCCGTTTAGAATCCAGCATATCTCACTGAACCGAAGAAGTGGTAGTTAGAAGGCAGTTAGAGCTGCAAGCAGTTTGGTTTGGGAAATTAGACGCGAAATGAAACTGCAAATGCCTTCCAACAGGCTTGGAAAAGTGTGTTCAATATCTCTGCCAAACAGACTCCCCGGAGGTTGAGCTTTCAGAAGCAAGTTTAACTCTAAGGGAGGAAGCAGCAGAATGTGCCTCTCACATCTAACCTTTAGGAATTCAGGTTGGCAAGTTCTATGGGGAAGCCCATTGCTGCCTATGGTGGAAACGGCATGGGAGATTTCAGTTTCAAAATCTCTGTGAAAAAGCGTCAGAGAAGCTTCTCCGTTTAGAATCCAGCATATCTCACTGAACCGAAGAAGTGGTAGTTAGAAGGCAGTTAGAGCTGCAAGCAGTTTGGTTTGGGAAATTAGACGCGAAATGAAACTGCAAATGCCTTCCAACAGGCTTGGAAAAGTGTGTTCTATATCTCTGCCAAACACACTCCCCGGAGGTTGAGCTTTCAGAAGCAAGTTTAACTCTAAGGGAGGAAGCAGCCGAATGTGCCTCTCACATCTAGCCTGTAGGAATTCAGGTTGGCAAGTTCTATGGGGAAGCCCATTGCTGCCTATGGTGGAAACGGCATGGGAGATTTCAGTTTCAAAATCTCTGTGAAAAAGCGTCAGAGAAGCTTCTCCGTTTAGAATCCAGCATATCTCACTGAACCGAAGAAGTGGTATTTAGAAGGCAGTTAGAGCTGCAAGCAGTTTGGTTTGGGAAATTAGACGCGAAATGAAACTGCAAATGCCTTCCAACAGGCTTGGAAAAGTGTGTTCTATATCTCTGCCAAACAAACTCCCCGGAGGTTGAGCTTTCAGAAGCTAGTTTAACTCTAAGGGAGGAAGCAGCAGAATGTGCCTCTCACATCTAGCCTGTAGGAATTCAGGTTGGCAAGTTCTATGGGGAAGCCCATTGGCGCCTTCGTTGGAAACGGGTTTGGAAATTTCAGTTTCAAAATCTCTGTGAAAAAGCGTCAGAGAAGCTTCTCCGTTTAGAATCCAGCATATCTCACTGAACCGAAGAAGTGGTAGTTAGAAGGGAGTTAGAGCTGCAAGCAGTTTGATTTGGGAAATTAGATGCGAAATGACACTGCAAAGGCCTCCCAACACGCTTGGAAAAGTGTGTTCTATATCTCTGCCAAACAGACTCCCCGGAGGTTGAGCTTTCAGAAGCAAGCTTAACTCTTAGGGACGAAGCAGCAGAATGTGCCTCTCACATCTAGCCTGTAGGAATTCAGGTTGGCAAGTTCTATGGGGAAGCCCATTGCTGCCTATGGTGGAAACGGCATGGGAGATTTCAGTTTCAAAATCTCTGTGAAAAAGCGTCAGAGAAGCTTCTCCGTTTAGAATCCAGCATATCTCACTGAACCGAAGAAGTGGTAGTTAGAAGGCAGTTAGAGCTGCAAGCAGTTTGGTTTGGGAAATTAGACGCGAAATGAAACTGCAAATGCCTTCCAACAGCCTTGGAAAAGTGTGTTCTATATCTCTGCCAAACAGACTCCCTGGAGGTTGAGCTTTCAGAAGCTAGTTTAACTCTAAGGGAGGAAGCAGCAGAATGTGCCTCTCACATCTAGCCTGTAGGAATTCAGGTTGGCAAGTTCTATGGGGAAGCCCTTTGGCGCCTTCGTTGGAAACGGGTTTGGAAATTTCAGTTTCAAAATCTCTGTGAAAAAGCGTCAGAGAAGCTTCTCCGTTTAGAATCCAGCATATCTCACTGAACCGAAGAAGTGGTAGTTAGAAGGGAGTTAGAGCTGCAAGCAGTTTGGTTTGGGAAATTAGACGCGAAATGAAACTGCAAATGCCTTCCAACAGGCTTGGAAAAGTGTGTTCTATATCTCTGCCAAACAGAGTCCCCGGAGGTTGAGCTTTCAGAAGCAAGTTTAACTCTAAGGGAGGAAGCAGCAGAATGTGCCTCTCACATCTAGCCTGTAGGAATTCAGGTTGGCAAGTTCTATGGGGAAGCCCATTGCTGCCTATCGTGGAAACGGCATGGGAGATTTCAGTTTCAAAATCTCTGTGAAAAAGCATCAGAGAAGCTTCTCCGTTTAGAATCCAGCATATCTCACTGAACCGAAGAAGTGGTAGTTAGAAGGGAGTTAGAGCTGCAAGCAATTTGGTTTGGGAAATTAGATGCGAAATGACACTGCAAAGGCCTTCCAACAGGCTTGGAAAAGTGTGTTCTATATCTCTGCCAAACAGAGTCCCCGGAGGTTGAGCTTTCAGAAGCAAGCTTAACTGTTAGGGAGGAAGCAGCAGAATGTGCCTCTCACATCTAGCCTGTAGGAATTCAGGTTGGCAAGTTCTATGGGGAAGCCCATTGCTGCCTATGGTGGAAACGGCATGGGAGATTTCAGTTTAAAAATCTCTGTGAAAAAGCGTCAGAGAAGCTTCTCCGTTTAGAATCCAGCATATCTCACTGAACCGAAGAAGTGGTAGTTAGAAGGCAGTTAGAGCTGCAAGCAGTTTGGTTTGGGAAATTAGATGCGAAATGACACTGCAAAGGCCTTCCAACAGGCTTGGAAAAGTGTGTTCTATATCTGTGCCAAACAGAGTCCCCGGAGGTTGAGCTTTCAGAAGCAAGATTAACTGTTAGGGAGGAAGCAGCAGAATGTGCATCTCACATCTAGCCTGTAGGAATTCAGGTTGGCAAGTTCTATGGGGAAGCCCATTGCTGCCTATGGTGGAAACGGCATGGGAGATTTCAGTTTCAAAATCTCTGTGAAAAAGCGTCAGAGAAGCTTCTCCGTTTAGAATCCAGCATATCTCACTGAACCGAAGAAGTGGTAGTTAGAAGGCAGTTAGAGCTGCAAGAAGTTTGGTTTGGGAAATTAGACGCGAAATGAAACTGCAAATGCCTTCCAACAGGCTTGGAAAAGTGTGTTCTATATCTCTGCCAAACACACTCCCCGGAGGTTGAGCTTTCAGAAGCAAGTTTAACTCTAAGGGAGGAAGCAGCCGAATGTGCCTCTCACATCTAGCCTGTAGGAATTCAGGTTGGCAAGTTCTATGGGGAACCCCTAGGCGCCTTCGTTGGAAACGGGTTTGGAAATTTCAGTTTCAAAATCTCTGTGAAAAAGCGTCAGAGAAGCTTCTCCGTTTAGAATCCAGCATATCTCACTGAACCGAAGAAGTGGTAGTTAGAAGGGAGTTAGAGCTGCAAGCAGTTTGGTTTGGGAAATTAGACGCGAAATGAAACTGCAAATGCCTTCCAACAGGCTTGGAAAAGTGTGTTCTATATCTCTGCCAAACAAACTCCCCGGAGGTTGAGCTTTCAGAAGCAAGTTTAACTCTAAGGGAGGAAGCAGCAGAATGTGCCTCTCACATCTAGCCTTTAGGAATTCAGGTTGGCAAGTTCTATGGGGAAGCCCATTGCTGCCTAAGGTGGAAACGGCATGGGAGATTTCAGTTTCAAAATCTCTGTGAAAAAGCGTCAGAGAAGCTTCTCCGTTTAGAATCCAGCATATCTCACTGAACCGAAGAAGTGGTAGTTAGAAGGGAGTTAGAGCTGCAAGCAGTTTGGTTTGGGAAATTAGATGCGAAATGACACTGCAAAGGCCTTCCAACAGGCTTGGAAAAGTGTGTTCTATATCTGTGCCAAACAGAGTCCCCGGAGGGTGAGCTTTCAGAAGCAAGATTAACTGTTAGGGAGGAAGCAGCAGAATGTGCCTCTCACATCTAGCCTGTAGGAATTCAGGTTGGCAAGTTCTATGGGGAAGCCCATTGCTGCCTATGGTGGAAACGGCATGGGAGATTTCAGTTTCAAAATCTCTGTGAAAAAGCGTCAGAGAAGCTTCTCCGTTTAGAATCCAGCATATCTCACTGAACCGAAGAAGTGGTAGTTAGAAGGCAGTTAGAGCTGCAAGCAGTTTGGTTTGGGAAATTAGACGCGAAATGAAACTGCAAATGCCTTCCAACAGGCTTGGAAAAGTGTGTTCTATATCTCTGCCAAACAGACTCCCCGGAGGTTGAGCTTTCAGAAGCAAGTTTAACTCTAAGGGAGGAAGCAGCAGAATGTGCCTCTCACATCTAGCCTGTAGGAATTCAGGTTGGCAAGTTCTATGGGGAAGCCCATTGCTGCCTATGGTGGAAACGGCATGGGAGATTTCAGTTTCAAAATCTCTGTGAAAAAGCGTCAGAGAAGCTTCTCCGTTTAGAATCCAGCATATCTCACTGAACCGAAGAAGTGGTAGTTAGAAGGTAGTTAGAGCTGCAAGCAGTTTGGTTTGGGAAGTTAGACGCGAAATGAAACTGCAAATGCCTTCCAACAGGCTTGGAAAAGTGTGTTCTATATCTCTGCCAAACAGACTCCCTGGAGGTTGAGCTTTCAGAAGCTAGTTTAACTCTAAGGGAGGAAGCAGCAGAATGTGCCTCTCACATCTAGCCTGTAGGAATTCAGGTTGGCAACTTCTATGTGGAAGCCCATTGCTGGCTATGGTGGAAACAGCATGGGAGATTTCAGTTTCAAAATCTCTGTGAAAAAGCGTCAGAGAAGCTTCTCCGTTTAGAATCCAGCATATCTCACTGAACCGAAGAAGTGGTAGTTAGAAGGCAGTTAGAGCTGCAAGCAGTTTGGTTTGGGAAATTAGACGCGAAATGAAACTGCAAATGCCTTCCAACAGGCTTGGAAAAGTGTGTTCAATATCTCTGCCAAACAGACTCCCCGGAGGTTGAGCTTTCAGAAGCAAGTTTAACTCTAAGGGAGGAAGCAGCAGAATGTGCCTCTCACATCTAACCTTTAGGAATTCAGGTTGGCAAGTTCTATGGGGAAGCCCATTGCTGCCTATGGTGGAAACGGCATGGGAGATTTCAGTTTCAAAATCTCTGTGAAAAAGCGTCAGAGAAGCTTCTCCGTTTAGAATCCAGCATATCTCACTGAACCGAAGAAGTGGTAGTTAGAAGGCAGTTAGAGCTGCAAGCAGTTTGGTTTGGGAAATTAGACGCGAAATGAAACTGCAAATGCCTTCCAACAGGCTTGGAAAAGTGTGTTCTATATCTCTGCCAAACACACTCCCCGGAGGTTGAGCTTTCAGAAGCAAGTTTAACTCTAAGGGAGGAAGCAGCCGAATGTGCCTCTCACATCTAGCCTGTAGGAATTCAGGTTGGCAAGTTCTATGGGGAAGCCCATTGCTGCCTATGGTGGAAACGGCATGGGAGATTTCAGTTTCAAAATCTCTGTGAAAAAGCGTCAGAGAAGCTTCTCCGTTTAGAATCCAGCATATCTCACTGAACCGAAGAAGTGGTATTTAGAAGGCAGTTAGAGCTGCAAGCAGTTTGGTTTGGGAAATTAGACGCGAAATGAAACTGCAAATGCCTTCCAACAGGCTTGGAAAAGTGTGTTCTATATCTCTGCCAAACAAACTCCCCGGAGGTTGAGCTTTCAGAAGCTAGTTTAACTCTAAGGGAGGAAGCAGCAGAATGTGCCTCTCACATCTAGCCTGTAGGAATTCAGGTTGGCAAGTTCTATGGGGAAGCCCATTGGCGCCTTCGTTGGAAACGGGTTTGGAAATTTCAGTTTCAAAATCTCTGTGAAAAAGCGTCAGAGAAGCTTCTCCGTTTAGAATCCAGCATATCTCACTGAACCGAAGAAGTGGTAGTTAGAAGGGAGTTAGAGCTGCAAGCAGTTTGATTTGGGAAATTAGATGCGAAATGACACTGCAAAGGCCTCCCAACACGCTTGGAAAAGTGTGTTCTATATCTCTGCCAAACAGACTCCCCGGAGGTTGAGCTTTCAGAAGCAAGCTTAACTCTTAGGGACGAAGCAGCAGAATGTGCCTCTCACATCTAGCCTGTAGGAATTCAGGTTGGCAAGTTCTATGGGGAAGCCCATTGCTGCCTATGGTGGAAACGGCATGGGAGATTTCAGTTTCAAAATCTCTGTGAAAAAGCGTCAGAGAAGCTTCTCCGTTTAGAATCCAGCATATCTCACTGAACCGAAGAAGTGGTAGTTAGAAGGCAGTTAGAGCTGCAAGCAGTTTGGTTTGGGAAATTAGACGCGAAATGAAACTGCAAATGCCTTCCAACAGCCTTGGAAAAGTGTGTTCTATATCTCTGCCAAACAGACTCCCTGGAGGTTGAGCTTTCAGAAGCTAGTTTAACTCTAAGGGAGGAAGCAGCAGAATGTGCCTCTCACATCTAGCCTGTAGGAATTCAGGTTGGCAAGTTCTATGGGGAAGCCCTTTGGCGCCTTCGTTGGAAACGGGTTTGGAAATTTCAGTTTCAAAATCTCTGTGAAAAAGCGTCAGAGAAGCTTCTCCGTTTAGAATCCAGCATATCTCACTGAACCGAAGAAGTGGTAGTTAGAAGGGAGTTAGAGCTGCAAGCAGTTTGGTTTGGGAAATTAGACGCGAAATGAAACTGCAAATGCCTTCCAACAGGCTTGGAAAAGTGTGTTCTATATCTCTGCCAAACAGAGTCCCCGGAGGTTGAGCTTTCAGAAGCAAGTTTAACTCTAAGGGAGGAAGCAGCAGAATGTGCCTCTCACATCTAGCCTGTAGGAATTCAGGTTGGCAAGTTCTATGGGGAAGCCCATTGCTGCCTATCGTGGAAACGGCATGGGAGATTTCAGTTTCAAAATCTCTGTGAAAAAGCATCAGAGAAGCTTCTCCGTTTAGAATCCAGCATATCTCACTGAACCGAAGAAGTGGTAGTTAGAAGGGAGTTAGAGCTGCAAGCAATTTGGTTTGGGAAATTAGATGCGAAATGACACTGCAAAGGCCTTCCAACAGGCTTGGAAAAGTGTGTTCTATATCTCTGCCAAACAGAGTCCCCGGAGGTTGAGCTTTCAGAAGCAAGCTTAACTGTTAGGGAGGAAGCAGCAGAATGTGCCTCTCACATCTAGCCTGTAGGAATTCAGGTTGGCAAGTTCTATGGGGAAGCCCATTGCTGCCTATGGTGGAAACGGCATGGGAGATTTCAGTTTAAAAATCTCTGTGAAAAAGCGTCAGAGAAGCTTCTCCGTTTAGAATCCAGCATATCTCACTGAACCGAAGAAGTGGTAGTTAGAAGGCAGTTAGAGCTGCAAGCAGTTTGGTTTGGGAAATTAGATGCGAAATGACACTGCAAAGGCCTTCCAACAGGCTTGGAAAAGTGTGTTCTATATCTGTGCCAAACAGAGTCCCCGGAGGTTGAGCTTTCAGAAGCAAGATTAACTGTTAGGGAGGAAGCAGCAGAATGTGCATCTCACATCTAGCCTGTAGGAATTCAGGTTGGCAAGTTCTATGGGGAAGCCCATTGCTGCCTATGGTGGAAACGGCATGGGAGATTTCAGTTTCAAAATCTCTGTGAAAAAGCGTCAGAGAAGCTTCTCCGTTTAGAATCCAGCATATCTCACTGAACCGAAGAAGTGGTAGTTAGAAGGCAGTTAGAGCTGCAAGAAGTTTGGTTTGGGAAATTAGACGCGAAATGAAACTGCAAATGCCTTCCAACAGGCTTGGAAAAGTGTGTTCTATATCTCTGCCAAACACACTCCCCGGAGGTTGAGCTTTCAGAAGCAAGTTTAACTCTAAGGGAGGAAGCAGCCGAATGTGCCTCTCACATCTAGCCTGTAGGAATTCAGGTTGGCAAGTTCTATGGGGAACCCCTAGGCGCCTTCGTTGGAAACGGGTTTGGAAATTTCAGTTTCAAAATCTCTGTGAAAAAGCGTCAGAGAAGCTTCTCCGTTTAGAATCCAGCATATCTCACTGAACCGAAGAAGTGGTAGTTAGAAGGGAGTTAGAGCTGCAAGCAGTTTGGTTTGGGAAATTAGACGCGAAATGAAACTGCAAATGCCTTCCAACAGGCTTGGAAAAGTGTGTTCTATATCTCTGCCAAACAAACTCCCCGGAGGTTGAGCTTTCAGAAGCAAGTTTAACTCTAAGGGAGGAAGCAGCAGAATGTGCCTCTCACATCTAGCCTTTAGGAATTCAGGTTGGCAAGTTCTATGGGGAAGCCCATTGCTGCCTAAGGTGGAAACGGCATGGGAGATTTCAGTTTCAAAATCTCTGTGAAAAAGCGTCAGAGAAGCTTCTCCGTTTAGAATCCAGCATATCTCACTGAACCGAAGAAGTGGTAGTTAGAAGGGAGTTAGAGCTGCAAGCAGTTTGGTTTGGGAAATTAGATGCGAAATGACACTGCAAAGGCCTTCCAACAGGCTTGGAAAAGTGTGTTCTATATCTGTGCCAAACAGAGTCCCCGGAGGGTGAGCTTTCAGAAGCAAGATTAACTGTTAGGGAGGAAGCAGCAGAATGTGCCTCTCACATCTAGCCTGTAGGAATTCAGGTTGGCAAGTTCTATGGGGAAGCCCATTGCTGCCTATGGTGGAAACGGCATGGGAGATTTCAGTTTCAAAATCTCTGTGAAAAAGCGTCAGAGAAGCTTCTCCGTTTAGAATCCAGCATATCTCACTGAACCGAAGAAGTGGTAGTTAGAAGGCAGTTAGAGCTGCAAGCAGTTTGGTTTGGGAAATTAGACGCGAAATGAAACTGCAAATGCCTTCCAACAGGCTTGGAAAAGTGTGTTCTATATCTCTGCCAAACAGACTCCCCGGAGGTTGAGCTTTCAGAAGCAAGTTTAACTCTAAGGGAGGAAGCAGCAGAATGTGCCTCTCACATCTAGCCTGTAGGAATTCAGGTTGGCAAGTTCTATGGGGAAGCCCATTGCTGCCTATGGTGGAAACGGCATGGGAGATTTCAGTTTCAAAATCTCTGTGAAAAAGCGTCAGAGAAGCTTCTCCGTTTAGAATCCAGCATATCTCACTGAACCGAAGAAGTGGTAGTTAGAAGGTAGTTAGAGCTGCAAGCAGTTTGGTTTGGGAAGTTAGACGCGAAATGAAACTGCAAATGCCTTCCAACAGGCTTGGAAAAGTGTGTTCTATATCTCTGCCAAACAGACTCCCTGGAGGTTGAGCTTTCAGAAGCTAGTTTAACTCTAAGGGAGGAAGCAGCAGAATGTGCCTCTCACATCTAGCCTGTAGGAATTCAGGTTGGCAACTTCTATGTGGAAGCCCATTGCTGGCTATGGTGGAAACAGCATGGGAGATTTCAGTTTCAAAATCTCTGTGAAAAAGCGTCAGAGAAGCTTCTCCGTTTAGAATCCAGCATATCTCACTGAACCGAAGAAGTGGTAGTTAGAAGGCAGTTAGAGCTGCAAGCAGTTTGGTTTGGGAAATTAGACGCGAAATGAAACTGCAAATGCCTTCCAACAGGCTTGGAAAAGTGTGTTCAATATCTCTGCCAAACAGACTCCCCGGAGGTTGAGCTTTCAGAAGCAAGTTTAACTCTAAGGGAGGAAGCAGCAGAATGTGCCTCTCACATCTAACCTTTAGGAATTCAGGTTGGCAAGTTCTATGGGGAAGCCCATTGCTGCCTATGGTGGAAACGGCATGGGAGATTTCAGTTTCAAAATCTCTGTGAAAAAGCGTCAGAGAAGCTTCTCCGTTTAGAATCCAGCATATCTCACTGAACCGAAGAAGTGGTAGTTAGAAGGCAGTTAGAGCTGCAAGCAGTTTGGTTTGGGAAATTAGACGCGAAATGAAACTGCAAATGCCTTCCAACAGGCTTGGAAAAGTGTGTTCTATATCTCTGCCAAACACACTCCCCGGAGGTTGAGCTTTCAGAAGCAAGTTTAACTCTAAGGGAGGAAGCAGCCGAATGTGCCTCTCACATCTAGCCTGTAGGAATTCAGGTTGGCAAGTTCTATGGGGAAGCCCATTGCTGCCTATGGTGGAAACGGCATGGGAGATTTCAGTTTCAAAATCTCTGTGAAAAAGCGTCAGAGAAGCTTCTCCGTTTAGAATCCAGCATATCTCACTGAACCGAAGAAGTGGTATTTAGAAGGCAGTTAGAGCTGCAAGCAGTTTGGTTTGGGAAATTAGACGCGAAATGAAACTGCAAATGCCTTCCAACAGGCTTGGAAAAGTGTGTTCTATATCTCTGCCAAACAAACTCCCCGGAGGTTGAGCTTTCAGAAGCTAGTTTAACTCTAAGGGAGGAAGCAGCAGAATGTGCCTCTCACATCTAGCCTGTAGGAATTCAGGTTGGCAAGTTCTATGGGGAAGCCCATTGGCGCCTTCGTTGGAAACGGGTTTGGAAATTTCAGTTTCAAAATCTCTGTGAAAAAGCGTCAGAGAAGCTTCTCCGTTTAGAATCCAGCATATCTCACTGAACCGAAGAAGTGGTAGTTAGAAGGGAGTTAGAGCTGCAAGCAGTTTGATTTGGGAAATTAGATGCGAAATGACACTGCAAAGGCCTCCCAACACGCTTGGAAAAGTGTGTTCTATATCTCTGCCAAACAGACTCCCCGGAGGTTGAGCTTTCAGAAGCAAGCTTAACTCTTAGGGACGAAGCAGCAGAATGTGCCTCTCACATCTAGCCTGTAGGAATTCAGGTTGGCAAGTTCTATGGGGAAGCCCATTGCTGCCTATGGTGGAAACGGCATGGGAGATTTCAGTTTCAAAATCTCTGTGAAAAAGCGTCAGAGAAGCTTCTCCGTTTAGAATCCAGCATATCTCACTGAACCGAAGAAGTGGTAGTTAGAAGGCAGTTAGAGCTGCAAGCAGTTTGGTTTGGGAAATTAGACGCGAAATGAAACTGCAAATGCCTTCCAACAGCCTTGGAAAAGTGTGTTCTATATCTCTGCCAAACAGACTCCCTGGAGGTTGAGCTTTCAGAAGCTAGTTTAACTCTAAGGGAGGAAGCAGCAGAATGTGCCTCTCACATCTAGCCTGTAGGAATTCAGGTTGGCAAGTTCTATGGGGAAGCCCTTTGGCGCCTTCGTTGGAAACGGGTTTGGAAATTTCAGTTTCAAAATCTCTGTGAAAAAGCGTCAGAGAAGCTTCTCCGTTTAGAATCCAGCATATCTCACTGAACCGAAGAAGTGGTAGTTAGAAGGGAATTAGAGCTGCAAGCAGTTTGGTTTGGGAAATTAGACGCGAAATGAAACTGCAAATGCCTTCCAACAGGCTTGGAAAAGTGTGTTCTATATCTCTGCCAAACAGAGTCCCCGGAGGTTGAGCTTTCAGAAGCAAGTTTAACTCTAAGGGAGGAAGCAGCAGAATGTGCCTCTCACATCTAGCCTGTAGGAATTCAGGTTGGCAAGTTCTATGGGGAAGCCCATTGCTGCCTATCGTGGAAACGGCATGGGAGATTTCAGTTTCAAAATCTCTGTGAAAAAGCATCAGAGAAGCTTCTCCGTTTAGAATCCAGCATATCTCACTGAACCGAAGAAGTGGTAGTTAGAAGGGAGTTAGAGCTGCAAGCAATTTGGTTTGGGAAATTAGATGCGAAATGACACTGCAAAGGCCTTCCAACAGGCTTGGAAAAGTGTGTTCTATATCTCTGCCAAACAGAGTCCCCGGAGGTTGAGCTTTCAGAAGCAAGCTTAACTGTTAGGGAGGAAGCAGCAGAATGTGCCTCTCACATCTAGCCTGTAGGAATTCAGGTTGGCAAGTTCTATGGGGAAGCCCATTGCTGCCTATGGTGGAAACGGCATGGGAGATTTCAGTTTAAAAATCTCTGTGAAAAAGCGTCAGAGAAGCTTCTCCGTTTAGAATCCAGCATATCTCACTGAACCGAAGAAGTGGTAGTTAGAAGGCAGTTAGAGCTGCAAGCAGTTTGGTTTGGGAAATTAGATGCGAAATGACACTGCAAAGGCCTTCCAACAGGCTTGGAAAAGTGTGTTCTATATCTGTGCCAAACAGAGTCCCCGGAGGTTGAGCTTTCAGAAGCAAGATTAACTGTTAGGGAGGAAGCAGCAGAATGTGCATCTCACATCTAGCCTGTAGGAATTCAGGTTGGCAAGTTCTATGGGGAAGCCCATTGCTGCCTATGGTGGAAACGGCATGGGAGATTTCAGTTTCAAAATCTCTGTGAAAAAGCGTCAGAGAAGCTTCTCCGTTTAGAATCCAGCATATCTCACTGAACCGAAGAAGTGGTAGTTAGAAGGCAGTTAGAGCTGCAAGCAGTTTGGTTTGGGAAATTAGACGCGAAATGAAACTGCAAATGCCTTCCAACAGGCTTGGAAAAGTGTGTTCTATATCTCTGCCAAACACACTCCCCGGAGGTTGAGCTTTCAGAAGCAAGTTTAACTCTAAGGGAGGAAGCAGCCGAATGTGCCTCTCACATCTAGCCTGTAGGAATTCAGGTTGGCAAGTTCTATGGGGAAGCCCATTGCTGCCTATGGTGGAAACGGCATGGGAGATTTCAGTTTCAAAATCTCTGTGAAAAAGCGTCAGAGAAGCTTCTCCGTTTAGAATCCAGCATATCTCACTGAACCGAAGAAGTGGTAGTTAGAAGGCAGTTAGAGCTGCAAGCAGTTCGGTTTGGGAAATTAGACGCGAAATGAAACTGCAAATGCCTTCCAACAGGCTTGGAAAAGTGTGTTCTATATCTCTGCCAAACAAACTCCCCGGAGGTTGAGCTTTCAGAAGCTAGTTTAACTCTAAGGGAGGAAGCAGCAGAATGTGCCTCTCACATCTAGCCTGTAGGAATTCAGGTTGGCAAGTTCTATGGGGAACCCCTAGGCGCCTTCGTTGGAAACGGGTTTGGAAATTTCAGTTTCAAAATCTCTGTGAAAAAGCGTCAGAGAAGCTTCTCCGTTTAGAATCCAGCATATCTCACTGAACCGAAGAAGTGGTAGTTAGAAGGGAGTTAGAGCTGCAAGCAGTTTGGTTTGGGAAATTAGACGCGAAATGAAACTGCAAATGCCTTCCAACAGGCTTGGAAAAGTGTGTTCTATATCTCTGCCAAACAGACTCCCCGGAGGTTGAGCTTTCAGAAGCAAGTTTAACTCTAAGGGAGGAAGCAGCAGAATGTGCCTCTCACATCTAGCCTGTAGGAATTCAGGTTGGCAAGTTCTATGGGGAAGCCCATTGCTGCCTATGGTGGAAACGGCATGGGAGATTTCAGTTTCAAAATCTCTGTGAAAAAGCGTCAGAGAAGCTTCTCCGTTTAGAATCCAGCATATCTCACTGAACCGAAGAAGTGGTAGTTAGAAGGTAGTTAGAGCTGCAAGCAGTTTGGTTTTGGAAGTTAGACGCGAAATGAAACTGCAAATGCCTTCCAACAGGCTTGGAAAAGTGTGTTCTATATCTCTGCCAAACAGACTCCCTGGAGGTTGAGCTTTCAGAAGCTAGTTTAACTCTAAGGGAGGAAGCAGCAGAATGTGCCTCTCACATCTAGCCTGTAGGAATTCAGGTTGGCAACTTCTATGTGGAAGCCCATTGCTGGCTATGGTGGAAACAGCATGGGAGATTTCAGTTTCAAAATCTCTGTGAAAAAGCGTCAGAGAAGCTTCTCCGTTTAGAATCCAGCATATCTCACTGAACCGAAGAAGTGGTAGTTAGAAGGCAGTTAGAGCTGCAAGCAGTTTGGTTTGGGAAATTAGACGCGAAATGAAACTGCAAATGCCTTCCAACAGGCTTGGAAAAGTGTGTTCAATATCTCTGCCAAACAGACTCCCCGGAGGTTGAGCTTTCAGAAGCAAGTTTAACTCTAAGGGAGGAAGCAGCAGAATGTGCCTCTCACATCTAACCTTTAGGAATTCAGGTTGGCAAGTTCTATGGGGAAGCCCATTGCTGCCTATGGTGGAAACGGCATGGGAGATTTCAGTTTCAAAATCTCTGTGAAAAAGCGTCAGAGAAGCTTCTCCGTTTAGAATCCAGCATATCTCACTGAACCGAAGAAGTGGTAGTTAGAAGGGAGTTAGAGCTGCAAGCAGTTTGATTTGGGAAATTAGACGCGAAATGAAACTGCAAATGCCTTCCAACAGGCTTGGAAAAGTGTGTTCTATATCTCTGCCAAACAAACTCCCCGGAGGTTGAGCTTTCAGAAGCAAGTTTAACTCTAAGGGAGGAAGCAGCAGAATGTGCCTCTCACATCTAGCCTTTAGGAATTCAGGTTGGCAAGTTCTATGGGGAAGCCCATTGCTGCCTATGGTGGAAACGGCATGGGAGATTTCAGTTTAAAAATCTCTGTGAAAAAGCGTCAGAGAAGCTTCTCCGTTTAGAATCCAGCATATCTCACTGAACCGAAGAAGTGGTAGTTAGAAGGGAGTTAGAGCTGCAAGCAGTTTGGTTTGGGAAATTAGATGCGAAATGACACTGCAAAGGCCTTCCAACAGGCTTGGAAAAGTGTGTTCTATATCTGTGCCAAACAGAGTCCCCGGAGGTTGAGCTTTCAGAAGCAAGATTAACTGTTAGGGAGGAAGCAGCAGAATGTGCCTCTCACATCTAGCCTGTAGGAATTCAGGTTGGCAAGTTCTATGGGGAAGCCCATTGCTGCCTATGGTGGAAACGGCATGGGAGATTTCAGTTTCAAAATCTCCTTGAAAAAGCGTCAGAGAAGCTTCTCCGTTTAGAATCCAGCATATCTCACTGAACCGAAGAAGTGGTAGTTAGAAGGCAGTTAGAGCTGCAAGCAGTTTGGTTTGGGAAATTAGACGCGAAATGAAACTGCAAATGCCTTCCAACAGGCTTGGAAAAGTGTGTTCTATATCTCTGCCAAACAGACTCCCTGGAGGTTGAGCTTTCAGAAGCTAGTTTAACTCTAAGGGAGGAAGCAGCAGAATGTGCCTCTCACATCTAGCCTGTAGGAATTCAGGTTGGCAAGTTCTATGGGGAAGCCCATTGCTGCCTATGGTGGAAACGGCATGGGAGATTTCAGTTTCAAAATCTCTGTGAAAAAGCGTCAGCGAAGCTTCTCCGTTTAGAATCCAGCATATCTCACTGAACCGAAGAAGTGGTAGTTAGAAGGGAGTTAGAGCTGCAAGCAGTTTGGTTTGGGAAATTAGACGCGAAATGAAACTGCAAATGCCTGCCAACAGGCTTGGAAAAGTGTGTTCTATATCTCTGCCAAACAGACTCCCCGGAGGTTGAGCTTTCAGAAGCAAGTTTAACTCTAAGGGAGGAAGCAGCAGAATGTGCCTCTCACATCTAGCCTGTAGGAATTCAGGTTGGCAAGTTCTATGGGGAAGCCCATTGCTGCCTATGGTGGAAACGGCATGGGAGATTTCAGTTTAAAAATCTCTGTGAAAAAGAGTCAGAGAAGCTTCTCCGTTTAGAATCCAGCATATCTCACTGAACCGAAGAAGTGGTAGTTAGAAGGGAGTTAGAGCTGCAAGCAGTTTGGTTTGGGAAGTTAGAAGCGAAATGAAACTGCAAATGCCTTCCAACAGGCTTGGAAAAGTGTGTTCTATATCTCTGCCAAACAGACTCCCTGGAGGTTGAGCTTTCAGAAGCTAGTTTAACTCTAAGGGAGGAAGCAGCAGAATGTGCCTCTCACATCTAGCCTGTAGGAATTCAGGTTGGCAACTTCTATGTGGAAGCCCATTGCTGGCTATGGTGGAAACAGCATGGGAGATTTCAGTTTCAAAATCTCTGTGAAAAAGCGTCAGAGAAGCTTCTCCGTTTAGAATCCAGCATATCTCACTGAACCGAAGAAGTGGTAGTTAGAAGGCAGTTAGAGCTGCAAGCAGTTTGGTTTGGGAAATTAGACGCGAAATGAAACTGCAAATGCCTTCCAACAGGCTTGGAAAAGTGTGTTCAATATCTCTGCCAAACAGACTCCCCGGAGGTTGAGCTTTCAGAAGCAAGTTTAACTCTAAGGGAGGAAGCAGCAGAATGTGCCTCTCACATCTAGCCTTTAGGAATTCAGGTTGGCAAGTTCTATGGGGAAGCCCATTGCTGCCTATGGTGGAAACGGCATGGGAGATTTCAGTTTCAAAATCTCTGTGAAAAAGCGTCAGAGAAGCTTCTCCGTTTAGAATCCAGCATATCTCACTGAACCGAAGAAGTGGTAGTTAGAAGGGAGTTAGAGCTGCAAGCAGTTTGGTTTGGGAAATTAGATGCGAAATGACACTGCAAAGGCCTTCCAACAGGCTTGGAAAAGTGTGTTCTATATCTCTGCCAAACAGACTCCCCAGAGGTTGAGCTTTCAGAAGCAAGCTTAACTCTTAGGGAGGAAGCAGCAGAATGTGCCTCTCACATCTAGCCTTTAGGAATTCAGGTTGGCAAGTTCTATGGGGAAGCCCATTGGCGCCTTCGTTGGAAACGGGTTTGGAAATTTCAGTTTCAAAATCTCTGTGAAAAAGCGTCAGAGAAGCTTCTCCGTTTAGAATCCAGCATATCTCACTGAACCGAAGAAGTGGTAGTTAGAAGGCAGTTAGAGCTGCAAGCAGTTTGGTTTGGGAAATTAGACGCGAAATGAAACTGCAAATGCCTTCCAACAGGCTTGGAAAAGTGTGTTCTATATCTCTGCCAAACAAACTCCCCGGAGGTTGAGCTTTCAGAAGCAAGTTTAACTCTAAGGGAGGAAGCAGCAGAATGTGCCTCTCACATCTAGCCTGTAGGAATTCAGGTTGGCAAGTTCTATGGGGAAGCCCATTGGCGCCTTCGTTGGAAACGGGTTTGGAAATTTCAGTTTCAAAATCTCTGTGAAAAAGCGTCAGAGAAGCTTCTCCGTTTAGAATCCAGCATATCTCACTGAACCGAAGAAGTGGTAGTTAGAAGGGAGTTAGAGCTGCAAGCAGTTTGGTTTGGGAAATTAGACGCGAAATGAAACTGCAAATGCCTTCCAACAGGCTTGGAAAAGTGTGTTCTATATCTCTGCCAAACAGACTCCCTGGAGGTTGAGCTTTCAGAAGCTAGTTTAACTCTAAGGGAGGAAGCAGCAGAATGTGCCTCTCACATCTAGCCTGTAGGAATTCAGGTTGGCAACTTCTATGTGGAAGCCCATTGCTGGCTATGGTGGAAACAGCATGGGAGATTTCAGTTTCAAAATCTCTGTGAAAAAGCGTCAGAGAAGCTTCTCCGTTTAGAATCCAGCATATCTCACTGAACCGAAGAAGTGGTAGTTAGAAGGCAGTTAGAGCTGCAAGCAGTTTGGTTTGGGAAATTAGACGCGAAATGAAACTGCAAATGCCTTCCAACAGGCTTGGAAAAGTGTGTTCTATATCTCTGCCAAACAAACTCCCTGGAGGTTGAGCTTTCAGAAGCAAGTTTAACTCTAAGGGAGGAAGCAGCAGAATGTGCCTCTCACATCTAGCCTGTAGGAATTCAGGTTGGCAAGTTCTATGGGGAAGCCCATTGCTGCCTATGGTGGAAACGGCATGGGAGATTTCAGTTTCAAAATCTCTGTGAAAAAGCGTCAGAGAAGCTTCTCCGTTTAGAATCCAGCATATCTCACTGAACCGAAGAAGTGGTAGTTAGAAGGGAGTTAGAGCTGCAAGCAGTTTGGTTTGGGAAATTAGACGCGAAATGAAACTGCAAATGCCTTCCAACAGGCTTGGAAAAGTGTGTTCTATATCTCTGCCAAACAAACTCCCCGGAGGTTGAGCTTTCAGAAGCTAGTTTAACTCTAAGGGAGGAAGCAGCAGAATGTGCCTCTCACATCTAGCCTGTAGGAATTCAGGTTGGCAAGTTCTATGGGGAAGCCCATAGGCGCCTTCGTTGGAAACGGGTTTGGAAATTTCAGTTTCAAAATCTCTGTGAAAAAGCGTCAGAGAAGCTTCTCCGTTTAGAATCCAGCATATCTCACTGAACCGAAGAAGTGGTAGTTAGAAGGCAGTTAGAGCTGCAAGCAGTTTGGTTTGGGAAATTAGACGCGAAATGAAACTGCAAATGCCTTCCAACAGGCTTGGAAAAGTGTGTTCTATATCTCTGCCAAACAAACTCCCTGGAGGTTGAGCTTTCAGAAGCAAGTTTAACTCTAAGGGAGGAAGCAGCAGAATGTGCCTCTCACATCTAGCCTGTAGGAATTCAGGTTGGCAAGTTCTATGGGGAAGCCCATTGCTGCCTATGGTGGAAACGGCATGGGAGATTTCAGTTTAAAAATCTCTGTGAAAAAGCGTCAGAGAAGCTTCTCCGTTTAGAATCCAGCATATCTCACTGAACCGAAGAAGTGGTAGTTAGAAGGTAGTTAGAGCTGCAAGCAGTTTGGTTTGGGAAATTAGACGCGAAATGAAACTGCAAATGCCTTCCAACAGGCTTGGAAAAGTGTGTTCTATATCTCTGCCAAACAGACTCCCTGGAGGTTGAGCTTTCAGAAGCTAGTTTAACTCTAAGGGAGGAAGCAGCAGAATGTGCCTCTCACATCTAGCCTGTAGGAATTCAGGTTGGCAACTTCTATGTGGAAGCCCATTGCTGGCTATTGTGGAAACAGCATGGGAGATTTCAGTTTCAAAATCTCTGTGAAAAAGCGTCAGAGAAGCTTCTCCGTTTAGAATCCAGCATATCTCACTGAACCGAAGAAGTGGTAGTTAGAAGGCAGTTAGAGCTGCAAGCAGTTTGGTTTGGGAAATTAGACGCGAAAAGAAACTGCAAATGCCTTCCAACAGGCTTGGAAAAGTGTGTTCTATATCTCTGCCAAACAAACTCCCCGGAGGTTGAGCTTTCAGAAGCTAGTTTAACTCTAAGGGAGGAAGCAGCAGAATGTGCCTCTCACATCTAGCCTGTAGGAATTCAGGTTGGCAAGTTCTATGGGGAAGCCCATTGGTGCCTTCGTTGGAAACGGGTTTGGAAATTTCAGTTTCAAAATCTCTGTGAAAAAGCGTCAGAGAAGCTTCTCCGTTTAGAATCCAGCATATCTCACTGAACCGAAGAAGTGGTAGTTAGAAGGGAGTTAGAGCTGCAAGCAGTTTGGTTTGGGAAATTAGACGCGAAATGAAACTGCAAATGCCTTCCAAGAGGCTTGGAAAAGTGTGTTCTATATCTCTGCCAAACAAACTCCCCGGAGGTTGAGCTTTCAGAAGCAAGTTTAACTCTAAGGGAGGAAGCAGCAGAATGTGCCTCTCACATCTAGCCTGTAGGAATTCAGGTTGGCAAGTTCTATGGGGAAGCCCATTGCTGCCTATGGTGGAAACGGCATGGGAGATTTCAGTTTCAAAATCTCTGTGAAAAAGCGTCAGAGAAGCTTCTCCGTTTAGAATCCAGCATATCTCACTGAACCGAAGAAGTGGTAGTTAGAAGGGAGTTAGAGCTGCAAGCAGTTTGGTTTGGGAAATTAGACGCGAAATGAAACTGCAAATGCCTTCCAACAGGCTTGGAAAAGTGTGTTCTATATCTCTGCCTAACAGACTCCCCGGAGGTTGAGCTTTCAGAAGCAAGTTTAACTCTAAGGGAGGAAGCAGCAGAATGTGCCTCTCACATCTAGCCTGTAGGAATTCAGGTTGGCAAGTTCTATGGGGAAGCCCATTGCTGCCTATGGTGGAAACGGCATGGGAGATTTCAGTTTCAAAATCTCTGTGAAAAAGCGTCAGAGAAGCTTCTCCGTTTAGAATCCAGCATATCTCACTGAACCGAAGAAGTGGTAGTTAGAAGGGAGTTAGAGCTGCAAGCAGTTTGGTTTGGGAAATTAGACGCGAAATGAAACTGCAAATGCCTTCCAACAGGCTTGGAAAAGTGTGTTCTATATCTCTGCCAAACAGACTCCCCGGAGGTTGAGCTTTCAGAAGCAAGTTTAACTCTAAGGGAGGAAGCAGCAGAATGTGCCTCTCACATCTAGCCTGTAGGAATTCAGGTTGGCAAGTTCTATGGGGAAGCCCATTGCTGCCTATGGTGGAAACGGCATGGGAGATTTCAGTTTAAAAATCTCTGTGAAAAAGCGTCAGAGAAGCTTCTCCGTTTAGAATCCAGCATATCTCACTGAACCGAAGAAGTGGTAGTTAGAAGGTAGTTAGAGCTGCAAGCAGTTTGGTTTGGGAAGTTAGACGCGAAATGAAACTGCAAATGCCTTCCAACAGGCTTGGAAAAGTGTGTTCTATATCTCTGCCAAACAGACTCCCTGGAGGTTGAGCTTTCAGAAGCTAGTTTAACTCTAAGGGAGGAAGCAGCAGAATGTGCCTCTCACATCTAGCCTGTAGGAATTCAGGTTGGCAACTTCTATGTGGAAGCCCATTGCTGGCTATGGTGGAAACAGCATGGGAGATTTCAGTTTCAAAATCTCTGTGAAAAAGCGTCAGAGAAGCTTCTCCGTTTAGAATCCAGCATATCTCACTGAACCGAAGAAGTGGTAGTTAGAAGGCAGTTAGAGCTGCAAGCAGTTTGGTTTGGGAAATTAGACGCGAAATGAAACTGCAAATGCCTTCCAACAGGCTTGGAAAAGTGTGTTCAATATCTCTGCCAAACAGACTCCCCGGAGGTTGAGCTTTCAGAAGCAAGTTTAACTCTAAGGGAGGAAGCAGCAGAATGTGCCTCTCACATCTAACCTTTAGGAATTCAGGTTGGCAAGTTCTATGGGGAAGCCCATTGCTGCCTATGGTGGAAACGGCATGGGAGATTTCAGTTTCAAAATCTCTGTGAAAAAGCGTCAGAGAAGCTTCTCCGTTTAGAATCCAGCATATCTCACTGAACCGAAGAAGTGGTAGTTAGAAGGCAGTTAGAGCTGCAAGCAGTTTGGTTTGGGAAATTAGACGCGAAATGAAACTGCAAATGCCTTCCAACAGGCTTGGAAAAGTGTGTTCTATATCTCTGCCAAACACACTCCCCGGAGGTTGAGCTTTCAGAAGCAAGTTTAACTCTAAGGGAGGAAGCAGCCGAATGTGCCTCTCACATCTAGCCTGTAGGAATTCAGGTTGGCAAGTTCTATGGGGAAGCCCATTGCTGCCTATGGTGGAAACGGCATGGGAGATTTCAGTTTCAAAATCTCTGTGAAAAAGCGTCAGAGAAGCTTCTCCGTTTAGAATCCAGCATATCTCACTGAACCGAAGAAGTGGTAGTTAGAAGGCAGTTAGAGCTGCAAGCAGTTTGGTTTGGGAAATTAGACGCGAAATGAAACTGCAAATGCCTTCCAACAGGCTTGGAAAAGTGTGTTCTATATCTCTGCCAAACAAACTCCCCGGAGGTTGAGCTTTCAGAAGCTAGTTTAACTCTAAGGGAGGAAGCAGCAGAATGTGCCTCTCACATCTAGCCTGTAGGAATTCAGGTTGGCAAGTTCTATGGGGAACCCCTAGGCGCCTTCGTTGGAAACGGGTTTGGAAATTTCAGTTTCAAAATCTCTGTGAAAAAGCGTCAGAGAAGCTTCTCCGTTTAGAATCCAGCATATCTCACTGAACCGAAGAAGTGGTAGTTAGAAGGGAGTTAGAGCTGCAAGCAGTTTGATTTGGGAAATTAGACGCGAAATGAAACTGCAAATGCCTTCCAACAGGCTTGGAAAAGTGTGTTCTATATCTCTGCCAAACAAACTCCCCGGAGGTTGAGCTTTCAGAAGCAAGTTTAACTCTAAGGGAGGAAGCAGCAGAATGTGCCTCTCACATCTAGCCTTTAGGAATTCAGGTTGGCAAGTTCTATGGGGAAGCCCATTGCTGCCTATGGTGGAAACGGCATGGGAGATTTCAGTTTCAAAATCTCTGTGAAAAAGCGTCAGAGAAGCTTCTCCGTTTAGAATCCAGCATATCTCACTGAACCGAAGAAGTGGTAGTTAGAAGGGAGTTAGAGCTGCAAGCAGTTTGGTTTGGGAAATTAGATGCGAAATGACACTGCAAAGGCCTTCCAACAGGCTTGGAAAAGTGTGTTCTATATCTGTGCCAAACAGAGTCCCCGGAGGTTGAGCTTTCAGAAGCAAGATTAACTGTTAGGGAGGAAGCAGCAGAATGTGCCTCTCACATCTAGCCTGTAGGAATTCAGGTTGGCAAGTTCTATGGGGAAGCCCATTGCTGCCTATGGTGGAAACGGCATGGGAGATTTCAGTTTCAAAATCTCTGTGAAAAAGCGTCAGAGAAGCTTCTCCGTTTAGAATCCAGCATATCTCACTGAACCGAAGAAGTGGTAGTTAGAAGGCAGTTAGAGCTGCAAGCAGTTTGGTTTGGGAAATTAGACGTGAAATGAAACTGCAAATGCCTTCCAACAGGCTTGGAAAAGTGTGTTCTATATCTCTGCCAAACAGACTCCCTGGAGGTTGAGCTTTCAGAAGCTAGTTTAACTCTAAGGGAGGAAGCAGCAGAATGTGCCTCTCACATCTAGCCTGTAGGAATTCAGGTTGGCAAGTTCTATGGGGAAGCCCATTGCTGCCTATGGTGGAAACGGCATGGGAGATTTCAGTTTCAAAATCTCTGTGAAAAAGCGTCAGAGAAGCTTCTCCGTTTAGAATCCAGCATATCTCACTGAACCGAAGAAGTGGTAGTTAGAAGGGAGTTAGAGCTGCAAGCAGTTTGGTTTGGGAAATTAGACGCGAAATGAAACTGCAAATGCCTTCCAACAGGCTTGGAAAAGTGTGTTCTATATCTCTGCCAAACAGACTCCCCGGAGGTTGAGCTTTCAGAAGCAAGTTTAACTCTAAGGGAGGAAGCAGCAGAATGTGCCTCTCACATCTAGCCTGTAGGAATTCAGGTTGGCAAGTTCTATGGGGAAGCCCATTGCTGCCTATGGTGGAAACGGCATGGGAGATTTCAGTTTCAAAATCTCTGTGAAAAAGCGTCAGAGAAGCTTCTCCGTTTAGAATCCAGCATATCTCACTGAACCGAAGAAGTGGTAGTTAGAAGGGAGTTAGAGCTGCAAGCAGTTTGGTTTGGGAAATTAGACGCGAAATGAAACTGCAAATGCCTTCCAACAGGCTTGGAAAAGTGTGTTCTATATCTCTGCCAAACAAACTCCCCGGAGGTTGAGCTTTCAGAAGCTAGTTTAACTCTAAGGGAGGAAGCAGCAGAATGTGCCTCTCACATCTAGCCTGTAGGAATTCAGGTTGGCAAGTTCTATGGGGAAGCCCATAGGCGCCTTCGTTGGAAACGGGTTTGGAAATTTCAGTTTCAAAATCTCTGTGAAAAAGCGTCAGAGAAGCTTCTCCGTTTAGAATCCAGCATATCTCACTGAACCGAAGAAGTGGTAGTTAGAAGGCAGTTAGAGCTGCAAGCAGTTTGGTTTGGGAAATTAGACGCGAAATGAAACTGCAAATGCCTTCCAACAGGCTTGGAAAAGTGTGTTCTATATCTCTGCCAAACAAACTCCCTGGAGGTTGAGCTTTCAGAAGCAAGTTTAACTCTAAGGGAGGAAGCAGCAGAATGTGCCTCTCACATCTAGCCTGTAGGAATTCAGGTTGGCAAGTTCTATGGGGAAGCCCATTGCTGCCTATGGTGGAAACGGCATGGGAGATTTCAGTTTAAAAATCTCTGTGAAAAAGCGTCAGAGAAGCTTCTCCGTTTAGAATCCAGCATATCTCACTGAACCGAAGAAGTGGTAGTTAGAAGGTAGTTAGAGCTGCAAGCAGTTTGGTTTGGGAAATTAGACGCGAAATGAAACTGCAAATGCCTTCCAACAGGCTTGGAAAAGTGTGTTCTATATCTCTGCCAAACAGACTCCCTGGAGGTTGAGCTTTCAGAAGCTAGTTTAACTCTAAGGGAGGAAGCAGCAGAATGTGCCTCTCACATCTAGCCTGTAGGAATTCAGGTTGGCAACTTCTATGTGGAAGCCCATTGCTGGCTATGGTGGAAACAGCATGGGAGATTTCAGTTTCAAAATCTCTGTGAAAAAGCGTCAGAGAAGCTTCTCCATTTAGAATCCAGCATATCTCACTGAACCGAAGAAGTGGTAGTTAGAAGGCAGTTAGAGCTGCAAGCAGTTTGGTTTGGGAAATTAGACGCGAAATGAAACTGCAAATGCCTTCCAACAGGCTTGGAAAAGTGTGTTCTATATCTCTGCCAAACAAACTCCCCGGAGGTTGAGCTTTCAGAAGCTAGTTTAACTCTAAGGGAGGAAGCAGCAGAATGTGCCTCTCACATCTAGCCTGTAGGAATTCAGGTTGGCAAGTTCTATGGGGAAGCCCATTGGTGCCTTCGTTGGAAACGGGTTTGGAAATTTCAGTTTCAAAATCTCTGTGAAAAAGCGTCAGAGAAGCTTCTCCGTTTAGAATCCAGCATATCTCACTGAACCGAAGAAGTGGTAGTTAGAAGGGAGTTAGAGCTGCAAGCAGTTTGGTTTGGGAAATTAGACGCGAAATGAAACTGCAAATGCCTTCCAAGAGGCTTGGAAAAGTGTGTTCTATATCTCTGCCAAACAAACTCCCCGGAGGTTGAGCTTTCAGAAGCAAGTTTAACTCTAAGGGAGGAAGCAGCAGAATGTGCCTCTCACATCTAGCCTGTAGGAATTCAGGTTGGCAAGTTCTATGGGGAAGCCCATTGCTGCCTATGGTGGAAACGGCATGGGAGATTTCAGTTTAAAAATCTCTGTGAAAAAGCGTCAGAGAAGCTTCTCCGTTTAGAATCCAGCATATCTCACTGAACCGAAGAAGTGGTAGTTAGAAGGGAGTTAGAGCTGCAAGCAGTTTGGTTTGGGAAATTAGACGCGAAATGAAACTGCAAATGCCTTCCAACAGGCTTGGAAAAGTGTGTTCTATATCTCTGCCAAACAGACTCCCCGGAGGTTGAGCTTTCAGAAGCAAGTTTAACTCTAAGGGAGGAAGCAGCAGAATGTGCCTCTCACATCTAGCCTGTAGGAATTCAGGTTGGCAAGTTCTATGGGGAAGCCCATTGCTGCCTATGGTGGAAACGGCATGGGAGATTTCAGTTTCAAAATCTCTGTGAAAAAGCGTCAGAGAAGCTTCTCCGTTTAGAATCCAGCATATCTCACTGAACCGAAGAAGTGGTAGTTAGAAGGGAGTTAGAGCTGCAAGCAGTTTGGTTTGGGAAATTAGACGCGAAATGAAACTGCAAATGCCTTCCAACAGGCTTGGAAAAGTGTGTTCTATATCTCTGCCAAACAGACTCCCCGGAGGTTGAGCTTTCAGAAGCAAGTTTAACTCTAAGGGAGGAAGCAGCAGAATGTGCCTCTCACATCTAGCCTGTAGGAATTCAGGTTGGCAAGTTCTATGGGGAAGCCCATTGCTGCCTATGGTGGAAACGGCATGGGAGATTTCAGTTTAAAAATCTCTGTGAAAAAGCGTCAGAGAAGCTTCTCCGTTTAGAATCCAGCATATCTCACTGAACCGAAGAAGTGGTAGTTAGAAGGTAGTTAGAGCTGCAAGCAGTTTGGTTTGGGAAGTTAGACGCGAAATGAAACTGCAAATGCCTTCCAACAGGCTTGGAAAAGTGTGTTCTATATCTCTGCCAAACAGACTCCCTGGAGGTTGAGCTTTCAGAAGCTAGTTTAACTCTAAGGGAGGAAGCAGCAGAATGTGCCTCTCACATCTAGCCTGTAGGAATTCAGGTTGGCAACTTCTATGTGGAAGCCCATTGCTGGCTATGGTGGAAACAGCATGGGAGATTTCAGTTTCAAAATCTCTGTGAAAAAGCGTCAGAGAAGCTTCTCCGTTTAGAATCCAGCATATCTCACTGAACCGAAGAAGTGGTAGTTAGAAGGGAGTTAGAGCTGCAAGCAGTTTGGTTTGGGAAATTAGACGCGAAATGAAACTGCAAATGCCTTCCAACAGGCTTGGAAAAGTGTGTTCAATATCTCTGCCAAACACACTCCCCGGAGGTTGAGCTTTCAGAAGCAAGTTTAACTCTAAGGGAGGAAGCAGCAGAATGTGCCTCTCACATCTAACCTTTAGGAATTCAGGTTGGCAAGTTCTATGGGGAAGCCCATTGCTGCCTATGGTGGAAACGGCATGGGAGATTTCAGTTTCAAAATCTCTGTGAAAAAGCGTCAGAGAAGCTTCTCCGTTTAGAATCCAGCATATCTCACTGAACCGAAGAAGTGGTAGTTAGAAGGCAGTTAGAGCTGCAAGCAGTTTGGTTTGGGAAATTAGACGCGAAATGAAACTGCAAATGCCTTCCAACAGGCTTGGAAAAGTGTGTTCTATATCTCTGCCAAACAAACTCCCCGGAGGTTGAGCTTTCAGAAGCTAGTTTAACTCTAAAGGAGGAAGCAGCAGAATGTGCCTCTCACATCTAGCCTGTAGGAATTCAGGTTGGCAAGTTCTATGGGGAACCCCTAGGCGCCTTCGTTGGAAACGGGTTTGGAAATTTCAGTTTCAAAATCTCTGTGAAAAAGCGTCAGAGAAGCTTCTCCGTTTAGAATCCAGCATATCTCACTGAACCGAAGAAGTGGTAGTTAGAAGGGAGTTAGAGCTGCAAGCAGTTTGGTTTGGGAAATTAGATGCGAAATGACACTGCAAAGGCCTTCCAACAGGCTTGGAAAAGTGTGTTCTATATCTGTGCCAAACAGAGTCCCCGGAGGTTGAGCTTTCAGAAGCAAGCTTAACTGTTAGGGAGGAAGCAGCAGAATGTGCCTCTCACATCTAGCCTGTAGGAATTCAGGTTGGCAAGTTCTATGGGGAAGCCCATTGCTGCCTATGGTGGAAACGGCATGGGAGATTTCAGTTTAAAAATCTCTGTGAAAAAGCGTCAGAGAAGCTTCTCCGTTTAGAATCCAGCATATCTCACTGAACCGAAGAAGTGGTAGTTAGAAGGCAGTTAGAGCTGCAAGCAGTTTGGTTTGGGAAATTAGACGCGAAATGAAACTGCAAATGCCTTCCAACAGGCTTGGAAAAGTGTGTTCTATATCTCTGCCAAACAGACTCCCTGGAGGTTGAGCTTTCAGAAGCTAGTTTAACTCTAAGGGAGGAAGCAGCAGAATGTGCCTCTCACATCTAGCCTGTAGGAATTCAGGTTGGCAAGTTCTATGGGGAAGCCCATAGGCGCCTTCGTTGGAAACGGGTTTGGAAATTTCAGTTTCAAAATCTCTGTGAAAAAGCGTCAGAGAAGCTTCTCCGTTTAGAATCCAGCATATCTCACTGAACCGAAGAAGTGGTAGTTAGAAGGGAGTTAGAGCTGCAAGCAGTTTGGTTTGGGAAATTAGACGCGAAATGAAACTGCAAATGCCTTCCAACAGGCTTGGAAAAGTGTGTTCTATATCTCTGCCAAACAGACTCCCCGGAGGTTGAGCTTTCAGAAGCAAGTTTAACTCTAAGGGAGGAAGCAGCAGAATGTGCCTCTCACATCTAGCCTGTAGGAATTCAGGTTGGCAAGTTCTATGGGGAAGCCCATTGCTGCCTATGGTGGAAACGGCATGGGAGATTTCAGTTTAAAAATCTCTGTGAAAAAGCGTCAGAGAAGCTTCTCCGTTTAGAATCCAGCATATCTCACTGAACCGAAGAAGTGGTAGTTAGAAGGCAGTTAGAGCTGCAAGCAGTTTGGTTTGGGAAGTTAGACGCGAAATGAAACTGCAAATGCCTTCCAACAGGCTTGGAAAAGTGTGTTCTATATCTCTGCCAAACAGACTCCCTGGAGGTTGAGCTTTCAGAAGCTAGTTTAACTCTAAGGGAGGAAGCAGCAGAATGTGCCTCTCACATCTAGCCTGTAGGAATTCAGGTTGGCAACTTCTATGTGGAAGCCCATTGCTGGCTATGGTGGAAACAGCATGGGAGATTTCAGTTTCAAAATCTCTGTGAAAAAGCGTCAGAGAAGCTTCTCCGTTTAGAATCCAGCATATCTCACTGAACCGAAGAAGTGGTAGTTAGAAGGGAGTTAGAGCTGCAAGCAGTTTGGTTTGGGAAATTAGACGCGAAATGAAACTGCAAATGCCTTCCAACAGGCTTGGAAAAGTGTGTTCAATATCTCTGCCAAACAGACTCCCCGGAGGTTGAGCTTTCAGAAGCAAGTTTAACCCTAAGGGAGGAAGCAGCAGAATGTGCCTCTCACATCTAACCTTTAGGAATTCAGGTTGGCAAGTTCTATGGGGAAGCCCATTGCTGCCTATGGTGGAAACGGCATGGGAGATTTCAGTTTCAAAATCTCTGTGAAAAAGCGTCAGAGAAGCTTCTCCGTTTAGAATCCAGCATATCTCACTGAACCGAAGAAGTGGTAGTTAGAAGGCAGTTAGAGCTGCAAGCAGTTTGGTTTGGGAAATTAGACGCGAAATGAAACTGCAAATGCCTTCCAACAGGCTTGGAAAAGTGTGTTCTATATCTCTGCCAAACACACTCCCCGGAGGTTGAGCTTTCAGAAGCAAGTTTAACTCTAAGGGAGGAAGCAGCCGAATGTGCCTCTCACATCTAGCCTGTAGGAATTCAGGTTGGCAAGTTCTATGGGGAAGCCCATTGCTGCCTATGGTGGAAACGGCATGGGAGATTTCAGTTTCAAAATCTCTGTGAAAAAGCGTCAGAGAAGCTTCTCCGTTTAGAATCCAGCATATCTCACTGAACCGAAGAAGTGGTAGTTAGAAGGCAGTTAGAGCTGCAAGCAGTTTGGTTTGGGAAATTAGACGCGAAATGAAACTGCAAATGCCTTCCAACAGGCTTGGAAAAGTGTGTTCTATATCTCTGCCAAACAAACTCCCCGGAGGTTGAGCTTTCAGAAGCTAGTTTAACTCTAAGGGAGGAAGCAGCAGAATGTGCCTCTCACATCTAGCCTGTAGGAATTCAGGTTGGCAAGTTCTATGGGGAACCCCTAGGCGCCTTCGTTGGAAACGGGTTTGGAAATTTCAGTTTCAAAATCTCTGTGAAAAAGCGTCAGAGAAGCTTCTCCGTTTAGAATCCAGCATATCTCACTGAACCGAAGAAGTGGTAGTTAGAAGGGAGTTAGAGCTGCAAGCAGTTTGATTTGGGAAATTAGACGCGAAATGAAACTGCAAATGCCTTCCAACAGGCTTGGAAAAGTGTGTTCTATATCTCTGCCAAACAAACTCCCCGGAGGTTGAGCTTTCAGAAGCAAGTTTAACTCTAAGGGAGGAAGCAGCAGAATGTGCCTCTCACATCTAGCCTTTAGGAATTCAGGTTGGCAAGTTCTATGGGGAAGCCCATTGCTGCCTATGGTGGAAACGGCATGGGAGATTTCAGTTTCAAAATCTCTGTGAAAAAGCGTCAGAGAAGCTTCTCCGTTTAGAATCCAGCATATCTCACTGAACCGAAGAAGTGGTAGTTAGAAGGGAGTTAGAGCTGCAAGCAGTTTGGTTTGGGAAATTAGATGCGAAATGACACTGCAAAGGCCTTCCAACAGGCTTGGAAAAGTGTGTTCTATATCTCTGCCAAACAGACTCCCCGGAGGTTGAGCTTTCAGAAGCAAGATTAACTGTTAGGGAGGAAGCAGCAGAATGTGCCTCTCACATCTAGCCTGTAGGAATTCAGGTTGGCAAGTTCTATGGGGAAGCCCATTGCTGCCTATGGTGGAAACGGCATGGGAGATTTCAGTTTCAAAATCTCTGTGAAAAAGCGTCAGAGAAGCTTCTCCGTTTAGAATCCAGCATATCTCACTGAACCGAAGAAGTGGTAGTTAGAAGGCAGTTAGAGCTGCAAGCAGTTTGGTTTGGGAAATTAGACGCGAAATGAAACTGCAAATGCCTTCCAACAGGCTTGGAAAAGTGTGTTCTATATCTCTGCCAAACAGACTCCCTGGAGGTTGAGCTTTCAGAAGCTAGTTTAACTCTAAGGGAGGAAGCAGCAGAATGTGCCTCTCACATCTAGCCTGTAGGAATTCAGGTTGGCAAGTTCTATGGGGAAGCCCATTGCTGCCTATGGTGGAAACGGCATGGGAGATTTCAGTTTAAAAATCTCTGTGAAAAAGCGTCAGAGAAGCTTCTCCGTTTAGAATCCAGCATATCTCACTGAACCGAAGAAGTGGTAGTTAGAAGGGAGTTAGAGCTGCAAGCAGTTTGGTTTGGGAAATTAGACGCGAAATGAAACTGCAAATGCCTTCCAACAGGCTTGGAAAAGTGTGTTCTATATCTCTGCCAAACAGACTCCCCGGAGGTTGAGCTTTCAGAAGCAAGTTTAACTCTAAGGGAGGAAGCAGCAGAATGTGCCTCTCACATCTAGCCTGTAGGAATTCAGGTTGGCAAGTTCTATGGGGAAGCCCATTGCTGCCTATGGTGGAAACGGCATGGGAGATTTCAGTTTAAAAATCTCTGTGAAAAAGCGTCAGAGAAGCTTCTCCGTTTAGAATCCAGCATATCTCACTGAACCGAAGAAGTGGTAGTTAGAAGGGAGTTAGAGCTGCAAGCAGTTTGGTTTGGGAAGTTAGACGCGAAATGAAACTGCAAATGCCTTCCAACAGGCTTGGAAAAGTGTGTTCTATATCTCTGCCAAACAGACTCCCTGGAGGTTGAGCTTTCAGAAGCTAGTTTAACTCTAAGGGAGGAAGCAGCAGAATGTGCCTCTCACATCTAGCCTGTAGGAATTCAGGTTGGCAACTTCTATGTGGAAGCCCATTGCTGGCTATGGTGGAAACAGCATGGGAGATTTCAATTTCAAAATCTCTGTGAAAAAGCGTCAGAGAAGCTTCTCCGTTTAGAATCCAGCATATCTCACTGAACCGAAGAAGTGGTAGTTAGAAGGCAGTTAGAGCTGCAAGCAGTTTGGTTTGGGAAATTAGACGCGAAATGAAACTGCAAATGCCTTCCAACAGGCTTGGAAAAGTGTGTTCAATATCTCTGCCAAACAGACTCCCCGGAGGTTGAGCTTTCAGAAGCAAGTTTAACTCTAAGGGAGGAAGCAGCAGAATGTGCCTCTCACATCTAGCCTTTAGGAATTCAGGTTGGCAAGTTCTATGGGGAAGCCCATTGCTGCCTATGGTGGAAACGGCATGGGAGATTTCAGTTTCAAAATCTCTGTGAAAAAGCGTCAGAGAAGCTTCTCCGTTTAGAATCCAGCATATCTCACTGAACCGAAGAAGTGGTAGTTAGAAGGGAGTTAGAGCTGCAAGCAGTTTGGTTTGGGAAATTAGATGCGAAATGACACTGCAAAGGCCTTCCAACAGGCTTGGAAAAGTGTGTTCTATATCTCTGCCAAACAGACTCCACAGAGGTTGAGCTTTCAGAAGCAAGCTTAACTCTTAGGGAGGAAGCAGCAGAATGTGCCTCTCACATCTAGCCTGTAGGAATTCAGGTTGGCAAGTTCTATGGGGAAGCCCATTGGCGCCTTCGTTGGAAACGGGTTTGGAAATTTCAGTTTCAAAATCTCTGTGAAAAAGCGTCAGAGAAGCTTCTCCGTTTAGAATCCAGCATATCTCACTGAACCGAAGAAGTGGTAGTTAGAAGGCAGTTAGAGCTGCAAGCAGTTTGGTTTGGGAAATTAGACGCGAAATGAAACTGCAAATGCCTTCCAACAGGCTTGGAAAAGTGTGTTCTATATCTCTGCCAAACAAACTCCCCGGAGGTTGAGCTTTCAGAAGCAAGTTTAACTCTAAGGGAGGAAGCAGCAGAATGTGCCTCTCACATCTAGCCTGTAGGAATTCAGGTTGGCAAGTTCTATGGGGAAGCCCATTGGCGCCTTCGTTGGAAACGGGTTTGGAAATTTCAGTTTCAAAATCTCTGTGAAAAAGCGTCAGAGAAGCTTCTCCGTTTAGAATCCAGCATATCTCACTGAACCGAAGAAGTGGTAGTTAGAAGGTAGTTAGAGCTGCAAGCAGTTTGGTTTGGGAAATTAGACGCGAAATGAAACTGCAAATGCCTTCCAACAGGCTTGGAAAAGTGTGTTCTATATCTCTGCCAAACAAACTCCCTGGAGGTTGAGCTTTCAGAAGCAAGTTTAACTCTAAGGGAGGAAGCAGCAGAATGTGCCTCTCACATCTAGCCTGTAGGAATTCAGGTTGGCAAGTTCTATGGGGAAGCCCATTGCTGCCTATGGTGGAAACGGCATGGGAGATTTCAGTTTCAAAATCTCTGTGAAAAAGCGTCAGAGAAGCTTCTCCGTTTAGAATCCAGCATATCTCACTGAACCGAAGAAGTGGTAGTTAGAAGGGAGTTAGAGCTGCAAGCAGTTTGGTTTGGGAAATTAGACGCGAAATGAAACTGCAAATGCCTTCCAACAGGCTTGGAAAAGTGTGTTCTATATCTCTGCCAAACAAACTCCCCGGAGGTTGAGCTTTCAGAAGCTAGTTTAACTCTAAGGGAGGAAGCAGCAGAATGTGCCTCTCACATCTAGCCTGTAGGAATTCAGGTTGGCAAGTTCTATGGGGAAGCCCATAGGCGCCTTCGTTGGAAACGGGTTTGGAAATTTCAGTTTCAAAATCTCTGTGAAAAAGCGTCAGAGAAGCTTCTCCGTTTAGAATCCAGCATATCTCACTGAACCGAAGAAGTGGTAGTTAGAAGGGAGTTAGAGCTGCAAGCAGTTTGGTTTGGGAAATTAGACGCGAAATGAAACTGCAAATGCCTTCCAAGAGGCTTGGAAAAGTGTGTTCTATATCTCTGCCAAACAAACTCCCCGGAGGTTGAGCTTTCAGAAGCAAGTTTAACTCTAAGGGAGGAAGCAGCAGAATGTGCCTCTCACATCTAGCCTGTAGGAATTCAGGTTGGCAAGTTCTATGGGGAAGCCCATTGCTGCCTATGGTGGAAACGGCATGGGAGATTTCAGTTTCAAAATCTCTGTGAAAAAGCGTCAGAGAAGCTTCTCCGTTTAGAATCCAGCATATCTCACTGAACCGAAGAAGTGGTAGTTAGAAGGGAGTTAGAGCTGCAAGCAGTTTGGTTTGGGAAATTAGACGCGAAATGAAACTGCAAAGGCCTTCCAACAGGCTTGGAAAAGTGTGTTCTATATCTCTGCCAAACAGACTCCCTGGAGGTTGAGCTTTCAGAAGCTAGTTTAACTCTAAGTGAGGAAGCAGCAGAATGTGCCTCTCACATCTAGCCTGTAGGAATTCAGGTTGGCAAGTTCTATGGGGAAGCCCATTGCTGCCTATGGTGGAAACGGCATGGGAGATTTCAGTTTCAAAATCTCTGTGAAAAAGCGTCAGAGAAGCTTCTCCGTTTAGAATCCAGCATATCTCACTGAACCGAAGAAGTGGTAGTTAGAAGGCAGTTAGAGCTGCAAGCAGTTTGGTTTGGGAAATTAGACGTGAAATGAAACTGCAAATGCCTTCCAACAGGCTTGGAAAAGTGTGTTCTATATCTCTGCCAAACAGACTCCCTGGAGTTTGAGCTTTCAGAAGCTAGTTTAACTCTAAGGGAGGAAGCAACAGAATGTCCCTCTCACATCTAGCCTGTAGGAATTCAGGTTGGCAAGTTCTATGGGGAAGCCCATTGGCGCCTTCGTTGGAAACGGGTTTGGAAATTTCAGTTTCAAAATCTCTGTGAAAAAGCGTCAGAGAAGCTTCTCCGTTTAGAATCCAGCATATCTCACTGAACCGAAGAAGTGGTAGTTAGAAGGCAGTTAGAGCTGCAAGCAGTTTGGTTTGGGAAATTAGACGCGAAATGAAACTGCAAATGCCTTCCAACAGGCTTGGAAAAGTGTGTTCTATATCTCTGCCAAACAGACTCCCTGGAGGTTGAGCTTTCAGAAGCTAGTTTAACTCTAAGGGAGGAAGCAGCAGAATGTGCCTCTCACATCTAGCCTGTAGGAATTCAGGTTGGCAACTTCTATGTGGAAGCCCATTGCTGGCTATGGTGGGAACAGCATGGGAGATTTCAGTTTCAAAATCTCTGTGAAAAAGCGTCAGAGAAGCTTCTCCGTTTAGAATCCAGCATATCTCACTGAACCGAAGAAGTGGTAGTTAGAAGGCAGTTAGAGCTGCAAGCAGTTTGGTTTGGGAAATTAGACGCGAAATGAAACTGCAAATGCCTTCCAACAGGCTTGGAAAAGTGTGTTCAATATCTCTGCCAAACAGACTCCCCGGAGGTTGAGCTTTCAGAAGCAAGTTTAACTCTAAGGGAGGAAGCAGCAGAATGTGCCTCTCACATCTAGCCTTTAGGAATTCAGGTTGGCAAGTTCTATGGGGAAGCCCATTGCTGCCTATGGTGGAAACGGCATGGGAGATTTCAGTTTCAAAATCTCTGTGAAAAAGCGTCAGAGAAGCTTCTCCGTTTAGAATCCAGCATATCTCACTGAACCGAAGAAGTGGTAGTTAGAAGGGAGTTAGAGCTGCAAGCAGTTTGGTTTGGGAAATTAGATGCGAAATGACACTGCAAAGGCCTTCCAACAGGCTTGGAAAAGTGTGTTCTATATCTCTGCCAAACAGACTCCCCAGAGGTTGAGCTTTCAGAAGCAAGCTTAACTCTTAGGGAGGAAGCAGCAGAATGTGCCTCTCACATCTAGCCTGTAGGAATTCAGGTTGGCAAGTTCTATGGGGAAGCCCATTGGCGCCTTCGTTGGAAACGGGTTTGGAAATTTCAGTTTCAAAATCTCTGTGAAAAAGCGTCAGAGAAGCTTCTCCGTTTAGAATCCAGCATATCTCACTGAACCGAAGAAGTGGTAGTTAGAAGGCAGTTAGAGCTGCAAGCAGTTTGGTTTGGGAAATTAGACGCGAAATGAAACTGCAAATGCCTTCCAACAGGCTTGGAAAAGTGTGTTCTATATCTCTGCCAAACAAACTCCCCGGAGGTTGAGCTTTCAGAAGCAAGTTTAACTCTAAGGGAGGAAGCAGCAGAATGTGCCTCTCACATCTAGCCTGTAGGAATTCAGGTTGGCAAGTTCTATGGGGAAGCCCATTGGCGCCTTCGTTGGAAACGGGTTTGGAAATTTCAGTTTCAAAATCTCTGTGAAAAAGCGTCAGAGAAGCTTCTCCGTTTAGAATCCAGCATATCTCACTGAACCGAAGAAGTGGTAGTTAGAAGGTAGTTAGAGCTGCAAGCAGTTTGGTTTGGGAAATTAGACGCGAAATGAAACTGCAAATGCCTTCCAACAGGCTTGGAAAAGTGTGTTCTATATCTCTGCCAAACAGACTCCCTGGAGGTTGAGCTTTCAGAAGCTAGTTTAACTCTAAGGGAGGAAGCAGCAGAATGTGCCTCTCACATCTAGCCTGTAGGAATTCAGGTTGGCAACTTCTATGTGGAAGCCCATTGCTGGCTATGGTGGAAACAGCATGGGAGATTTCAGTTTCAAAATCTCTGTGAAAAAGCGTCAGAGAAGCTTCTCCGTTTAGAATCCAGCATATCTCACTGAACCGAAGAAGTGGTAGTTAGAAGGCAGTTAGAGCTGCAAGCAGTTTGGTTTGGGAAATTAGACGCGAAATGAAACTGCAAATGCCTTCCAACAGGCTTGGAAAAGTGTGTTCTATATCTCTGCCAAACAAACTCCCTGGAGGTTGAGCTTTCAGAAGCAAGTTTAACTCTAAGGGAGGAAGCAGCAGAATGTGCCTCTCACATCTAGCCTGTAGGAATTCAGGTTGGCAAGTTCTATGGGGAAGCCCATTGCTGCCTATGGTGGAAACGGCATGGGAGATTTCAGTTTCAAAATCTCTGTGAAAAAGCGTCAGAGAAGCTTCTCCGTTTAGAATCCAGCATATCTCACTGAACCGAAGAAGTGGTAGTTAGAAGGGAGTTAGAGCTGCAAGCAGTTTGGTTTGGGAAATTAGACGCGAAATGAAACTGCAAATGCCTTCCAACAGGCTTGGAAAAGTGTGTTCTATATCTCTGCCAAACAAACTCCCCGGAGGTTGAGCTTTCAGAAGCTAGTTTAACTCTAAGGGAGGAAGCAGCAGAATGTGCCTCTCACATCTAGCCTGTAGGAATTCAGGTTGGCAAGTTCTATGGGGAAGCCCATAGGCGCCTTCGTTGGAAACGGGTTTGGAAATTTCAGTTTCAAAATCTCTGTGAAAAAGCGTCAGAGAAGCTTCTCCGTTTAGAATCCAGCATATCTCACTGAACCGAAGAAGTGGTAGTTAGAAGGCAGTTAGAGCTGCAAGCAGTTTGGTTTGGGAAATTAGACTCGAAATGAAACTGCAAATGCCTTCCAACAGGCTTGGAAAAGTGTGTTCTATATCTCTGCCAAACAAACTCCCTGGAGGTTGAGCTTTCAGAAGCAAGTTTAACTCTAAGGGAGGAAGCAGCAGAATGTGCCTCTCACATCTAGCCTGTAGGAATTCAGGTTGGCAAGTTCTATGGGGAAGCCCATTGGTGCCTTCGTTGGAAACGGGTTTGGAAATTTCAGTTTCAAAATCTCTGTGAAAAAGCGTCAGAGAAGCTTCTCCGTTTAGAATCCAGCATATCTCACTGAACCGAAGAAGTGGTAGTTAGAAGGGAGTTAGAGCTGCAAGCAGTTTGGTTTGGGAAATTAGACGCGAAATGAAACTGCAAATGCCTTCCAAGAGGCTTGGAAAAGTGTGTTCTATATCTCTGCCAAACAAACTCCCCGGAGGTTGAGCTTTCAGAAGCAAGTTTAACTCTAAGGGAGGAAGCAGCAGAATGTGCCTCTCACATCTAGCCTGTAGGAATTCAGGTTGGCAAGTTCTATGGGGAAGCCCATTGCTGCCTATGGTGGAAACGGCATGGGAGATTTCAGTTTCAAAATCTCTGTGAAAAAGCGTCAGAGAAGCTTCTCCGTTTAGAATCCAGCATATCTCACTGAACCGAAGAAGTGGTAGTTAGAAGGGAGTTAGAGCTGCAAGCAGTTTGGTTTGGGAAATTAGACGCGAAATGAAACTGCAAAGGCCTTCCAACAGGCTTGGAAAAGTGTGTTCTATATCTCTGCCAAACAGACTCCCTGGAGGTTGAGCTTTCAGAAGCTAGTTTAACTCTAAGTGAGGAAGCAGCAGAATGTGCCTCTCACATCTAGCCTGTAGGAATTCAGGTTGGCAAGTTCTATGGGGAAGCCCATTGCTGCCTATGGTGGAAACGGCATGGGAGATTTCAGTTTCAAAATCTCTGTGAAAAAGCGTCAGAGAAGCTTCTCCGTTTAGAATCCAGCATATCTCACTGAACCGAAGAAGTGGTAGTTAGAAGGCAGTTAGAGCTGCAAGCAGTTTGGTTTGGGAAATTAGACGCGAAATGAAACTGCAAATGCCTTCCAACAGCCTTGGAAAAGTGTGTTCTATATCTCTGCCAAACAGACTCCCTGGAGTTTGAGCTTTCAGAAGCTAGTTTAACTCTAAGGGAGGAAGCAACAGAATGTCCCTCTCACATCTAGCCTGTAGGAATTCAGGTTGGCAAGTTCTATGGGGAAGCCCATTGGCGCCTTCGTTGGAAACGGGTTTGGAAATTTCAGTTTCACAATCTCTGTGAAAAAGCGTCAGAGAAGCTTCTCCGTTTAGAATCCAGCATATCTCACTGAACCGAAGAAGTGGTAGTTAGAAGGCAGTTAGAGCTGCAAGCAGTTTGGTTTGGGAAATTAGACGCGAAATGAAACTGCAAATGCCTTCCAACAGGCTTGGAAAAGTGTGTTCTATATCTCTGCCAAACAGACTCCCTGGAGGTTGAGCTTTCAGAAGCTAGTTTAACTCTAAGGGAGGAAGCAGCAGAATGTGCCTCTCACATCTAGCCTGTAGGAATTCAGGTTGGCAACTTCTATGTGGAAGCCCATTGCTGGCTATGGTGGAAACAGCATGGGAGATTTCAGTTTCAAAATCTCTGTGAAAAAGCGTCAGAGAAGCTTCTCCGTTTAGAATCCAGCATATCTCACTGAACCGAAGAAGTGGTAGTTAGAAGGCAGTTAGAGCTGCAAGCAGTTTGGTTTGGGAAATTAGACGCGAAATGAAACTGCAAATGCCTTCCAACAGGCTTGGAAAAGTGTGTTCAATATCTCTGCCAAACAGACTCCCCGGAGGTTGAGCTTTCAGAAGCAAGTTTAACTCTAAGGGAGGAAGCAGCAGAATGTGCCTCTCACATCTAGCCTTTAGGAATTCAGGTTGGCAAGTTCTATGGGGAAGCCCATTGCTGCCTATGGTGGAAACGGCATGGGAGATTTCAGTTTCAAAATCTCTGTGAAAAAGCGTCAGAGAAGCTTCTCCGTTTAGAATCCAGCATATCTCACTGAACCGAAGAAGTGGTAGTTAGAAGGGAGTTAGAGCTGCAAGCAGTTTGGTTTGGGAAATTAGATGCGAAATGACACTGCAAAGGCCTTCCAACAGGCTTGGAAAAGTGTGTTCTATATCTCTGCCAAACAGACTCCCCAGAGGTTGAGCTTTCAGAAGCAAGCTTAACTCTTAGGGAGGAAGCAGCAGAATGTGCCACTCACATCTAGCCTGTAGGAATTCAGGTTGGCAAGTTCTATGGGGAAGCCCATTGCCGCCTTCGTTGGAAACGGGTTTGGAAATTTCAGTTTCAAAATCTCTGTGAAAAAGCGTCAGAGAAGCTTCTCCGTTTAGAATCCAGCATATCTCACTGAACCGAAGAAGTGGTAGTTAGAAGGCAGTTAGAGCTGCAAGCAGTTTGGTTTGGGAAATTAGACGCGAAATGAAACTGCAAATGCCTTCCAACAGGCTTGGAAAAGTGTGTTCTATATCTCTGCCAAACAAACTCCCCGGAGGTTGAGCTTTCAGAAGCAAGTTTAACTCTAAGGGAGGAAGCAGCAGAATGTGCCTCTCACATCTAGCCTGTAGGAATTCAGGTTGGCAAGTTCTATGGGGAAGCCCATTGGCGCCTTCGTTGGAAACGGGTTTGGAAATTTCAGTTTCAAAATCTCTGTGAAAAAGCGTCAGAGAAGCTTCTCCGTTTAGAATCCAGCATATCTCACTGAACCGAAGAAGTGGTAGTTAGAAGGTAGTTAGAGCTGCAAGCAGTTTGGTTTGGGAAATTAGACGCGAAATGAAACTGCAAATGCCTTCCAACAGGCTTGGAAAAGTGTGTTCTATATCTCTGCCAAACAGACTCCCCGGAGGTTGAGCTTTCAGAAGCTAGTTTAACTCTAAGGGAGGAAGCAGCAGAATGTGCCTCTCACATCTAGCCTGTAGGAATTCAGGTTGGCAACTTCTATGTGGAAGCCCATTGCTGGCTATGGTGGAAACAGCATGGGAGATTTCAGTTTCAAAATCTCTGTGAAAAAGCGTCAGAGAAGCTTCTCCGTTTAGAATCCAGCATATCTCACTGAACCGAAGAAGTGGTAGTTAGAAGGCAGTTAGAGCTGCAAGCAGTTTGGTTTGGGAAATTAGACGCGAAATGAAACTGCAAATGCCTTCCAACAGGCTTGGAAAAGTGTGTTCTATATCTCTGCCAAACAAACTCCCTGGAGGTTGAGCTTTCAGAAGCAAGTTTAACTCTAAGGGAGGAAGCAGCAGAATGTGCCTCTCACATCTAGCCTGTAGGAATTCAGGTTGGCAAGTTCTATGGGGAAGCCCATTGCTGCCTATGGTGGAAACGGCATGGGAGATTTCAGTTTCAAAATCTCTGTGAAAAAGCGTCAGAGAAGCTTCTCCGTTTAGAATCCAGCATATCTCACTGAACCGAAGAAGTGGTAGTTAGAAGGGAGTTAGAGCTGCAAGCAGTTTGGTTTGGGAAATTAGACGCGAAATGAAACTGCAAATGCCTTCCAACAGGCTTGGAAAAGTGTGTTCTATATCTCTGCCAAACAAACTCCCCGGAGGTTGAGCTTTCAGAAGCTAGTTTAACTCTAAGGGAGGAAGCAGCAGAATGTGCCTCTCACATCTAGCCTGTAGGAATTCAGGTTGGCAAGTTCTATGGGGAAGCCCATAGGCGCCTTCGTTGGAAACGGGTTTGGAAATTTCAGTTTCAAAATCTCTGTGAAAAAGCGTCAGAGAAGCTTCTCCGTTTAGAATCCAGCATATCTCACTGAACCGAAGAAGTGGTAGTTAGAAGGCAGTTAGAGCTGCAAGCAGTTTGGTTTGGGAAATTAGACGCGAAATGAAACTGCAAATGCCTTCCAACAGGCTTGGAAAAGTGTGTTCTATATCTCTGCCAAACAAACTCCCCGGAGGTTGAGCTTTCAGAAGCTAGTTTAACTCTAAGGGAGGAAGCAGCAGAATGTGCCTCTCACATCTAGCCTGTAGGAATTCAGGTTGGCAAGTTCTATGGGGAAGCCCATTGGTGCCTTCGTTGGAAACGGGTTTGGAAATTTCAGTTTCAAAATCTCTGTGAAAAAGCGTCAGAGAAGCTTCTCCGTTTAGAATCCAGCATATCTCACTGAACCGAAGAAGTGGTAGTTAGAAGGGAGTTAGAGCTGCAAGCAGTTTGGTTTGGGAAATTAGACGCGAAATGAAACTGCAAATGCCTTCCAAGAGGCTTGGAAAAGTGTGTTCTATATCTCTGCCAAACAAACTCCCCGGAGGTTGAGCTTTCAGAAGCAAGTTTAACTCTAAGGGAGGAAGCAGCAGAATGTGCCTCTCACATCTAGCCTGTAGGAATTCAGGTTGGCAAGTTCTATGGGGAAGCCCATTGCTGCCTATGGTGGAAACGGCATGGGAGATTTCAGTTTCAAAATCTCTGTGAAAAAGCGTCAGAGAAGCTTCTCCGTTTAGAATCCAGCATATCTCACTGAACCGAAGAAGTGGTAGTTAGAAGGGAGTTAGAGCTGCAAGCAGTTTGGTTTGGGAAATTAGACGCGAAATGAAACTGCAAAGGCCTTCCAACAGGCTTGGAAAAGTGTGTTCTATATCTCTGCCAAACAGACTCCCTGGAGGTTGAGCTTTCAGAAGCTAGTTTAACTCTAAGTGAGGAAGCAGCAGAATGTGCCTCTCACATCTAGCCTGTAGGAATTCAGGTTGGCAAGTTCTATGGGGAAGCCCATTGCTGCCTATGGTGGAAACGGCATGGGAGATTTCAGTTTCAAAATCTCTGTGAAAAAGCGTCAGAGAAGCTTCTCCGTTTAGAATCCAGCATATCTCACTGAACCGAAGAAGTGGTAGTTAGAAGGCAGTTAGAGATGCAAGCAGTTTGGTTTGGGAAATTAGACGCGAAATGAAACTGCAAATGCCTTCCAACAGGCTTGGAAAAGTGTGTTCTATATCTCTGCCAAACAGACTCCCTGGAGTTTGAGCTTTCAGAAGCTAGTTTAACTCTAAGGGAGGAAGCAACAGAATGTCCCTCTCACATCTAGCCTGTAGGAATTCAGGTTGGCAAGTCCTATGGGGAAGCCCATTGGCGCCTTCGTTGGAAACGGGTTTGGAAATTTCAGTTTCAAAATCTCTGTGAAAAAGCGTCAGAGAAGCTTCTCCGTTTAGAATCCAGCATATCTCACTGAACCGAAGAAGTGGTAGTTAGAAGGCAGTTAGAGCTGCAAGCAGTTTGGTTTGGAAAATTAGACGCGAAATGAAACTGCAAATGCCTTCCAACAGGCTTGGAAAAGTGTGTTCTATATCTCTGCCAAACAGACTCCCTGGAGGTTGAGCTTTCAGAAGCTAGTTTAACTCTAAGGGAGGAAGCAGCAGAATGTGCCTCTCACATCTAGCCTGTAGGAATTCAGGTTGGCAACTTCTATGTGGAAGCCCATTGCTGGCTATGGTGGAAACAGCATGGGAGATTTCAGTTTCAAAATCTCTGTGAAAAAGCGTCAGAGAAGCTTCTCCGTTTAGAATCCAGCATATCTCACTGAACCGAAGAAGTGGTAGTTAGAAGGCAGTTAGAGCTGCAAGCAGTTTGGTTTGGGAAATTAGACGCGAAATGAAACTGCAAATGCCTTCCAACAGGCTTGGAAAAGTGTGTTCAATATCTCTGCCAAACAGACTCCCCGGAGGTTGAGCTTTCAGAAGCAAGTTTAACTCTAAGGGAGGAAGCAGCAGAATGTGCCTCTCACATCTAGCCTTTAGGAATTCAGGTTGGCAAGTTCTATGGGGAAGCCCATTGCTGCCTATGGTGGAAACGGCATGGGAGATTTCAGTTTCAAAATCTCTGTGAAAAAGCGTCAGAGAAGCTTCTCCGTTTAGAATCCAGCATATCTCACTGAACCGAAGAAGTGGTAGTTAGAAGGGAGTTAGAGCTGCAAGCAGTTTGGTTTGGAAAATTAGATGCGAAATGACACTGCAAAGGCCTTCCAACAGGCTTGGAAAGGTGTGTTCTATATCTCTGCCAAACAGACTCCCCAGAGGTTGAGCTTTCAGAAGCAAGCTTAACTCTTAGGGAGGAAGCAGCAGAATGTGCCTCTCACATCTAGCCTGTAGGAATTCAGGTTGGCAAGTTCTATGGGGAAGCCCATTGGCGCCTTCGTTGGAAACGGGTTTGGAAATTTCAGTTTCAAAATCTCTGTGAAAAAGCGTCAGAGAAGCTTCTCCGTTTAGAATCCAGCATATCTCACTGAACCGAAGAAGTGGTAGTTAGAAGGCAGTTAGAGCTGCAAGCAGTTTGGTTTGGGAAATTAGACGCGAAATGAAACTGCAAATGCCTTCCAACAGGCTTGGAAAAGTGTGTTCTATATCTCTGCCAAACAAACTCCCCGGAGGTTGAGCTTTCAGAAGCAAGTTTAGCTCTAAGGGAGGAAGCAGCAGAATGTGCCTCTCACATCTAGCCTGTAGGAATTCAGGTTGGCAAGTTCTATGGGGAAGCCCATTGGCGCCTTCGTTGGAAACGGGTTTGGAAATTTCAGTTTCAAAATCTCTGTGAAAAAGCGTCAGAGAAGCTTCTCCGTTTAGAATCCAGCATATCTCACTGAACCGAAGAAGTGGTAGTTAGAAGGTAGTTAGAGCTGCAAGCAGTTTGGTTTGGGAAATTAGACGCGAAATGAAACTGCAAATGCCTTCCAACAGGCTTGGAAAAGTGTGTTCTATATCTCTGCCAAACAAACTCCCCGGAGGTTGAGCTTTCAGAAGCTAGTTTAACTCTAAGGGAGGAAGCAGCAGAATGTGCCTCTCACATCTAGCCTGTAGGAATTCAGGTTGGCAACTTCTATGTGGAAGCCCATTGCTGGCTATGGTGGAAACAGCATGGGAGATTTCAGTTTCAAAATCTCTGTGAAAAAGCGTCAGAGAAGCTTCTCCGTTTAGAATCCAGCATATCTCACTGAACCGAAGAAGTGGTAGTTAGAAGGCAGTTAGAGCTGCAAGCAGTTTGGTTTGGGAAATTAGACGCGAAATGAAACTGCAAATGCCTTCCAACAGGCTTGGAAAAGTGTGTTCTATATCTCTGCCAAACAAACTCCCTGGAGGTTGAGCTTTCAGAAGCAAGTTTAACTCTAAGGGAGGAAGCAGCAGAATGTGCCTCTCACATCTAGCCTGTAGGAATTCAGGTTGGCAAGTTCTATGGGGAAGCCCATTGCTGCCTATGGTGGAAACGGCATGGGAGATTTCAGTTTCAAAATCTCTGTGAAAAAGCGTCAGAGAAGCTTCTCCGTTTAGAATCCAGCATATCTCACTGAACCGAAGAAGTGGTAGTTAGAAGGGAGTTAGAGCTGCAAGCAGTTTGGTTTGGGAAATTAGACGCGAAATGAAACTGCAAATGCCTTCCAACAGGCTTGGAAAAGTGTGTTCTATATCTCTGCCAAACAAACTCCCCGGAGGTTGAGCTTTCAGAAGCTAGTTTAACTCTAAGGGAGGAAGCAGCAGAATGTGCCTCTCACATCTAGCCTGTAGGAATTCAGGTTGGCAAGTTCTATGGGGAAGCACATAGGCGCCTTCGTTGGAAACGGGTTTGGAAATTTCAGTTTCAAAATCTCTGTGAAAAAGCGTCAGAGAAGCTTCTCCGTTTAGAATCCAGCATATCTCACTGAACCGAAGAAGTGGTAGTTAGAAGGCAGTTAGAGCTGCAAGCAGTTTGGTTTGGGAAATTAGACGCGAAATGAAACGGCAAATGCATTCCAACAGGCTTGGAAAAGTGTGTTCTATATCTCTGCCAAACAAACTCCCTGGAGGTTGAGCTTTCAGAAGCAAGTTTAACTCTAAGGGAGGAAGCAGCAGAATGTGCCTCTCACATCTAGCCTGTAGGAATTCAGGTTGGCAAGTTCTATGGGGAAGCCCATTGCTGCCTATGGTGGAAACGGCATGGGAGATTTCAGTTTCAAAATCTCTGTGAAAAAGCGTCAGAGAAGCTTCTCCGTTTAGAATCCAGCATATCTCACTGAACCGAAGAAGTGGTAGTTAGAAGGTAGTTAGAGCTGCAAGCAGTTTGGTTTGGGAAATTAGACGCGAAATGAAACTGCAAATGCCTTCCAACAGGCTTGGAAAAGTGTGTTCTATATCTCTGCCAAACAGACTCCCTGGAGGTTGAGCTTTCAGAAGCTAGTTTAACTCTAAGGGAGGAAGCAGCAGAATGTGCCTCTCACATCTAGCCTGTAGGAATTCAGGTTGGCAACTTCTATGTGGAAGCCCATTGCTGGCTATGGTGGAAACAGCATGGGAGATTTCAGTTTCAAAATCTCTGTGAAAAAGCGTCAGAGAAGCTTCTCCGTTTAGAATCCAGCATATCTCACTGAACCGAAGAAGTGGTAGTTAGAAGGCAGTTAGAGCTGCAAGCAGTTTGGTTTGGGAAATTAGACGCGAAATGAAACTGCAAATGCCTTCCAACAGGCTTGGAAAAGTGTGTTCTATATCTCTGCCAAACAAACTCACCGGAGGTTGAGCTTTCAGAAGCTAGTTTAACTCTAAGGGAGGAAGCAGCAGAATGTGCCTCTCACATCTAGCCTGTAGGAATTCAGGTTGGCAAGTTCTATGGGGAAGCCCATTGGTGCCTTCGTTGGAAACGGGTTTGGAAATTTCAGTTTCAAAATCTCTGTGAAAAAGCGTCAGAGAAGCTTCTCCGTTTAGAATCCAGCATATCTCACTGAACCGAAGAAGTGGTAGTTAGAAGGGAGTTAGAGCTGCAAGCAGTTTGGTTTGGGAAATTAGACGCGAAATGAAACTGCAAATGCCTTCCAAGAGGCTTGGAAAAGTGTGTTCTATATCTCTGCCAAACAAACTCCCCGGAGGTTGAGCTTTCAGAAGCAAGTTTAACTCTAAGGGAGGAAGCAGCAGAATGTGCCTCTCACATCTAGCCTGTAGGAATTCAGGTTGGCAAGTTCTATGGGGAAGCCCATTGCTGCCTATGGTGGAAACGGCATGGGAGATTTCAGTTTCAAAATCTCTGTGAAAAAGCGTCAGAGAAGCTTCTCCGTTTAGAATCCAGCATATCTCACTGAACCGAAGAAGTGGTAGTTAGAAGGGAGTTAGAGCTGCAAGCAGTTTGGTTTGGGAAATTAGACGCGAAATGAAACTGCAAAGGCCTTCCAACAGGCTTGGAAAAGTGTGTTCTATATCTCTGCCAAACAGACTCCCTGGAGGTTGAGCTTTCAGAAGCTAGTTTAACTCTAAGTGAGGAAGCAGCAGAATGTGCCTCTCACATCTAGCCTGTAGGAATTCAGGTTGGCAAGTTCTATGGGGAAGCCCATTGCTGCCTATGGTGGAAACGGCATGGGAGATTTCAGTTTCAAAATCTCTGTGAAAAAGCGTCAGAGAAGCTTCTCCGTTTAGAATCCAGCATATCTCACTGAACCGAAGAAGTGGTAGTTAGAAGGCAGTTAGAGCTGCAAGCAGTTTGGTTTGGGAAATTAGACGCGAAATGAAACTGCAAATGCCTTCCAACAGGCTTGGAAAAGTGTGTTCTATATCTCTGCCAAACAGACTCCCTGGAGTTTGAGCTTTCAGAAGCTAGTTTAACTCTAAGGGAGGAAGCAGCAGAATGTCCCTCTCACATCTAGCCTGTAGGAATTCAGGTTGGCAAGTTCTATGGGGAAGCCCATTGGCGCCTTCGTTGGAAACGGGTTTGGAAATTTCAGTTTCAAAATCTCTGTGAAAAAGCGTCAGAGAAGCTTCTCCGTTTAGAATCCAGCATATCTCACTGAACCGAAGAAGTGGTAGTTAGAAGGGAGTTAGAGCTGCAAGCAGTTCGGTTTGGGAAATTAGACGCGAAATGAAACTGCAAATGCCTTCCAACAGGCTTGGAAAAGTGTGTTCTATATCTCTGCCAAACAAACTCCCCGGAGGTTGAGCTTTCAGAAGCAAGTTTAACTCTAAGGGAGGAAGCAGCAGAATGTGCCTCTCACATCTAGCCTGTAGGAATTCAGGTTGGCAAGTTCTATGGGGAAGCCCATTGCTGCCTATGGTGGAAACGGCATGGGAGATTTCAGTTTCAAAATCTCTGTGAAAAAGCATCAGAGAAGCTTCTCCGTTTAGAATCCAGCATATCTCACTGAACCGAAGAAGTGGTAGTTAGAAGGGAGTTAGAGCTGCAAGCAGTTTGCTTTGGGAAATTAGATGCGAAATGACACTGCAAAGGCCTTCCAACAGGCTTGGAAAAGTCTGTTCTATATCTGTGCCAAACAGAGTCCCCGGAGGTTGAGCTTTCAGAAGCAAGCTTAACTGTTAGGGAGGAAGCAGCAGAATGTGCCTCTCACATCTAGCCTGTAGGAATTCAGGTTGGCAAGTTCTATGGGGAAGCCCATTGCTGCCTATGGTGGAAACGGCATGGGAGATTTCAGTTTCAAAATCTCTGTGAAAAAGCGTCAGAGAAGCTTCTCCGTTTAGAATCCAGCATATCTCACTGAACCGAAGAAGTGGTAGTTAGAAGGCAGTTAGAGCTGCAAGCAGTTTGGTTTGGGAAATTAGACGCGAAATGAAACTGCAAATGCCTTCCAACAGGCTTGGAAAAGTGTGTTCTATATCTCTGCCAAACAAACTCCCCGGAGGTTGAACTTTCAGAAGCAAGTTTAACTCTAAGGGAGGAAGCAGCAGAATGTGCCTCTCACATCTAGCCTGTAGGAATTCAGGTTGGCAAGTTCTATGGGGAAGCCCATTGCTGCCTATGGTGGAAACAGCATGGGAGATTTCACTTTCAAAATCTCTGTGAAAAAGCGTCAGAGAAGCTTCTCCGTTTAGAATCCAGCATATCTCACTGAACCGAAGAAGTGGTAGTTAGAAGGCAGTTAGAGCTGCAAGCAGTTTGGTTTGGGAAATTAGACGCGAAATGAAACTGCAAATGCCTTCCAACAGGCTTGGAAAAGTGTGTTCTATATCTCTGCCAAACAAACTCCCCGGAGGTTGAGCTTTCAGAAGCAAGTTTAACTCTAAGGGAGGAAGCAGCCGAATGTGCCTCTCACATCTAGCCTGTAGGAATTCAGGTTGGCAAGTTCTATGGGGAAGCCCATTGCTGCCTATGGTGGAAACGGCATGGGAGATTTCAGTTTAAAAATCTCTGTGAAAAAGCGTCAGAGAAGCTTCTCCGTTTAGAATCCAGCATATCTCACTGAACCGAAGAAGTGGTAGTTAGAAGGCAGTTAGAGCTGCAAGCAGTTTGGTTTGGGAAATTAGACGCGAAATGAAACTGCAAATGCCTTCCAACAGGCTTGGAAAAGTGTGTTCTATATCTCTGCCAAACAGACTCCCTGGAGGTTGAGCTTTCAGAAGCTAGTTTAACTCTAAGGGAGGAAGCAGCAGAATGTGCCTCTCACATCTAGCCTGTAGGAAGTCAGGTTGGCAAGTTCTATGTGGAAGCCCATTGCTGGCTATGGTGGAAACAGCATGGGAGATTTCAGTTTCAAAATCTCTGTGAAAAAGCGTCAGAGAAGCTTCTCCGTTTAGAATCCAGCATATCTCACTGAACCGAAGAAGTGGTAGTTAGAAGGGAGTTAGAGCTGCAAGCAGTTTGGTTTGGGAAATTAGACGCGAAATGAAACTGCAAATGCCTTCCAACAGGCTTGGAAAAGTGTGTTCTATATCTCTGCCAAACAAACTCCCCGGAGGTTGAGCTTTCAGAAGCTAGTTTAACTCTAAGGGAGGAAGCAGCAGAATGTGCCTCTCACATCTAGCCTGTAGGAATTCAGGTTGGCAAGTTCTATGGGGAAGCCCATTGCTGCCTATGGTGGAAACAGCATGGGAGATTTCAGTTTCAAAATCTCTGTGAAAAAGCGTCAGAGAAGCTTCTCCGTTTAGAATCCAGCATATCTCACTGAACCGAAGAAGTGGTAGTTAGAAGGCAGTTAGAGCTGCAAGAAGTTTGGTTTGGGAAATTAGACGCGAAATGAAACTGCAAATGCCTTCCAACAGGCTTGGAAAAGTGTGTTCTATATCTCTGCCAAACAAACTCCCCGGAGGTTGAGCTTTCAGAAGCAAGTTTAACTCTAAGGGAGGAAGCAGCAGAATGTGCCTCTCACATCTAGCCTGTAGGAATTCAGGTTGGCAACTTCTATGGGGAAGCCCATTGGCGCCTTCGTTGGAAACGGGTTTGGAAATTTCAGTTTCAAAATCTCTGTGAAAAAGCGTCAGAGAAGCTTCTCCGTTTAGAATCCAGCATATCTCACTGAACCGAAGAAGTGGTAGTTAGAAGGGAGTTAGAGCTGCAAGCAGTTTGATTTGGGAAATTAGATGCGAAATGACACTGCAAAGGCCTTCCAACAGGCTTGGAAAAGTGTGTTCTATATCTCTGCCAAACAGACTCCCTGGAGGTTGAGCTTTCAGAAGCAAGTTTAACTCTAAGGGAGGAAGCAGCAGAATGTGCCTCTCACATCTAGCCTGTAGGAATTCAGGTTGGCAAGTTCTATGGGGAAGCCCATTGCTGCCTATGGTGGAAACGGCATGGGAGATTTCAGTTTCAAAATCTCTGTGAAAAAGCGTCAGAGAAGCTTCTCCGTTTAGAATCCAGCATATCTCACTGAAACGAAGAAGTGGTAGTTAGAAGGGAGGTAGAGCTGCAAGCAGTTTGGTTTGGGAAATTAGATGCGAAATGACACTGCAAAGGCCTTCCAACAGGCTTGGAAAAGTGTGTTCTATATCTCTGCCAAACAGACTCCCTGGAGGTTGAGCTTTCAGAAGCTAGTTTAACTCTAAGGGAGGAAGCAGCAGAATGTGCCTCTCACATCTAGCCTGTAGGAAATCAGGTTGGCAACTTCTATGTGGAAGCCCATTGCTGGCTATGGTGGAAACAGCATGGGAGATTTCAGTTTCAAAATCTCTGTGAAAAAGCGTCAGAGAAGCTTCTCCGTTTAGAATCCAGCATATCTCACTGAACCGAAGAAGTGGTAGTTAGAAGGCAGTTAGAGCTGCAAGCAGTTTGGTTTGGGAAATTAGACGCGAAATGAAACTGCAAATGCCTTCCAACAGGCTTGGAAAAGTGTGTTCTATATCTCTGCCAAACAAACTCCCCCGAGGTTGAGCTTTCAGAAGCTAGTTTAACTCTAAGGGAGGAAGCAGCAGAATGTGCCTCTCACATCTAGCCTGTAGGAATTCAGGTTGGCAAGTTCTATGGGGAAGCCCATTGGTGCCTTCGTTGGAAACGGGTTTGGAAATTTCAGTTTCAAAATCTCTGTGAAAAAGCGTCAGAGAAGCTTCTCCGTTTAGAATCCAGCATATCTCACTGAACCGAAGAAGTGGTAGTTAGAAGGGAGTTAGAGCTGCAAGCAGTTTGGTTTGGGAAATTAGACGCGAAATGAAACTGCAAAGGCCTTCCAACAGGCTTGGAAAAGTGTGTTCTATATCTCTGCCAAACAGACTCCCTGGAGGTTGAGCTTTCAGAAGCTAGTTTAACTCTAAGTGAGGAAGCAGCAGAATGTGCCTCTCACATCTAGCCTGTAGGAATTCAGGTTGGCAAGTTCTATGGGGAAGCCCATTGCTGCCTATGGTGGAAACGGCATGGGAGATTTCAGTTTCAAAATCTCTGTGAAAAAGCGTCAGAGAAGCTTCTCCGTTTAGAATCCAGCATATCTCACTGAACCGAAGAAGTGGTAGTTAGAAGGCAGTTAGAGCTGCAAGCAGTTTGGTTTGGGAAATTAGACGCGAAATGAAACTGCAAATGCCTTCCAACAGGCTTGGAAAAGTGTGTTCTATATCTCTGCCAAACAGACTCCCTGGAGTTTGAGCTTTCAGAAGCTAGTTTAACTCTAAGGGAGGAAGCAGCAGAATGTCCCTCTCACATCTAGCCTGTAGGAATTCAGGTTGGCAAGTTCTATGGGGAAGCCCATTGGCGCCTTCGTTGGAAACGGGTTTGGAAATTTCAGTTTCAAAATCTCTGTGAAAAAGCGTCAGAGAAGCTTCTCCGTTTAGAATCCAGCATATCTCACTGAACCGAAGAAGTGGTAGTTAGAAGGGAGTTAGAGCTGCAAGCAGTTCGGTTTGGGAAATTAGACGCGAAATGAAACTGCAAATGCCTTCCAACAGGCTTGGAAAAGTGTGTTCTATATCTCTGCCAAACAAACTCCCCGGAGGTTGAGCTTTCAGAAGCAAGTTTAACTCTAAGGGAGGAAGCAGCAGAATGTGCCTCTCACATCTAGCCTGTAGGAATTCAGGTTGGCAAGTTCTATGGGGAAGCCCATTGCTGCCTATGGTGGAAACGGCATGGGAGATTTCAGTTTCAAAATCTCTGTGAAAAAGCATCAGAGAAGCTTCTCCGTTTAGAATCCAGCATATCTCACTGAACCGAAGAAGTGGTAGTTAGAAGGGAGTTAGAGCTGCAAGCAGTTTGCTTTGGGAAATTAGATGCGAAATGACACTGCAAAGGCCTTCCAACAGGCTTGGAAAAGTCTGTTCTATATCTGTGCCAAACAGAGTCCCCGGAGGTTGAGCTTTCAGAAGCAAGCTTAACTGTTAGGGAGGAAGCAGCAGAATGTGCCTCTCACATCTAGCCTGTAGGAATTCAGGTTGGCAAGTTCTATGGGGAAGCCCATTGCTGCCTATGGTGGAAACGGCATGGGAGATTTCAGTTTCAAAATCTCTGTGAAAAAGCGTCAGAGAAGCTTCTCCGTTTAGAATCCAGCATATCTCACTGAACCGAAGAAGTGGTAGTTAGAAGGCAGTTAGAGCTGCAAGCAGTTTGGTTTGGGAAATTAGACGCGAAATGAAACTGCAAATGCCTTCCAACAGGCTTGGAAAAGTGTGTTCTATATCTCTGCCAAACAAACTCCCCGGAGGTTGAACTTTCAGAAGCAAGTTTAACTCTAAGGGAGGAAGCAGCAGAATGTGCCTCTCACATCTAGCCTGTAGGAATTCAGGTTGGCAAGTTCTATGGGGAAGCCCATTGCTGCCTATGGTGGAAACAGCATGGGAGATTTCACTTTCAAAATCTCTGTGAAAAAGCGTCAGAGAAGCTTCTCCGTTTAGAATCCAGCATATCTCACTGAACCGAAGAAGTGGTAGTTAGAAGGCAGTTAGAGCTGCAAGCAGTTTGGTTTGGGAAATTAGACGCGAAATGAAACTGCAAATGCCTTCCAACAGGCTTGGAAAAGTGTGTTCTATATCTCTGCCAAACAAACTCCCCGGAGGTTGAGCTTTCAGAAGCAAGTTTAACTCTAAGGGAGGAAGCAGCCGAATGTGCCTCTCACATCTAGCCTGTAGGAATTCAGGTTGGCAAGTTCTATGGGGAAGCCCATTGCTGCCTATGGTGGAAACGGCATGGGAGATTTCAGTTTAAAAATCTCTGTGAAAAAGCGTCAGAGAAGCTTCTCCGTTTAGAATCCAGCATATCTCACTGAACCGAAGAAGTGGTAGTTAGAAGGCAGTTAGAGCTGCAAGCAGTTTGGTTTGGGAAATTAGACGCGAAATGAAACTGCAAATGCCTTCCAACAGGCTTGGAAAAGTGTGTTCTATATCTCTGCCAAACAGACTCCCTGGAGGTTGAGCTTTCAGAAGCTAGTTTAACTCTAAGGGAGGAAGCAGCAGAATGTGCCTCTCACATCTAGCCTGTAGGAAGTCAGGTTGGCAAGTTCTATGTGGAAGCCCATTGCTGGCTATGGTGGAAACAGCATGGGAGATTTCAGTTTCAAAATCTCTGTGAAAAAGCGTCAGAGAAGCTTCTCCGTTTAGAATCCAGCATATCTCACTGAACCGAAGAAGTGGTAGTTAGAAGGGAGTTAGAGCTGCAAGCAGTTTGGTTTGGGAAATTAGACGCGAAATGAAACTGCAAATGCCTTCCAACAGGCTTGGAAAAGTGTGTTCTATATCTCTGCCAAACAAACTCCCCGGAGGTTGAGCTTTCAGAAGCTAGTTTAACTCTAAGGGAGGAAGCAGCAGAATGTGCCTCTCACATCTAGCCTGTAGGAATTCAGGTTGGCAAGTTCTATGGGGAAGCCCATTGCTGCCTATGGTGGAAACAGCATGGGAGATTTCAGTTTCAAAATCTCTGTGAAAAAGCGTCAGAGAAGCTTCTCCGTTTAGAATCCAGCATATCTCACTGAACCGAAGAAGTGGTAGTTAGAAGGCAGTTAGAGCTGCAAGAAGTTTGGTTTGGGAAATTAGACGCGAAATGAAACTGCAAATGCCTTCCAACAGGCTTGGAAAAGTGTGTTCTATATCTCTGCCAAACAAACTCCCCGGAGGTTGAGCTTTCAGAAGCAAGTTTAACTCTAAGGGAGGAAGCAGCAGAATGTGCCTCTCACATCTAGCCTGTAGGAATTCAGGTTGGCAACTTCTATGGGGAAGCCCATTGGCGCCTTCGTTGGAAACGGGTTTGGAAATTTCAGTTTCAAAATCTCTGTGAAAAAGCGTCAGAGAAGCTTCTCCGTTTAGAATCCAGCATATCTCACTGAACCGAAGAAGTGGTAGTTAGAAGGGAGTTAGAGCTGCAAGCAGTTTGATTTGGGAAATTAGATGCGAAATGACACTGCAAAGGCCTTCCAACAGGCTTGGAAAAGTGTGTTCTATATCTCTGCCAAACAGACTCCCTGGAGGTTGAGCTTTCAGAAGCAAGTTTAACTCTAAGGGAGGAAGCAGCAGAATGTGCCTCTCACATCTAGCCTGTAGGAATTCAGGTTGGCAAGTTCTATGGGGAAGCCCATTGCTGCCTATGGTGGAAACGGCATGGGAGATTTCAGTTTCAAAATCTCTGTGAAAAAGCGTCAGAGAAGCTTCTCCGTTTAGAATCCAGCATATCTCACTGAACCGAAGAAGTGGTAGTTAGAAGGGAGGTAGAGCTGCAAGCAGTTTGGTTTGGGAAATTAGATGCGAAATGACACTGCAAAGGCCTTCCAACAGGCTTGGAAAAGTGTGTTCTATATCTCTGCCAAACAGAGTCCCCGGAGGTTGAGCTTTCAGAAGCAAGCTTAACTGGTAGGGAGGAAGCAGCAGAATGTGCCTCTCACATCTAGCCTGTAGGAATTCAGGTTGGCAAGTTCTATGGGGAAGCCCATTGCTGCCTATGGTGGAAACGGCATGGGAGATTTCAGTTTAAAAATCTCTGTGAAAAAGCGTCAGAGAAGCTTCTCCGTTTAGAATCCAGCATATCTCACTGAACCGAAGAAGTGGTAGTTAGAAGGCAGTTAGAGCTGCAAGCAGTTTGGTTTGGGAAATTAGACGCGAAATGAAACTGCAAATGCCTTCCAACAGGCTTGGAAAAGTGTGTTCTATATCTCTGCCAAACAGACTCCCTGGAGGTTGAGCTTTCAGAAGCAAGTTTAACTCTAAGGGAGGAAGCAGCAGAATGTGCCTCTCACATCTAGCCTGTAGGAAATCAGGTTGGCAACTTCTATGTGGAAGCCCATTGCTGGCTATGGTGGAAACAGCATGGGAGATTTCAGTTTCAAAATCTCTGTGAAAAAGCGTCAGAGAAGCTTCTCCGTTTAGAATCCAGCATATCTCACTGAACCGAAGAAGTGGTAGTTAGAAGGCAGTTAGAGCTGCAAGCAGTTTGGTTTGGGAAATTAGACGCGAAATGAAACTGCAAATGCCTTCCAACAGGCTTGGAAAAGTGTGTTCTATATCTCTGCCAAACAAACTCCCCCGAGGTTGAGCTTTCAGAAGCTAGTTTAACTCTAAGGGAGGAAGCAGCAGAATGTGCCTCTCACATCTAGCCTGTAGGAATTCAGGTTGGCAAGTTCTATGGGGAAGCCCATTGGTGCCTTCGTTGGAAACGGGTTTGGAAATTTCAGTTTCAAAATCTCTGTGAAAAAGCGTCAGAGAAGCTTCTCCGTTTAGAATCCAGCATATCTCACTGAACCGAAGAAGTGGTAGTTAGAAGGGAGTTAGAGCTGCAAGCAGTTTGGTTTGGGAAATTAGACGCGAAATGAAACTGCAAATGCCTTCCAAGAGGCTTGGAAAAGTGTGTTCTATATCTCTGCCAAACAAACTCCCCGGAGGTTGAGCTTTCAGAAGCAAGTTTAACTCTAAGGGAGGAAGCAGCAGAATGTGCCTCTCACATCTAGCCTGTAGGAATTCAGGTTGGCAAGTTCTATGGGGAAGCCCATTGCTGCCTATGGTGGAAACGGCATGGGAGATTTCAGTTTCAAAATCTCTGTGAAAAAGCGTCAGAGAAGCTTCTCCGTTTAGAATCCAGCATATCTCACTGAACCGAAGAAGTGGTAGTTAGAAGGGAGTTAGAGCTGCAAGCAGTTTGGTTTGGGAAATTAGACGCGAAATGAAACTGCAAATGCCTTCCAAGAGGCTTGGAAAAGTGTGTTCTATATCTCTGCCAAACAAACTCCCCGGAGGTTGAGCTTTCAGAAGCAAGTTTAACTCTAAGGGAGGAAGCAGCAGAATGTGCCTCTCACATCTAGCCTGTAGGAATTCAGGTTGGCAAGTTCTATGGGGAAGCCCATTGCTGCCTATGGTGGAAACGGCATGGGAGATTTCAGTTTAAAAATCTCTGTGAAAAAGCGTCAGAGAAGCTTCTCCGTTTAGAATCCAGCATATCTCACTGAACCGAAGAAGTGGTAGTTAGAAGGGAGTTAGAGCTGCAAGCAGTTTGGTTTGGGAAATTAGACGCGAAATGAAACTGCAAATGCCTTCCAACAGGCTTGGAAAAGTGTGTTCTATATCTCTGCCAAACAGACTCCCCGGAGGTTGAGCTTTCAGAAGCAAGTTTAACTCTAAGGGAGGAAGCAGCAGAATGTGCCTCTCACATCTAGCCTGTAGGAATTCAGGTTGGCAAGTTCTATGGGGAAGCCCATTGCTGCCTATGGTGGAAACGGCATGGGAGATTTCAGTTTCAAAATCTCTGTGAAAAAGCGTCAGAGAAGCTTCTCCGTTTAGAATCCAGCATATCTCACTGAACCGAAGAAGTGGTAGTTAGAAGGGAGTTAGAGCTGCAAGCAGTTTGGTTTGGGAAATTAGACGCGAAATGAAACTGCAAATGCCTTCCAACAGGCTTGGAAAAGTGTGTTCTATATCTCTGCCAAACAGACTCCCCGGAGGTTGAGCTTTCAGAAGCAAGTTTAACTCTAAGGGAGGAAGCAGCAGAATGTGCCTCTCACATCTAGCCTGTAGGAATTCAGGTTGGCAAGTTCTATGGGGAAGCCCATTGCTGCCTATGGTGGAAACGGCATGGGAGATTTCAGTTTAAAAATCTCTGTGAAAAAGCGTCAGAGAAGCTTCTCCGTTTAGAATCCAGCATATCTCACTGAACCGAAGAAGTGGTAGTTAGAAGGTAGTTAGAGCTGCAAGCAGTTTGGTTTGGGAAGTTAGACGCGAAATGAAACTGCAAATGCCTTCCAACAGGCTTGGAAAAGTGTGTTCTATATCTCTGCCAAACAGACTCCCTGGAGGTTGAGCTTTCAGAAGCTAGTTTAACTCTAAGGGAGGAAGCAGCAGAATGTGCCTCTCACATCTAGCCTGTAGGAATTCAGGTTGGCAACTTCTATGTGGAAGCCCATTGCTGGCTATGGTGGAAACAGCATGGGAGATTTCAGTTTCAAAATCTCTGTGAAAAAGCGTCAGAGAAGCTTCTCCGTTTAGAATCCAGCATATCTCACTGAACCGAAGAAGTGGTAGTTAGAAGGCAGTTAGAGCTGCAAGCAGTTTGGTTTGGGAAATTAGACGCGAAATGAAACTGCAAATGCCTTCCAACAGGCTTGGAAAAGTGTGTTCTATATCTCTGCCAAACAGACTCCCCGGAGGTTGAGCTTTCAGAAGCAAGTTTAACTCTAAGGGAGGAAGCAGCCGAATGTGCCTCTCACATCTAGCCTGTAGGAATTCAGGTTGGCAAGTTCTATGGGGAAGCCCATTGCTGCCTATGGTGGAAACGGCATGGGAGATTTCAGTTTCAAAATCTCTGTGAAAAAGCGTCAGAGAAGCTTCTCCGTTTAGAATCCAGCATATCTCACTGAACCGAAGAAGTGGTAGTTAGAAGGCAGTTAGAGCTGCAAGCAGTTTGGTTTGGGAAATTAGACGCGAAATGAAACTGCAAATGCCTTCCAACAGGCTTGGAAAAGTGTGTTCTATATCTCTGCCAAACAAACTCCCCGGAGGTTGAGCTTTCAGAAGCTAGTTTAACTCTAAGGGAGGAAGCAGCAGAATGTGCCTCTCACATCTAGCCTGTAGGAATTCAGGTTGGCAAGTTCTATGGGGAACCCCTAGGCGCCTTCGTTGGAAACGGGTTTGGAAATTTCAGTTTCAAAATCTCTGTGAAAAAGCGTCAGAGAAGCTTCTCCGTTTAGAATCCAGCATATCTCACTGAACCGAAGAAGTGGTAGTTAGAAGGGAGTTAGAGCTGCAAGCAGTTTGATTTGGGAAATTAGACGCGAAATGAAACTGCAAATGCCTTCCAACAGGCTTGGAAAAGTGTGTTCTATATCTCTGCCAAACAAACTCCCCGGAGGTTGAGCTTTCAGAAGCAAGTTTAACTCTAAGGGAGGAAGCAGCAGAATGTGCCTCTCACATCTAGCCTTTAGGAATTCAGGTTGGCAAGTTGTATGGGGAAGCCCATTGCTGCCTATGGTGGAAACGGCATGGGAGATTTCAGTTTCAAAATCTCTGTGAAAAAGCGTCAGTGAAGCTTCTCCGTTTAGAATCCAGCATATCTCACTGAACCGAAGAAGTGGTAGTTAGAAGGGAGTTAGAGCTGCAAGCAGTTTGGTTTGGGAAATTAGATGCGAAATGACACTGCAAAGGCCTTCCAACAGGCTTGGAAAAGTGTGTTCTATATCTGTGCCAAACAGAGTCCCCGGAGGTTGAGCTTTCAGAAGCAAGATTAACTGTTAGGGAGGAAGCAGCAGAATGTGCCTCTCACATCTAGCCTGTAGGAATTCAGGTTGGCAAGTTCTATGGGGAAGCCCATTGCTGCCTATGGTGGAAACGGCATGGGAGATTTCAGTTTCAAAATCTCTGTGAAAAAGCGTCAGAGAAGCTTCTCCGTTTAGAATCCAGCATATCTCACTGAACCGAAGAAGTGGTAGTTAGAAGGCAGTTAGAGCTGCAAGCAGTTTGGTTTGGGAAATTAGACGCGAAATGAAACTGCAAATGCCTTCCAACAGGCTTGGAAAAGTGTGTTCTATATCTCTGCCAAACAGACTCCCTGGAGGTTGAGCTTTCAGAAGCTAGTTTAACTCTAAGGGAGGAAGCAGCAGAATGTGCCTCTCACATCTAGCCTGTAGGAATTCAGGTTGGCAAGTTCTATGGGGAAGCCCATTGCTGCCTATGGTGGAAACGGCATGGGAGATTTCAGTTTAAAAATCTCTGTGAAAAAGCGTCAGAGAAGCTTCTCCGTTTAGAATCCAGCATATCTCACTGAACCGAAGAAGTGGTAGTTAGAAGGGAGTTAGAGCTGCAAGCAGTTTGGTTTGGGAAATTAGACGCGAAATGAAACTGCAAATGCCTTCCAACAGGCTTGGAAAAGTGTGTTCTATATCTCTGCCAAACAGACTCCCCGGAGGTTGAGCTTTCAGAAGCAAGTTTAACTCTAAGGGAGGAAGCAGCAGAATGTGCCTCTCACATCTAGCCTGTAGGAATTCAGGTTGGCAAGTTCTATGGGGAAGCCCATTGCTGCCTATGGTGGAAACGGCATGGGAGATTTCAGTTTAAAAATCTCTGTGAAAAAGCGTCAGAGAAGCTTCTCCGTTTAGAATCCAGCATATCTCACTGAACCGAAGAAGTGGTAGTTAGAAGGGAGTTAGAGCTGCAAGCAGTTTGGTTTGGGAAGTTAGACGCGAAATGAAACTGCAAATGCCTTCCAACAGGCTTGGAAAAGTGTGTTCTATATCTCTGCCAAACAGACTCCCTGGAGGTTGAGCTTTCAGAAGCTAGTTTAACTCTAAGGGAGGAAGCAGCAGAATGTGCCTCTCACATCTAGCCTGTAGGAATTCAGGTTGGCAACTTCTATGTGGAAGCCCATTGCTGGCTATGGTGGAAACAGCATGGGAGATTTCAGTTTCAAAATCTCTGTGAAAAAGCGTCAGAGAAGCTTCTCCATTTAGAATCCAGCATATCTCACTGAACCGAAGAAGTGGTAGTTAGAAGGCAGTTAGAGCTGCAAGCAGTTTGGTTTGGGAAATTAGACGCGAAATGAAACTGCAAATGCCTTCCAACAGGCTTGGAAAAGTGTGTTCTATATCTCTGCCAAACAAACTCCCCGGAGGTTGAGCTTTCAGAAGCTAGTTTAACTCTAAGGGAGGAAGCAGCAGAATGTGCCTCTCACATCTAGCCTGTAGGAATTCAGGTTGGCAAGTTCTATGGGGAAGCCCATTGGTGCCTTCGTTGGAAACGGGTTTGGAAATTTCAGTTTCAAAATCTCTGTGAAAAAGCGTCAGAGAAGCTTCTCCGTTTAGAATCCAGCATATCTCACTGAACCGAAGAAGTGGTAGTTAGAAGGGAGTTAGAGCTGCAAGCAGTTTGGTTTGGGAAATTAGACGCGAAATGAAACTGCAAATGCCTTCCAAGAGGCTTGGAAAAGTGTGTTCTATATCTCTGCCAAACAAACTCCCCGGAGGTTGAGCTTTCAGAAGCAAGTTTAACTCTAAGGGAGGAAGCAGCAGAATGTGCCTCTCACATCTAGCCTGTAGGAATTCAGGTTGGCAAGTTCTATGGGGAAGCCCATTGCTGCCTATGGTGGAAACGGCATGGGAGATTTCAGTTTAAAAATCTCTGTGAAAAAGCGTCAGAGAAGCTTCTCCGTTTAGAATCCAGCATATCTCACTGAACCGAAGAAGTGGTAGTTAGAAGGGAGTTAGAGCTGCAAGCAGTTTGGTTTGGGAAATTAGACGCGAAATGAAACTGCAAATGCCTTCCAACAGGCTTGGAAAAGTGTGTTCTATATCTCTGCCAAACAGACTCCCCGGAGGTTGAGCTTTCAGAAGCAAGTTTAACTCTAAGGGAGGAAGCAGCAGAATGTGCCTCTCACATCTAGCCTGTAGGAATTCAGGTTGGCAAGTTCTATGGGGAAGCCCATTGCTGCCTATGGTGGAAACGGCATGGGAGATTTCAGTTTCAAAATCTCTGTGAAAAAGCGTCAGAGAAGCTTCTCCGTTTAGAATCCAGCATATCTCACTGAACCGAAGAAGTGGTAGTTAGAAGGGAGTTAGAGCTGCAAGCAGTTTGGTTTGGGAAATTAGACGCGAAATGAAACTGCAAATGCCTTCCAACAGGCTTGGAAAAGTGTGTTCTATATCTCTGCCAAACAGACTCCCCGGAGGTTGAGCTTTCAGAAGCAAGTTTAACTCTAAGGGAGGAAGCAGCAGAATGTGCCTCTCACATCTAGCCTGTAGGAATTCAGGTTGGCAAGTTCTATGGGGAAGCCCATTGCTGCCTATGGTGGAAACGGCATGGGAGATTTCAGTTTAAAAATCTCTGTGAAAAAGCGTCAGAGAAGCTTCTCCGTTTAGAATCCAGCATATCTCACTGAACCGAAGAAGTGGTAGTTAGAAGGTAGTTAGAGCTGCAAGCAGTTTGGTTTGGGAAGTTAGACGCGAAATGAAACTGCAAATGCCTTCCAACAGGCTTGGAAAAGTGTGTTCTATATCTCTGCCAAACAGACTCCCTGGAGGTTGAGCTTTCAGAAGCTAGTTTAACTCTAAGGGAGGAAGCAGCAGAATGTGCCTCTCACATCTAGCCTGTAGGAATTCAGGTTGGCAACTTCTATGTGGAAGCCCATTGCTGGCTATGGTGGAAACAGCATGGGAGATTTCAGTTTCAAAATCTCTGTGAAAAAGCGTCAGAGAAGCTTCTCCGTTTAGAATCCAGCATATCTCACTGAACCGAAGAAGTGGTAGTTAGAAGCCAGTTAGAGCTGCAAGCAGTTTGGTTTGGGAAATTAGACGCGAAATGAAACTGCAAATGCCTTCCAACAGGCTTGGAAAAGTGTGTTCAATATCTCTGCCAAACAGACTCCCCGGAGGTTGAGCTTTCAGAAGCAAGTTTAACTCTAAGGGAGGAAGCAGCAGAATGTGCCTCTCACATCTAACCTTTAGGAATTCAGGTTGGCAAGTTCTATGGGGAAGCCCATTGCTGCCTATGGTGGAAACGGCATGGGAGATTTCAGTTTCAAAATCTCTGTGAAAAAGCGTCAGAGAAGCTTCTCCGTTTAGAATCCAGCATATCTCACTGAACCGAAGAAGTGGTAGTTAGAAGGCAGTTAGAGCTGCAAGCAGTTTGGTTTGGGAAATTAGACGCGAAATGAAACTGCAAATGCCTTCCAACAGGCTTGGAAAAGTGTGTTCTATATCTCTGCCAAACACACTCCCCGGAGGTTGAGCTTTCAGAAGCAAGTTTAACTCTAAGGGAGGAAGCAGCCGAATGTGCCTCTCACATCTAGCCTGTAGGAATTCAGGTTGGCAAGTTCTATGGGGAAGCCCATTGCTGCCTATGGTGGAAACGGCATGGGAGATTTCAGTTTCAAAATCTCTGTGAAAAAGCGTCAGAGAAGCTTCTCCGTTTAGAATCCAGCATATCTCACTGAACCGAAGAAGTGGTAGTTAGAAGGCAGTTAGAGCTGCAAGCAGTTTGGTTTGGGAAATTAGACGCGAAATGAAACTGCAAATGCCTTCCAACAGGCTTGGAAAAGTGTGTTCTATATCTCTGCCAAACAAACTCCCCGGAGGTTGAGCTTTCAGAAGCTAGTTTAACTCTAAGGGAGGAAGCAGCAGAATGTGCCTCTCACATCTAGCCTGTAGGAATTCAGGTTGGCAAGTTCTATGGGGAACCCCTAGGCGCCTTCGTTGGAAACGGGTTTGGAAATTTCAGTTTCAAAATCTCTGTGAAAAAGCGTCAGAGAAGCTTCTCCGTTTAGAATCCAGCATATCTCACTGAACCGAAGAAGTGGTAGTTAGAAGGGAGTTAGAGCTGCAAGCAGTTTGATTTGGGAAATTAGACGCGAAATGAAACTGCAAATGCCTTCCAACAGGCTTGGAAAAGTGTGTTCTATATCTCTGCCAAACAAACTCCCCGGAGGTTGAGCTTTCAGAAGCAAGTTTAACTCTAAGGGAGGAAGCAGCAGAATGTGCCTCTCACATCTAGCCTTTAGGAATTCAGGTTGGCAAGTTCTATGGGGAAGCCCATTGCTGCCTATGGTGGAAACGGCATGGGAGATTTCAGTTTCAAAATCTCTGTGAAAAAGCGTCAGAGAAGCTTCTCCGTTTAGAATCCAGCATATCTCACTGAACCGAAGAAGTGGTAGTTAGAAGGGAGTTAGAGCTGCAAGCAGTTTGGTTTGGGAAATTAGATGCGAAATGACACTGCAAAGGCCTTCCAACAGGCTTGGAAAAGTGTGTTCTATATCTGTGCCAAACAGAGTCCCCGGAGGTTGAGCTTTCAGAAGCAAGATTAACTGTTAGGGAGGAAGCAGCAGAATGTGCCTCTCACATCTAGCCTGTAGGAATTCAGGTTGGCAAGTTCTATGGGGAAGCCCATTGCTGCCTATGGTGGAAACGGCATGGGAGATTTCAGTTTCAAAATCTCTGTGAAAAAGCGTCAGAGAAGCTTCTCCGTTTAGAATCCAGCATATCTCACTGAACCGAAGAAGTGGTAGTTAGAAGGCAGTTAGAGCTGCAAGCAGTTTGGTTTGGGAAATTAGACGCGAAATGAAACTGCAAATGCCTTCCAACAGGCTTGGAAAAGTGTGTTCTATATCTCTGCCAAACAGACTCCCTGGAGGTTGAGCTTTCAGAAGCTAGTTTAACTCTAAGGGAGGAAGCAGCAGAATGTGCCTCTCACATCTAGCCTGTAGGAATTCAGGTTGGCAAGTTCTATGGGGAAGCCCATTGCTGCCTATGGTGGAAACGGCATGGGAGATTTCAGTTTAAAAATCTCTGTGAAAAAGCGTCAGAGAAGCTTCTCCGTTTAGAATCCAGCATATCTCACTGAACCGAAGAAGTGGTAGTTAGAAGGGAGTTAGAGCTGCAAGCAGTTTGGTTTGGGAAATTAGACGCGAAATGAAACTGCAAATGCCTTCCAACAGGCTTGGAAAAGTGTGTTCTATATCTCTGCCAAACAGACTCCCCGGAGGTTGAGCTTTCAGAAGCAAGTTTAACTCTAAGGGAGGAAGCAGCAGAATGTGCCTCTCACATCTAGCCTGTAGGAATTCAGGTTGGCAAGTTCTATGGGGAAGCCCATTGCTGCCTATGGTGGAAACGGCATGGGAGATTTCAGTTTAAAAATCTCTGTGAAAAAGCGTCAGAGAAGCTTCTCCGTTTAGAATCCAGCATATCTCACTGAACCGAAGAAGTGGTAGTTAGAAGGGAGTTAGAGCTGCAAGCAGTTTGGTTTGGGAAGTTAGACGCGAAATGAAACTGCAAATGCCTTCCAACAGGCTTGGAAAAGTGTGTTCTATATCTCTGCCAAACAGACTCCCTGGAGGTTGAGCTTTCAGAAGCTAGTTTAACTCTAAGGGAGGAAGCAGCAGAATGTGCCTCTCACATCTAGCCTGTAGGAATTCAGGTTGGCAACTTCTATGTGGAAGCCCATTGCTGGCTATGGTGGAAACAGCATGGGAGATTTCAGTTTCAAAATCTCTGTGAAAAAGCGTCAGAGAAGCTTCTCCGTTTAGAATCCAGCATATCTCACTGAACCGAAGAAGTGGTAGTTAGAAGGCAGTTAGAGCTGCAAGCAGTTTGGTTTGGGAAATTAGACGCGAAATGAAACTGCAAATGCCTTCCAACAGGCTTGGAAAAGTGTGTTCAATATCTCTGCCAAACAGACTCCCCGGAGGTTGAGCTTTCAGAAGCAAGTTTAACTCTAAGGGAGGAAGCAGCAGAATGTGCCTCTCACATCTAACCTTTAGGAATTCAGGTTGGCAAGTTCTATGGGGAAGCCCATTGCTGCCTATGGTGGAAACGGCATGGGAGATTTCAGTTTCAAAATCTCTGTGAAAAAGCGTCAGAGAAGCTTCTCCGTTTAGAATCCAGCATATCTCACTGAACCGAAGAAGTGGTAGTTAGAAGGCAGTTAGAGCTGCAAGCAGTTTGGTTTGGGAAATTAGACGCGAAATGAAACTGCAAATGCCTTCCAACAGGCTTGGAAAAGTGTGTTCTATATCTCTGCCAAACACACTCCCCGGAGGTTGAGCTTTCAGAAGCAAGTTTAACTCTAAGGGAGGAAGCAGCCGAATGTGCCTCTCACATCTAGCCTGTAGGAATTCAGGTTGGCAAGTTGTATGGGGAAGCCCATTGCTGCCTATGGTGGAAACGGCATGGGAGATTTCAGTTTCAAAATCTCTGTGAAAAAGCGTCAGTGAAGCTTCTCCGTTTAGAATCCAGCATATCTCACTGAACCGAAGAAGTGGTAGTTAGAAGGGAGTTAGAGCTGCAAGCAGTTTGGTTTGGGAAATTAGATGCGAAATGACACTGCAAAGGCCTTCCAACAGGCTTGGAAAAGTGTGTTCTATATCTGTGCCAAACAGAGTCCCCGGAGGTTGAGCTTTCAGAAGCAAGATTAACTGTTAGGGAGGAAGCAGCAGAATGTGCCTCTCACATCTAGCCTGTAGGAATTCAGGTTGGCAAGTTCTATGGGGAAGCCCATTGCTGCCTATGGTGGAAACGGCATGGGAGATTTCAGTTTCAAAATCTCTGTGAAAAAGCGTCAGAGAAGCTTCTCCGTTTAGAATCCAGCATATCTCACTGAACCGAAGAAGTGGTAGTTAGAAGGCAGTTAGAGCTGCAAGCAGTTTGGTTTGGGAAATTAGACGCGAAATGAAACTGCAAATGCCTTCCAACAGGCTTGGAAAAGTGTGTTCTATATCTCTGCCAAACAGACTCCCTGGAGGTTGAGCTTTCAGAAGCTAGTTTAACTCTAAGGGAGGAAGCAGCAGAATGTGCCTCTCACATCTAGCCTGTAGGAATTCAGGTTGGCAAGTTCTATGCGGAAGCCCATTGCTGCCTATGGTGGAAACGGCATGGGAGATTTCAGTTTAAAAATCTCTGTGAAAAAGCGTCAGAGAAGCTTCTCCGTTTAGAATCCAGCATATCTCACTGAACCGAAGAAGTGGTAGTTAGAAGGGAGTTAGAGCTGCAAGCAGTTTGGTTTGGGAAATTAGACGCGAAATGAAACTGCAAATGCCTTCCAACAGGCTTGGAAAAGTGTGTTCTATATCTCTGCCAAACAGACTCCCCGGAGGTTGAGCTTTCAGAAGCAAGTTTAACTCTAAGGGAGGAAGCAGCAGAATGTGCCTCTCACATCTAGCCTGTAGGAATTCAGGTTGGCAAGTTCTATGGGGAAGCCCATTGCTGCCTATGGTGGAAACGGCATGGGAGATTTCAGTTTAAAAATCTCTGTGAAAAAGCGTCAGAGAAGCTTCTCCGTTTAGAATCCAGCATATCTCACTGAACCGAAGAAGTGGTAGTTAGAAGGGAGTTAGAGCTGCAAGCAGTTTGGTTTGGGAAGTTAGACGCGAAATGAAACTGCAAATGCCTTCCAACAGGCTTGGAAAAGTGTGTTCTATATCTCTGCCAAACAGACTCCCTGGAGGTTGAGCTTTCAGAAGCTAGTTTAACTCTAAGGGAGGAAGCAGCAGAATGTGCCTCTCACATCTAGCCTGTAGGAATTCAGGTTGGCAACTTCTATGTGGAAGCCCATTGCTGGCTATGGTGGAAACAGCATGGGAGATTTCAGTTTCAAAATCTCTGTGAAAAAGCGTCAGAGAAGCTTCTCCATTTAGAATCCAGCATATCTCACTGAACCGAAGAAGTGGTAGTTAGAAGGCAGTTAGAGCTGCAAGCAGTTTGGTTTGGGAAATTAGACGCGAAATGAAACTGCAAATGCCTTCCAACAGGCTTGGAAAAGTGTGTTCTATATCTCTGCCAAACAAACTCCCCGGAGGTTGAGCTTTCAGAAGCTAGTTTAACTCTAAGGGAGGAAGCAGCAGAATGTGCCTCTCACATCTAGCCTGTAGGAATTCAGGTTGGCAAGTTCTATGGGGAAGCCCATTGGTGCCTTCGTTGGAAACGGGTTTGGAAATTTCAGTTTCAAAATCTCTGTGAAAAAGCGTCAGAGAAGCTTCTCCGTTTAGAATCCAGCATATCTCACTGAACCGAAGAAGTGGTAGTTAGAAGGGAGTTAGAGCTGCAAGCAGTTTGGTTTGGGAAATTAGACGCGAAATGAAACTGCAAATGCCTTCCAAGAGGCTTGGAAAAGTGTGTTCTATATCTCTGCCAAACAAACTCCCCGGAGGTTGAGCTTTCAGAAGCAAGTTTAACTCTAAGGGAGGAAGCAGCAGAATGTGCCTCTCACATCTAGCCTGTAGGAATTCAGGTTGGCAAGTTCTATGGGGAAGCCCATTGCTGCCTATGGTGGAAACGGCATGGGAGATTTCAGTTTAAAAATCTCTGTGAAAAAGCGTCAGAGAAGCTTCTCCGTTTAGAATCCAGCATATCTCACTGAACCGAAGAAGTGGTAGTTAGAAGGGAGTTAGAGCTGCAAGCAGTTTGGTTTGGGAAATTAGACGCGAAATGAAACTGCAAATGCCTTCCAACAGGCTTGGAAAAGTGTGTTCTATATCTCTGCCAAACAGACTCCCCGGAGGTTGAGCTTTCAGAAGCAAGTTTAACTCTAAGGGAGGAAGCAGCAGAATGTGCCTCTCACATCTAGCCTGTAGGAATTCAGGTTGGCAAGTTCTATGGGGAAGCCCATTGCTGCCTATGGTGGAAACGGCATGGGAGATTTCAGTTTCAAAATCTCTGTGAAAAAGCGTCAGAGAAGCTTCTCCGTTTAGAATCCAGCATATCTCACTGAACCGAAGAAGTGGTAGTTAGAAGGGAGTTAGAGCTGCAAGCAGTTTGGTTTGGGAAATTAGACGCGAAATGAAACTGCAAATGCCTTCCAACAGGCTTGGAAAAGTGTGTTCTATATCTCTGCCAAACAGACTCCCCGGAGGTTGAGCTTTCAGAAGCAAGTTTAACTCTAAGGGAGGAAGCAGCAGAATGTGCCTCTCACATCTAGCCTGTAGGAATTCAGGTTGGCAAGTTCTATGGGGAAGCCCATTGCTGCCTATGGTGGAAACGGCATGGGAGATTTCAGTTTAAAAATCTCTGTGAAAAAGCGTCAGAGAAGCTTCTCCGTTTAGAATCCAGCATATCTCACTGAACCGAAGAAGTGGTAGTTAGAAGGTAGTTAGAGCTGCAAGCAGTTTGGTTTGGGAAGTTAGACGCGAAATGAAACTGCAAATGCCTTCCAACAGGCTTGGAAAAGTGTGTTCTATATCTCTGCCAAACAGACTCCCTGGAGGTTGAGCTTTCAGAAGCTAGTTTAACTCTAAGGGAGGAAGCAGCAGAATGTGCCTCTCACATCTAGCCTGTAGGAATTCAGGTTGGCAACTTCTATGTGGAAGCCCATTGCTGGCTATGGTGGAAACAGCATGGGAGATTTCAGTTTCAAAATCTCTGTGAAAAAGCGTCAGAGAAGCTTCTCCGTTTAGAATCCAGCATATCTCACTGAACCGAAGAAGTGGTAGTTAGAAGCCAGTTAGAGCTGCAAGCAGTTTGGTTTGGGAAATTAGACGCGAAATGAAACTGCAAATGCCTTCCAACAGGCTTGGAAAAGTGTGTTCAATATCTCTGCCAAACAGACTCCCCGGAGGTTGAGCTTTCAGAAGCAAGTTTAACTCTAAGGGAGGAAGCAGCAGAATGTGCCTCTCACATCTAACCTTTAGGAATTCAGGTTGGCAAGTTCTATGGGGAAGCCCATTGCTGCCTATGGTGGAAACGGCATGGGAGATTTCAGTTTCAAAATCTCTGTGAAAAAGCGTCAGAGAAGCTTCTCCGTTTAGAATCCAGCATATCTCACTGAACCGAAGAAGTGGTAGTTAGAAGGCAGTTAGAGCTGCAAGCAGTTTGGTTTGGGAAATTAGACGCGAAATGAAACTGCAAATGCCTTCCAACAGGCTTGGAAAAGTGTGTTCTATATCTCTGCCAAACACACTCCCCGGAGGTTGAGCTTTCAGAAGCAAGTTTAACTCTAAGGGAGGAAGCAGCCGAATGTGCCTCTCACATCTAGCCTGTAGGAATTCAGGTTGGCAAGTTCTATGGGGAAGCCCATTGCTGCCTATGGTGGAAACGGCATGGGAGATTTCAGTTTCAAAATCTCTGTGAAAAAGCGTCAGAGAAGCTTCTCCGTTTAGAATCCAGCATATCTCACTGAACCGAAGAAGTGGTAGTTAGAAGGCAGTTAGAGCTGCAAGCAGTTTGGTTTGGGAAATTAGACGCGAAATGAAACTGCAAATGCCTTCCAACAGGCTTGGAAAAGTGTGTTCTATATCTCTGCCAAACAAACTCCCCGGAGGTTGAGCTTTCAGAAGCTAGTTTAACTCTAAGGGAGGAAGCAGCAGAATGTGCCTCTCACATCTAGCCTGTAGGAATTCAGGTTGGCAAGTTCTATGGGGAACCCCTAGGCGCCTTCGTTGGAAACGGGTTTGGAAATTTCAGTTTCAAAATCTCTGTGAAAAAGCGTCAGAGAAGCTTCTCCGTTTAGAATCCAGCATATCTCACTGAACCGAAGAAGTGGTAGTTAGAAGGGAGTTAGAGCTGCAAGCAGTTTGATTTGGGAAATTAGACGCGAAATGAAACTGCAAATGCCTTCCAACAGGCTTGGAAAAGTGTGTTCTATATCTCTGCCAAACAAACTCCCCGGAGGTTGAGCTTTCAGAAGCAAGTTTAACTCTAAGGGAGGAAGCAGCAGAATGTGCCTCTCACATCTAGCCTTTAGGAATTCAGGTTGGCAAGTTCTATGGGGAAGCCCATTGCTGCCTATGGTGGAAACGGCATGGGAGATTTCAGTTTCAAAATCTCTGTGAAAAAGCGTCAGAGAAGCTTCTCCGTTTAGAATCCAGCATATCTCACTGAACCGAAGAAGTGGTAGTTAGAAGGGAGTTAGAGCTGCAAGCAGTTTGGTTTGGGAAATTAGATGCGAAATGACACTGCAAAGGCCTTCCAACAGGCTTGGAAAAGTGTGTTCTATATCTGTGCCAAACAGAGTCCCCGGAGGTTGAGCTTTCAGAAGCAAGATTAACTGTTAGGGAGGAAGCAGCAGAATGTGCCTCTCACATCTAGCCTGTAGGAATTCAGGTTGGCAAGTTCTATGGGGAAGCCCATTGCTGCCTATGGTGGAAACGGCATGGGAGATTTCAGTTTCAAAATCTCTGTGAAAAAGCGTCAGAGAAGCTTCTCCGTTTAGAATCCAGCATATCTCACTGAACCGAAGAAGTGGTAGTTAGAAGGCAGTTAGAGCTGCAAGCAGTTTGGTTTGGGAAATTAGACGCGAAATGAAACTGCAAATGCCTTCCAACAGGCTTGGAAAAGTGTGTTCTATATCTCTGCCAAACAGACTCCCTGGAGGTTGAGCTTTCAGAAGCTAGTTTAACTCTAAGGGAGGAAGCAGCAGAATGTGCCTCTCACATCTAGCCTGTAGGAATTCAGGTTGGCAAGTTCTATGGGGAAGCCCATTGCTGCCTATGGTGGAAACGGCATGGGAGATTTCAGTTTAAAAATCTCTGTGAAAAAGCGTCAGAGAAGCTTCTCCGTTTAGAATCCAGCATATCTCACTGAACCGAAGAAGTGGTAGTTAGAAGGGAGTTAGAGCTGCAAGCAGTTTGGTTTGGGAAATTAGACGCGAAATGAAACTGCAAATGCCTTCCAACAGGCTTGGAAAAGTGTGTTCTATATCTCTGCCAAACAGACTCCCCGGAGGTTGAGCTTTCAGAAGCAAGTTTAACTCTAAGGGAGGAAGCAGCAGAATGTGCCTCTCACATCTAGCCTGTAGGAATTCAGGTTGGCAAGTTCTATGGGGAAGCCCATTGCTGCCTATGGTGGAAACGGCATGGGAGATTTCAGTTTAAAAATCTCTGTGAAAAAGCGTCAGAGAAGCTTCTCCGTTTAGAATCCAGCATATCTCACTGAACCGAAGAAGTGGTAGTTAGAAGGGAGTTAGAGCGGCAAGCAGTTTGGTTTGGGAAGTTAGACGCGAAATGAAACTGCAAATGCCTTCCAACAGGCTTGGAAAAGTGTGTTCTATATCTCTGCCAAACAGACTCCCTGGAGGTTGAGCTTTCAGAAGCTAGTTTAACTCTAAGGGAGGAAGCAGCAGAATGTGCCTCTCACATCTAGCCTGTAGGAATTCAGGTTGGCAACTTCTATGTGGAAGCCCATTGCTGGCTATGGTGGAAACAGCATGGGAGATTTCAGTTTCAAAATCTCTGTGAAAAAGCGTCAGAGAAGCTTCTCCATTTAGAATCCAGCATATCTCACTGAACCGAAGAAGTGGTAGTTAGAAGGCAGTTAGAGCTGCAAGCAGTTTGGTTTGGGAAATTAGACGCGAAATGAAACTGCAAATGCCTTCCAACAGGCTTGGAAAAGTGTGTTCTATATCTCTGCCAAACAAACTCCCCGGAGGTTGAGCTTTCAGAAGCTAGTTTAACTCTAAGGGAGGAAGCAGCAGAATGTGCCTCTCACATCTAGCCTGTAGGAATTCAGGTTGGCAAGTTCTATGGGGAAGCCCATTGGTGCCTTCGTTGGAAACGGGTTTGGAAATTTCAGTTTCAAAATCTCTGTGAAAAAGCGTCAGAGAAGCTTCTCCGTTTAGAATCCAGCATATCTCACTGAACCGAAGAAGTGGTAGTTAGAAGGGAGTTAGAGCTGCAAGCAGTTTGGTTTGGGAAATTAGACGCGAAATGAAACTGCAAATGCCTTCCAAGAGGCTTGGAAAAGTGTGTTCTATATCTCTGCCAAACAAACTCCCCGGAGGTTGAGCTTTCAGAAGCAAGTTTAACTCTAAGGGAGGAAGCAGCAGAATGTGCCTCTCACATCTAGCCTGTAGGAATTCAGGTTGGCAAGTTCTATGGGGAAGCCCATTGCTGCCTATGGTGGAAACGGCATGGGAGATTTCAGTTTAAAAATCTCTGTGAAAAAGCGTCAGAGAAGCTTCTCCGTTTAGAATCCAGCATATCTCACTGAACCGAAGAAGTGGTAGTTAGAAGGGAGTTAGAGCTGCAAGCAGTTTGGTTTGGGAAATTAGACGCGAAATGAAACTGCAAATGCCTTCCAACAGGCTTGGAAAAGTGTGTTCTATATCTCTGCCAAACAGACTCCCCGGAGGTTGAGCTTTCAGAAGCAAGTTTAACTCTAAGGGAGGAAGCAGCAGAATGTGCCTCTCACATCTAGCCTGTAGGAATTCAGGTTGGCAAGTTCTATGGGGAAGCCCATTGCTGCCTATGGTGGAAACGGCATGGGAGATTTCAGTTTCAAAATCTCTGTGAAAAAGCGTCAGAGAAGCTTCTCCGTTTAGAATCCAGCATATCTCACTGAACCGAAGAAGTGGTAGTTAGAAGGGAGTTAGAGCTGCAAGCAGTTTGGTTTGGGAAATTAGACGCGAAATGAAACTGCAAATGCCTTCCAACAGGCTTGGAAAAGTGTGTTCTATATCTCTGCCAAACAGACTCCCCGGAGGTTGAGCTTTCAGAAGCAAGTTTAACTCTAAGGGAGGAAGCAGCAGAATGTGCCTCTCACATCTAGCCTGTAGGAATTCAGGTTGGCAAGTTCTATGGGGAAGCCCATTGCTGCCTATGGTGGAAACGGCATGGGAGATTTCAGTTTAAAAATCTCTGTGAAAAAGCGTCAGAGAAGCTTCTCCGTTTAGAATCCAGCATATCTCACTGAACCGAAGAAGTGGTAGTTAGAAGGTAGTTAGAGCTGCAAGCAGTTTGGTTTGGGAAGTTAGACGCGAAATGAAACTGCAAATGCCTTCCAACAGGCTTGGAAAAGTGTGTTCTATATCTCTGCCAAACAGACTCCCTGGAGGTTGAGCTTTCAGAAGCTAGTTTAACTCTAAGGGAGGAAGCAGCAGAATGTGCCTCTCACATCTAGCCTGTAGGAATTCAGGTTGGCAACTTCTATGTGGAAGCCCATTGCTGGCTATGGTGGAAACAGCATGGGAGATTTCAGTTTCAAAATCTCTGTGAAAAAGCGTCAGAGAAGCTTCTCCGTTTAGAATCCAGCATATCTCACTGAACCGAAGAAGTGGTAGTTAGAAGCCAGTTAGAGCTGCAAGCAGTTTGGTTTGGGAAATTAGACGCGAAATGAAACTGCAAATGCCTTCCAACAGGCTTGGAAAAGTGTGTTCAATATCTCTGCCAAACAGACTCCCCGGAGGTTGAGCTTTCAGAAGCAAGTTTAACTCTAAGGGAGGAAGCAGCAGAATGTGCCTCTCACATCTAACCTTTAGGAATTCAGGTTGGCAAGTTCTATGGGGAAGCCCATTGCTGCCTATGGTGGAAACGGCATGGGAGATTTCAGTTTCAAAATCTCTGTGAAAAAGCGTCAGAGAAGCTTCTCCGTTTAGAATCCAGCATATCTCACTGAACCGAAGAAGTGGTAGTTAGAAGGCAGTTAGAGCTGCAAGCAGTTTGGTTTGGGAAATTAGACGCGAAATGAAACTGCAAATGCCTTCCAACAGGCTTGGAAAAGTGTGTTCTATATCTCTGCCAAACACACTCCCCGGAGGTTGAGCTTTCAGAAGCAAGTTTAACTCTAAGGGAGGAAGCAGCCGAATGTGCCTCTCACATCTAGCCTGTAGGAATTCAGGTTGGCAAGTTCTATGGGGAAGCCCATTGCTGCCTATGGTGGAAACGGCATGGGAGATTTCAGTTTCAAAATCTCTGTGAAAAAGCGTCAGAGAAGCTTCTCCGTTTAGAATCCAGCATATCTCACTGAACCGAAGAAGTGGTAGTTAGAAGGCAGTTAGAGCTGCAAGCAGTTTGGTTTGGGAAATTAGACGCGAAATGAAACTGCAAATGCCTTCCAACAGGCTTGGAAAAGTGTGTTCTATATCTCTGCCAAACAAACTCCCCGGAGGTTGAGCTTTCAGAAGCTAGTTTAACTCTAAGGGAGGAAGCAGCAGAATGTGCCTCTCACATCTAGCCTGTAGGAATTCAGGTTGGCAAGTTCTATGGGGAACCCCTAGGCGCCTTCGTTGGAAACGGGTTTGGAAATTTCAGTTTCAAAATCTCTGTGAAAAAGCGTCAGAGAAGCTTCTCCGTTTAGAATCCAGCATATCTCACTGAACCGAAGAAGTGGTAGTTAGAAGGGAGTTAGAGCTGCAAGCAGTTTGATTTGGGAAATTAGACGCGAAATGAAACTGCAAATGCCTTCCAACAGGCTTGGAAAAGTGTGTTCTATATCTCTGCCAAACAAACTCCCCGGAGGTTGAGCTTTCAGAAGCAAGTTTAACTCTAAGGGAGGAAGCAGCAGAATGTGCCTCTCACATCTAGCCTTTAGGAATTCAGGTTGGCAAGTTCTATGGGGAAGCCCATTGCTGCCTATGGTGGAAACGGCATGGGAGATTTCAGTTTCAAAATCTCTGTGAAAAAGCGTCAGAGAAGCTTCTCCGTTTAGAATCCAGCATATCTCACTGAACCGAAGAAGTGGTAGTTAGAAGGGAGTTAGAGCTGCAAGCAGTTTGGTTTGGGAAATTAGATGCGAAATGACACTGCAAAGGCCTTCCAACAGGCTTGGAAAAGTGTGTTCTATATCTGTGCCAAACAGAGTCCCCGGAGGTTGAGCTTTCAGAAGCAAGATTAACTGTTAGGGAGGAAGCAGCAGAATGTGCCTCTCACATCTAGCCTGTAGGAATTCAGGTTGGCAAGTTCTATGGGGAAGCCCATTGCTGCCTATGGTGGAAACGGCATGGGAGATTTCAGTTTCAAAATCTCTGTGAAAAAGCGTCAGAGAAGCTTCTCCGTTTAGAATCCAGCATATCTCACTGAACCGAAGAAGTGGTAGTTAGAAGGCAGTTAGAGCTGCAAGCAGTTTGGTTTGGGAAATTAGACGCGAAATGAAACTGCAAATGCCTTCCAACAGGCTTGGAAAAGTGTGTTCTATATCTCTGCCAAACAGACTCCCTGGAGGTTGAGCTTTCAGAAGCTAGTTTAACTCTAAGGGAGGAAGCAGCAGAATGTGCCTCTCACATCTAGCCTGTAGGAATTCAGGTTGGCAAGTTCTATGGGGAAGCCCATTGCTGCCTATGGTGGAAACGGCATGGGAGATTTCAGTTTAAAAATCTCTGTGAAAAAGCGTCAGAGAAGCTTCTCCGTTTAGAATCCAGCATATCTCACTGAACCGAAGAAGTGGTAGTTAGAAGGGAGTTAGAGCTGCAAGCAGTTTGGTTTGGGAAATTAGACGCGAAATGAAACTGCAAATGCCTTCCAACAGGCTTGGAAAAGTGTGTTCTATATCTCTGCCAAACAGACTCCCCGGAGGTTGAGCTTTCAGAAGCAAGTTTAACTCTAAGGGAGGAAGCAGCAGAATGTGCCTCTCACATCTAGCCTGTAGGAATTCAGGTTGGCAAGTTCTATGGGGAAGCCCATTGCTGCCTATGGTGGAAACGGCATGGGAGATTTCAGTTTAAAAATCTCTGTGAAAAAGCGTCAGAGAAGCTTCTCCGTTTAGAATCCAGCATATCTCACTGAACCGAAGAAGTGGTAGTTAGAAGGGAGTTAGAGCGGCAAGCAGTTTGGTTTGGGAAGTTAGACGCGAAATGAAACTGCAAATGCCTTCCAACAGGCTTGGAAAAGTGTGTTCTATATCTCTGCCAAACAGACTCCCTGGAGGTTGAGCTTTCAGAAGCTAGTTTAACTCTAAGGGAGGAAGCAGCAGAATGTGCCTCTCACATCTAGCCTGTAGGAATTCAGGTTGGCAACTTCTATGTGGAAGCCCATTGCTGGCTATGGTGGAAACAGCATGGGAGATTTCAGTTTCAAAATCTCTGTGAAAAAGCGTCAGAGAAGCTTCTCCGTTTAGAATCCAGCATATCTCACTGAACCGAAGAAGTGGTAGTTAGAAGGCAGTTAGAGCTGCAAGCAGTTTGGTTTGGGAAATTAGACGCGAAATGAAACTGCAAATGCCTTCCAACAGGCTTGGAAAAGTGTGTTCAATATCTCTGCCAAACAGACTCCCCGGAGGTTGAGCTTTCAGAAGCAAGTTTAACTCTAAGGGAGGAAGCAGCAGAATGTGCCTCTCACATCTAACCTTTAGGAATTCAGGTTGGCAAGTTCTATGGGGAAGCCCATTGCTGCCTATGGTGGAAACGGCATGGGAGATTTCAGTTTCAAAATCTCTGTGAAAAAGCGTCAGAGAAGCTTCTCCGTTTAGAATCCAGCATATCTCACTGAACCGAAGAAGTGGTAGTTAGAAGGCAGTTAGAGCTGCAAGCAGTTTGGTTTGGGAAATTAGACGCGAAATGAAACTGCAAATGCCTTCCAACAGGCTTGGAAAAGTGTGTTCTATATCTCTGCCAAACACACTCCCCGGAGGTTGAGCTTTCAGAAGCAAGTTTAACTCTAAGGGAGGAAGCAGCCGAATGTGCCTCTCACATCTAGCCTGTAGGAATTCAGGTTGGCAAGTTCTATGGGGAAGCCCATTGCTGCCTATGGTGGAAACGGCATGGGAGATTTCAGTTTCAAAATCTCTGTGAAAAAGCGTCAGAGAAGCTTCTCCGTTTAGAATCCAGCATATCTCACTGAACCGAAGAAGTGGTAGTTAGAAGGCAGTTAGAGCTGCAAGCAGTTTGGTTTGGGAAATTAGACGCGAAATGAAACTGCAAATGCCTTCCAACAGGCTTGGAAAAGTGTGTTCTATATCTCTGCCAAACAAACTCCCCGGAGGTTGAGCTTTCAGAAGCTAGTTTAACTCTAAGGGAGGAAGCAGCAGAATGTGCCTCTCACATCTAGCCTGTAGGAATTCAGGTTGGCAAGTTCTATGGGGAACCCCTAGGCGCCTTCGTTGGAAACGGGTTTGGAAATTTCAGTTTCAAAATCTCTGTGAAAAAGCGTCAGAGAAGCTTCTCCGTTTAGAATCCAGCATATCTCACTGAACCGAAGAAGTGGTAGTTAGAAGGGAGTTAGAGCTGCAAGCAGTTTGATTTGGGAAATTAGACGCGAAATGAAACTGCAAATGCCTTCCAACAGGCTTGGAAAAGTGTGTTCTATATCTCTGCCAAACAAACTCCCCGGAGGTTGAGCTTTCAGAAGCAAGTTTAACTCTAAGGGAGGAAGCAGCAGAATGTGCCTCTCACATCTAGCCTTTAGGAATTCAGGTTGGCAAGTTCTATGGGGAAGCCCATTGCTGCCTATGGTGGAAACGGCATGGGAGATTTCAGTTTCAAAATCTCTGTGAAAAAGCGTCAGAGAAGCTTCTCCGTTTAGAATCCAGCATATCTCACTGAACCGAAGAAGTGGTAGTTAGAAGGGAGTTAGAGCTGCAAGCAGTTTGGTTTGGGAAATTAGATGCGAAATGACACTGCAAAGGCCTTCCAACAGGCTTGGAAAAGTGTGTTCTATATCTGTGCCAAACAGAGTCCCCGGAGGTTGAGCTTTCAGAAGCAAGATTAACTGTTAGGGAGGAAGCAGCAGAATGTGCCTCTCACATCTAGCCTGTAGGAATTCAGGTTGGCAAGTTCTATGGGGAAGCCCATTGCTGCCTATGGTGGAAACGGCATGGGAGATTTCAGTTTCAAAATCTCTGTGAAAAAGCGTCAGAGAAGCTTCTCCGTTTAGAATCCAGCATATCTCACTGAACCGAAGAAGTGGTAGTTAGAAGGCAGTTAGAGCTGCAAGCAGTTTGGTTTGGGAAATTAGACGCGAAATGAAACTGCAAATGCCTTCCAACAGGCTTGGAAAAGTGTGTTCTATATCTCTGCCAAACAGACTCCCTGGAGGTTGAGCTTTCAGAAGCTAGTTTAACTCTAAGGGAGGAAGCAGCAGAATGTGCCTCTCACATCTAGCCTGTAGGAATTCAGGTTGGCAAGTTCTATGGGGAAGCCCATTGCTGCCTATGGTGGAAACGGCATGGGAGATTTCAGTTTAAAAATCTCTGTGAAAAAGCGTCAGAGAAGCTTCTCCGTTTAGAATCCAGCATATCTCACTGAACCGAAGAAGTGGTAGTTAGAAGGGAGTTAGAGCTGCAAGCAGTTTGGTTTGGGAAATTAGACGCGAAATGAAACTGCAAATGCCTTCCAACAGGCTTGGAAAAGTGTGTTCTATATCTCTGCCAAACAGACTCCCCGGAGGTTGAGCTTTCAGAAGCAAGTTTAACTCTAAGGGAGGAAGCAGCAGAATGTGCCTCTCACATCTAGCCTGTAGGAATTCAGGTTGGCAAGTTCTATGGGGAAGCCCATTGCTGCCTATGGTGGAAACGGCATGGGAGATTTCAGTTTAAAAATCTCTGTGAAAAAGCGTCAGAGAAGCTTCTCCGTTTAGAATCCAGCATATCTCACTGAACCGAAGAAGTGGTAGTTAGAAGGTAGTTAGAGCTGCAAGCAGTTTGGTTTGGGAAGTTAGACGCGAAATGAAACTGCAAATGCCTTCCAACAGGCTTGGAAAAGTGTGTTCTATATCTCTGCCAAACAGACTCCCTGGAGGTTGAGCTTTCAGAAGCTAGTTTAACTCTAAGGGAGGAAGCAGCAGAATGTGCCTCTCACATCTAGCCTGTAGGAATTCAGGTTGGCAACTTCTATGTGGAAGCCCATTGCTGGCTATGGTGGAAACAGCATGGGAGATTTCAGTTTCAAAATCTCTGTGAAAAAGCGTCAGAGAAGCTTCTCCGTTTAGAATCCAGCATATCTCACTGAACCGAAGAAGTGGTAGTTAGAAGGCAGTTAGAGCTGCAAGCAGTTTGGTTTGGGAAATTAGACGCGAAATGAAACTGCAAATGCCTTCCAACAGGCTTGGAAAAGTGTGTTCTATATCTCTGCCAAACAGACTCCCCGGAGGTTGAGCTTTCAGAAGCAAGTTTAACTCTAAGGGAGGAAGCAGCCGAATGTGCCTCTCACATCTAGCCTGTAGGAATTCAGGTTGGCAAGTTCTATGGGGAAGCCCATTGCTGCCTATGGTGGAAACGGCATGGGAGATTTCAGTTTCAAAATCTCTGTGAAAAAGCGTCAGAGAAGCTTCTCCGTTTAGAATCCAGCATATCTCACTGAACCGAAGAAGTGGTAGTTAGAAGGCAGTTAGAGCTGCAAGCAGTTTGGTTTGGGAAATTAGACGCGAAATGAAACTGCAAATGCCTTCCAACAGGCTTGGAAAAGTGTGTTCTATATCTCTGCCAAACAAACTCCCCGGAGGTTGAGCTTTCAGAAGCTAGTTTAACTCTAAGGGAGGAAGCAGCAGAATGTGCCTCTCACATCTAGCCTGTAGGAATTCAGGTTGGCAAGTTCTATGGGGAACCCCTAGGCGCCTTCGTTGGAAACGGGTTTGGAAATTTCAGTTTCAAAATCTCTGTGAAAAAGCGTCAGAGAAGCTTCTCCGTTTAGAATCCAGCATATCTCACTGAACCGAAGAAGTGGTAGTTAGAAGGGAGTTAGAGCTGCAAGCAGTTTGATTTGGGAAATTAGACGCGAAATGAAACTGCAAATGCCTTCCAACAGGCTTGGAAAAGTGTGTTCTATATCTCTGCCAAACAAACTCCCCGGAGGTTGAGCTTTCAGAAGCAAGTTTAACTCTAAGGGAGGAAGCAGCAGAATGTGCCTCTCACATCTAGCCTTTAGGAATTCAGGTTGGCAAGTTGTATGGGGAAGCCCATTGCTGCCTATGGTGGAAACGGCATGGGAGATTTCAGTTTCAAAATCTCTGTGAAAAAGCGTCAGTGAAGCTTCTCCGTTTAGAATCCAGCATATCTCACTGAACCGAAGAAGTGGTAGTTAGAAGGGAGTTAGAGCTGCAAGCAGTTTGGTTTGGGAAATTAGATGCGAAATGACACTGCAAAGGCCTTCCAACAGGCTTGGAAAAGTGTGTTCTATATCTGTGCCAAACAGAGTCCCCGGAGGTTGAGCTTTCAGAAGCAAGATTAACTGTTAGGGAGGAAGCAGCAGAATGTGCCTCTCACATCTAGCCTGTAGGAATTCAGGTTGGCAAGTTCTATGGGGAAGCCCATTGCTGCCTATGGTGGAAACGGCATGGGAGATTTCAGTTTCAAAATCTCTGTGAAAAAGCGTCAGAGAAGCTTCTCCGTTTAGAATCCAGCATATCTCACTGAACCGAAGAAGTGGTAGTTAGAAGGCAGTTAGAGCTGCAAGCAGTTTGGTTTGGGAAATTAGACGCGAAATGAAACTGCAAATGCCTTCCAACAGGCTTGGAAAAGTGTGTTCTATATCTCTGCCAAACAGACTCCCTGGAGGTTGAGCTTTCAGAAGCTAGTTTAACTCTAAGGGAGGAAGCAGCAGAATGTGCCTCTCACATCTAGCCTGTAGGAATTCAGGTTGGCAAGTTCTATGGGGAAGCCCATTGCTGCCTATGGTGGAAACGGCATGGGAGATTTCAGTTTAAAAATCTCTGTGAAAAAGCGTCAGAGAAGCTTCTCCGTTTAGAATCCAGCATATCTCACTGAACCGAAGAAGTGGTAGTTAGAAGGGAGTTAGAGCTGCAAGCAGTTTGGTTTGGGAAATTAGACGCGAAATGAAACTGCAAATGCCTTCCAACAGGCTTGGAAAAGTGTGTTCTATATCTCTGCCAAACAGACTCCCCGGAGGTTGAGCTTTCAGAAGCAAGTTTAACTCTAAGGGAGGAAGCAGCAGAATGTGCCTCTCACATCTAGCCTGTAGGAATTCAGGTTGGCAAGTTCTATGGGGAAGCCCATTGCTGCCTATGGTGGAAACGGCATGGGAGATTTCAGTTTAAAAATCTCTGTGAAAAAGCGTCAGAGAAGCTTCTCCGTTTAGAATCCAGCATATCTCACTGAACCGAAGAAGTGGTAGTTAGAAGGGAGTTAGAGCTGCAAGCAGTTTGGTTTGGGAAGTTAGACGCGAAATGAAACTGCAAATGCCTTCCAACAGGCTTGGAAAAGTGTGTTCTATATCTCTGCCAAACAGACTCCCTGGAGGTTGAGCTTTCAGAAGCTAGTTTAACTCTAAGGGAGGAAGCAGCAGAATGTGCCTCTCACATCTAGCCTGTAGGAATTCAGGTTGGCAACTTCTATGTGGAAGCCCATTGCTGGCTATGGTGGAAACAGCATGGGAGATTTCAGTTTCAAAATCTCTGTGAAAAAGCGTCAGAGAAGCTTCTCCATTTAGAATCCAGCATATCTCACTGAACCGAAGAAGTGGTAGTTAGAAGGCAGTTAGAGCTGCAAGCAGTTTGGTTTGGGAAATTAGACGCGAAATGAAACTGCAAATGCCTTCCAACAGGCTTGGAAAAGTGTGTTCTATATCTCTGCCAAACAAACTCCCCGGAGGTTGAGCTTTCAGAAGCTAGTTTAACTCTAAGGGAGGAAGCAGCAGAATGTGCCTCTCACATCTAGCCTGTAGGAATTCAGGTTGGCAAGTTCTATGGGGAAGCCCATTGGTGCCTTCGTTGGAAACGGGTTTGGAAATTTCAGTTTCAAAATCTCTGTGAAAAAGCGTCAGAGAAGCTTCTCCGTTTAGAATCCAGCATATCTCACTGAACCGAAGAAGTGGTAGTTAGAAGGGAGTTAGAGCTGCAAGCAGTTTGGTTTGGGAAATTAGACGCGAAATGAAACTGCAAATGCCTTCCAAGAGGCTTGGAAAAGTGTGTTCTATATCTCTGCCAAACAAACTCCCCGGAGGTTGAGCTTTCAGAAGCAAGTTTAACTCTAAGGGAGGAAGCAGCAGAATGTGCCTCTCACATCTAGCCTGTAGGAATTCAGGTTGGCAAGTTCTATGGGGAAGCCCATTGCTGCCTATGGTGGAAACGGCATGGGAGATTTCAGTTTAAAAATCTCTGTGAAAAAGCGTCAGAGAAGCTTCTCCGTTTAGAATCCAGCATATCTCACTGAACCGAAGAAGTGGTAGTTAGAAGGGAGTTAGAGCTGCAAGCAGTTTGGTTTGGGAAATTAGACGCGAAATGAAACTGCAAATGCCTTCCAACAGGCTTGGAAAAGTGTGTTCTATATCTCTGCCAAACAGACTCCCCGGAGGTTGAGCTTTCAGAAGCAAGTTTAACTCTAAGGGAGGAAGCAGCAGAATGTGCCTCTCACATCTAGCCTGTAGGAATTCAGGTTGGCAAGTTCTATGGGGAAGCCCATTGCTGCCTATGGTGGAAACGGCATGGGAGATTTCAGTTTCAAAATCTCTGTGAAAAAGCGTCAGAGAAGCTTCTCCGTTTAGAATCCAGCATATCTCACTGAACCGAAGAAGTGGTAGTTAGAAGGGAGTTAGAGCTGCAAGCAGTTTGGTTTGGGAAATTAGACGCGAAATGAAACTGCAAATGCCTTCCAACAGGCTTGGAAAAGTGTGTTCTATATCTCTGCCAAACAGACTCCCCGGAGGTTGAGCTTTCAGAAGCAAGTTTAACTCTAAGGGAGGAAGCAGCAGAATGTGCCTCTCACATCTAGCCTGTAGGAATTCAGGTTGGCAAGTTCTATGGGGAAGCCCATTGCTGCCTATGGTGGAAACGGCATGGGAGATTTCAGTTTAAAAATCTCTGTGAAAAAGCGTCAGAGAAGCTTCTCCGTTTAGAATCCAGCATATCTCACTGAACCGAAGAAGTGGTAGTTAGAAGGTAGTTAGAGCTGCAAGCAGTTTGGTTTGGGAAGTTAGACGCGAAATGAAACTGCAAATGCCTTCCAACAGGCTTGGAAAAGTGTGTTCTATATCTCTGCCAAACAGACTCCCTGGAGGTTGAGCTTTCAGAAGCTAGTTTAACTCTAAGGGAGGAAGCAGCAGAATGTGCCTCTCACATCTAGCCTGTAGGAATTCAGGTTGGCAACTTCTATGTGGAAGCCCATTGCTGGCTATGGTGGAAACAGCATGGGAGATTTCAGTTTCAAAATCTCTGTGAAAAAGCGTCAGAGAAGCTTCTCCGTTTAGAATCCAGCATATCTCACTGAACCGAAGAAGTGGTAGTTAGAAGCCAGTTAGAGCTGCAAGCAGTTTGGTTTGGGAAATTAGACGCGAAATGAAACTGCAAATGCCTTCCAACAGGCTTGGAAAAGTGTGTTCAATATCTCTGCCAAACAGACTCCCCGGAGGTTGAGCTTTCAGAAGCAAGTTTAACTCTAAGGGAGGAAGCAGCAGAATGTGCCTCTCACATCTAACCTTTAGGAATTCAGGTTGGCAAGTTCTATGGGGAAGCCCATTGCTGCCTATGGTGGAAACGGCATGGGAGATTTCAGTTTCAAAATCTCTGTGAAAAAGCGTCAGAGAAGCTTCTCCGTTTAGAATCCAGCATATCTCACTGAACCGAAGAAGTGGTAGTTAGAAGGCAGTTAGAGCTGCAAGCAGTTTGGTTTGGGAAATTAGACGCGAAATGAAACTGCAAATGCCTTCCAACAGGCTTGGAAAAGTGTGTTCTATATCTCTGCCAAACACACTCCCCGGAGGTTGAGCTTTCAGAAGCAAGTTTAACTCTAAGGGAGGAAGCAGCCGAATGTGCCTCTCACATCTAGCCTGTAGGAATTCAGGTTGGCAAGTTCTATGGGGAAGCCCATTGCTGCCTATGGTGGAAACGGCATGGGAGATTTCAGTTTCAAAATCTCTGTGAAAAAGCGTCAGAGAAGCTTCTCCGTTTAGAATCCAGCATATCTCACTGAACCGAAGAAGTGGTAGTTAGAAGGCAGTTAGAGCTGCAAGCAGTTTGGTTTGGGAAATTAGACGCGAAATGAAACTGCAAATGCCTTCCAACAGGCTTGGAAAAGTGTGTTCTATATCTCTGCCAAACAAACTCCCCGGAGGTTGAGCTTTCAGAAGCTAGTTTAACTCTAAGGGAGGAAGCAGCAGAATGTGCCTCTCACATCTAGCCTGTAGGAATTCAGGTTGGCAAGTTCTATGGGGAACCCCTAGGCGCCTTCGTTGGAAACGGGTTTGGAAATTTCAGTTTCAAAATCTCTGTGAAAAAGCGTCAGAGAAGCTTCTCCGTTTAGAATCCAGCATATCTCACTGAACCGAAGAAGTGGTAGTTAGAAGGGAGTTAGAGCTGCAAGCAGTTTGATTTGGGAAATTAGACGCGAAATGAAACTGCAAATGCCTTCCAACAGGCTTGGAAAAGTGTGTTCTATATCTCTGCCAAACAAACTCCCCGGAGGTTGAGCTTTCAGAAGCAAGTTTAACTCTAAGGGAGGAAGCAGCAGAATGTGCCTCTCACATCTAGCCTTTAGGAATTCAGGTTGGCAAGTTCTATGGGGAAGCCCATTGCTGCCTATGGTGGAAACGGCATGGGAGATTTCAGTTTCAAAATCTCTGTGAAAAAGCGTCAGAGAAGCTTCTCCGTTTAGAATCCAGCATATCTCACTGAACCGAAGAAGTGGTAGTTAGAAGGGAGTTAGAGCTGCAAGCAGTTTGGTTTGGGAAATTAGATGCGAAATGACACTGCAAAGGCCTTCCAACAGGCTTGGAAAAGTGTGTTCTATATCTGTGCCAAACAGAGTCCCCGGAGGTTGAGCTTTCAGAAGCAAGATTAACTGTTAGGGAGGAAGCAGCAGAATGTGCCTCTCACATCTAGCCTGTAGGAATTCAGGTTGGCAAGTTCTATGGGGAAGCCCATTGCTGCCTATGGTGGAAACGGCATGGGAGATTTCAGTTTCAAAATCTCTGTGAAAAAGCGTCAGAGAAGCTTCTCCGTTTAGAATCCAGCATATCTCACTGAACCGAAGAAGTGGTAGTTAGAAGGCAGTTAGAGCTGCAAGCAGTTTGGTTTGGGAAATTAGACGCGAAATGAAACTGCAAATGCCTTCCAACAGGCTTGGAAAAGTGTGTTCTATATCTCTGCCAAACAGACTCCCTGGAGGTTGAGCTTTCAGAAGCTAGTTTAACTCTAAGGGAGGAAGCAGCAGAATGTGCCTCTCACATCTAGCCTGTAGGAATTCAGGTTGGCAAGTTCTATGGGGAAGCCCATTGCTGCCTATGGTGGAAACGGCATGGGAGATTTCAGTTTAAAAATCTCTGTGAAAAAGCGTCAGAGAAGCTTCTCCGTTTAGAATCCAGCATATCTCACTGAACCGAAGAAGTGGTAGTTAGAAGGGAGTTAGAGCTGCAAGCAGTTTGGTTTGGGAAATTAGACGCGAAATGAAACTGCAAATGCCTTCCAACAGGCTTGGAAAAGTGTGTTCTATATCTCTGCCAAACAGACTCCCCGGAGGTTGAGCTTTCAGAAGCAAGTTTAACTCTAAGGGAGGAAGCAGCAGAATGTGCCTCTCACATCTAGCCTGTAGGAATTCAGGTTGGCAAGTTCTATGGGGAAGCCCATTGCTGCCTATGGTGGAAACGGCATGGGAGATTTCAGTTTAAAAATCTCTGTGAAAAAGCGTCAGAGAAGCTTCTCCGTTTAGAATCCAGCATATCTCACTGAACCGAAGAAGTGGTAGTTAGAAGGGAGTTAGAGCTGCAAGCAGTTTGGTTTGGGAAGTTAGACGCGAAATGAAACTGCAAATGCCTTCCAACAGGCTTGGAAAAGTGTGTTCTATATCTCTGCCAAACAGACTCCCTGGAGGTTGAGCTTTCAGAAGCTAGTTTAACTCTAAGGGAGGAAGCAGCAGAATGTGCCTCTCACATCTAGCCTGTAGGAATTCAGGTTGGCAACTTCTATGTGGAAGCCCATTGCTGGCTATGGTGGAAACAGCATGGGAGATTTCAGTTTCAAAATCTCTGTGAAAAAGCGTCAGAGAAGCTTCTCCGTTTAGAATCCAGCATATCTCACTGAACCGAAGAAGTGGTAGTTAGAAGGCAGTTAGAGCTGCAAGCAGTTTGGTTTGGGAAATTAGACGCGAAATGAAACTGCAAATGCCTTCCAACAGGCTTGGAAAAGTGTGTTCAATATCTCTGCCAAACAGACTCCCCGGAGGTTGAGCTTTCAGAAGCAAGTTTAACTCTAAGGGAGGAAGCAGCAGAATGTGCCTCTCACATCTAACCTTTAGGAATTCAGGTTGGCAAGTTCTATGGGGAAGCCCATTGCTGCCTATGGTGGAAACGGCATGGGAGATTTCAGTTTCAAAATCTCTGTGAAAAAGCGTCAGAGAAGCTTCTCCGTTTAGAATCCAGCATATCTCACTGAACCGAAGAAGTGGTAGTTAGAAGGCAGTTAGAGCTGCAAGCAGTTTGGTTTGGGAAATTAGACGCGAAATGAAACTGCAAATGCCTTCCAACAGGCTTGGAAAAGTGTGTTCTATATCTCTGCCAAACACACTCCCCGGAGGTTGAGCTTTCAGAAGCAAGTTTAACTCTAAGGGAGGAAGCAGCCGAATGTGCCTCTCACATCTAGCCTGTAGGAATTCAGGTTGGCAAGTTGTATGGGGAAGCCCATTGCTGCCTATGGTGGAAACGGCATGGGAGATTTCAGTTTCAAAATCTCTGTGAAAAAGCGTCAGTGAAGCTTCTCCGTTTAGAATCCAGCATATCTCACTGAACCGAAGAAGTGGTAGTTAGAAGGGAGTTAGAGCTGCAAGCAGTTTGGTTTGGGAAATTAGATGCGAAATGACACTGCAAAGGCCTTCCAACAGGCTTGGAAAAGTGTGTTCTATATCTGTGCCAAACAGAGTCCCCGGAGGTTGAGCTTTCAGAAGCAAGATTAACTGTTAGGGAGGAAGCAGCAGAATGTGCCTCTCACATCTAGCCTGTAGGAATTCAGGTTGGCAAGTTCTATGGGGAAGCCCATTGCTGCCTATGGTGGAAACGGCATGGGAGATTTCAGTTTCAAAATCTCTGTGAAAAAGCGTCAGAGAAGCTTCTCCGTTTAGAATCCAGCATATCTCACTGAACCGAAGAAGTGGTAGTTAGAAGGCAGTTAGAGCTGCAAGCAGTTTGGTTTGGGAAATTAGACGCGAAATGAAACTGCAAATGCCTTCCAACAGGCTTGGAAAAGTGTGTTCTATATCTCTGCCAAACAGACTCCCTGGAGGTTGAGCTTTCAGAAGCTAGTTTAACTCTAAGGGAGGAAGCAGCAGAATGTGCCTCTCACATCTAGCCTGTAGGAATTCAGGTTGGCAAGTTCTATGGGGAAGCCCATTGCTGCCTATGGTGGAAACGGCATGGGAGATTTCAGTTTAAAAATCTCTGTGAAAAAGCGTCAGAGAAGCTTCTCCGTTTAGAATCCAGCATATCTCACTGAACCGAAGAAGTGGTAGTTAGAAGGGAGTTAGAGCTGCAAGCAGTTTGGTTTGGGAAATTAGACGCGAAATGAAACTGCAAATGCCTTCCAACAGGCTTGGAAAAGTGTGTTCTATATCTCTGCCAAACAGACTCCCCGGAGGTTGAGCTTTCAGAAGCAAGTTTAACTCTAAGGGAGGAAGCAGCAGAATGTGCCTCTCACATCTAGCCTGTAGGAATTCAGGTTGGCAAGTTCTATGGGGAAGCCCATTGCTGCCTATGGTGGAAACGGCATGGGAGATTTCAGTTTAAAAATCTCTGTGAAAAAGCGTCAGAGAAGCTTCTCCGTTTAGAATCCAGCATATCTCACTGAACCGAAGAAGTGGTAGTTAGAAGGGAGTTAGAGCTGCAAGCAGTTTGGTTTGGGAAGTTAGACGCGAAATGAAACTGCAAATGCCTTCCAACAGGCTTGGAAAAGTGTGTTCTATATCTCTGCCAAACAGACTCCCTGGAGGTTGAGCTTTCAGAAGCTAGTTTAACTCTAAGGGAGGAAGCAGCAGAATGTGCCTCTCACATCTAGCCTGTAGGAATTCAGGTTGGCAACTTCTATGTGGAAGCCCATTGCTGGCTATGGTGGAAACAGCATGGGAGATTTCAGTTTCAAAATCTCTGTGAAAAAGCGTCAGAGAAGCTTCTCCATTTAGAATCCAGCATATCTCACTGAACCGAAGAAGTGGTAGTTAGAAGGCAGTTAGAGCTGCAAGCAGTTTGGTTTGGGAAATTAGACGCGAAATGAAACTGCAAATGCCTTCCAACAGGCTTGGAAAAGTGTGTTCTATATCTCTGCCAAACAAACTCCCCGGAGGTTGAGCTTTCAGAAGCTAGTTTAACTCTAAGGGAGGAAGCAGCAGAATGTGCCTCTCACATCTAGCCTGTAGGAATTCAGGTTGGCAAGTTCTATGGGGAAGCCCATTGGTGCCTTCGTTGGAAACGGGTTTGGAAATTTCAGTTTCAAAATCTCTGTGAAAAAGCGTCAGAGAAGCTTCTCCGTTTAGAATCCAGCATATCTCACTGAACCGAAGAAGTGGTAGTTAGAAGGGAGTTAGAGCTGCAAGCAGTTTGGTTTGGGAAATTAGACGCGAAATGAAACTGCAAATGCCTTCCAAGAGGCTTGGAAAAGTGTGTTCTATATCTCTGCCAAACAAACTCCCCGGAGGTTGAGCTTTCAGAAGCAAGTTTAACTCTAAGGGAGGAAGCAGCAGAATGTGCCTCTCACATCTAGCCTGTAGGAATTCAGGTTGGCAAGTTCTATGGGGAAGCCCATTGCTGCCTATGGTGGAAACGGCATGGGAGATTTCAGTTTAAAAATCTCTGTGAAAAAGCGTCAGAGAAGCTTCTCCGTTTAGAATCCAGCATATCTCACTGAACCGAAGAAGTGGTAGTTAGAAGGGAGTTAGAGCTGCAAGCAGTTTGGTTTGGGAAATTAGACGCGAAATGAAACTGCAAATGCCTTCCAACAGGCTTGGAAAAGTGTGTTCTATATCTCTGCCAAACAGACTCCCCGGAGGTTGAGCTTTCAGAAGCAAGTTTAACTCTAAGGGAGGAAGCAGCAGAATGTGCCTCTCACATCTAGCCTGTAGGAATTCAGGTTGGCAAGTTCTATGGGGAAGCCCATTGCTGCCTATGGTGGAAACGGCATGGGAGATTTCAGTTTCAAAATCTCTGTGAAAAAGCGTCAGAGAAGCTTCTCCGTTTAGAATCCAGCATATCTCACTGAACCGAAGAAGTGGTAGTTAGAAGGGAGTTAGAGCTGCAAGCAGTTTGGTTTGGGAAATTAGACGCGAAATGAAACTGCAAATGCCTTCCAACAGGCTTGGAAAAGTGTGTTCTATATCTCTGCCAAACAGACTCCCCGGAGGTTGAGCTTTCAGAAGCAAGTTTAACTCTAAGGGAGGAAGCAGCAGAATGTGCCTCTCACATCTAGCCTGTAGGAATTCAGGTTGGCAAGTTCTATGGGGAAGCCCATTGCTGCCTATGGTGGAAACGGCATGGGAGATTTCAGTTTAAAAATCTCTGTGAAAAAGCGTCAGAGAAGCTTCTCCGTTTAGAATCCAGCATATCTCACTGAACCGAAGAAGTGGTAGTTAGAAGGTAGTTAGAGCTGCAAGCAGTTTGGTTTGGGAAGTTAGACGCGAAATGAAACTGCAAATGCCTTCCAACAGGCTTGGAAAAGTGTGTTCTATATCTCTGCCAAACAGACTCCCTGGAGGTTGAGCTTTCAGAAGCTAGTTTAACTCTAAGGGAGGAAGCAGCAGAATGTGCCTCTCACATCTAGCCTGTAGGAATTCAGGTTGGCAACTTCTATGTGGAAGCCCATTGCTGGCTATGGTGGAAACAGCATGGGAGATTTCAGTTTCAAAATCTCTGTGAAAAAGCGTCAGAGAAGCTTCTCCGTTTAGAATCCAGCATATCTCACTGAACCGAAGAAGTGGTAGTTAGAAGCCAGTTAGAGCTGCAAGCAGTTTGGTTTGGGAAATTAGACGCGAAATGAAACTGCAAATGCCTTCCAACAGGCTTGGAAAAGTGTGTTCAATATCTCTGCCAAACAGACTCCCCGGAGGTTGAGCTTTCAGAAGCAAGTTTAACTCTAAGGGAGGAAGCAGCAGAATGTGCCTCTCACATCTAACCTTTAGGAATTCAGGTTGGCAAGTTCTATGGGGAAGCCCATTGCTGCCTATGGTGGAAACGGCATGGGAGATTTCAGTTTCAAAATCTCTGTGAAAAAGCGTCAGAGAAGCTTCTCCGTTTAGAATCCAGCATATCTCACTGAACCGAAGAAGTGGTAGTTAGAAGGCAGTTAGAGCTGCAAGCAGTTTGGTTTGGGAAATTAGACGCGAAATGAAACTGCAAATGCCTTCCAACAGGCTTGGAAAAGTGTGTTCTATATCTCTGCCAAACACACTCCCCGGAGGTTGAGCTTTCAGAAGCAAGTTTAACTCTAAGGGAGGAAGCAGCCGAATGTGCCTCTCACATCTAGCCTGTAGGAATTCAGGTTGGCAAGTTCTATGGGGAAGCCCATTGCTGCCTATGGTGGAAACGGCATGGGAGATTTCAGTTTCAAAATCTCTGTGAAAAAGCGTCAGAGAAGCTTCTCCGTTTAGAATCCAGCATATCTCACTGAACCGAAGAAGTGGTAGTTAGAAGGCAGTTAGAGCTGCAAGCAGTTTGGTTTGGGAAATTAGACGCGAAATGAAACTGCAAATGCCTTCCAACAGGCTTGGAAAAGTGTGTTCTATATCTCTGCCAAACAAACTCCCCGGAGGTTGAGCTTTCAGAAGCTAGTTTAACTCTAAGGGAGGAAGCAGCAGAATGTGCCTCTCACATCTAGCCTGTAGGAATTCAGGTTGGCAAGTTCTATGGGGAACCCCTAGGCGCCTTCGTTGGAAACGGGTTTGGAAATTTCAGTTTCAAAATCTCTGTGAAAAAGCGTCAGAGAAGCTTCTCCGTTTAGAATCCAGCATATCTCACTGAACCGAAGAAGTGGTAGTTAGAAGGGAGTTAGAGCTGCAAGCAGTTTGATTTGGGAAATTAGACGCGAAATGAAACTGCAAATGCCTTCCAACAGGCTTGGAAAAGTGTGTTCTATATCTCTGCCAAACAAACTCCCCGGAGGTTGAGCTTTCAGAAGCAAGTTTAACTCTAAGGGAGGAAGCAGCAGAATGTGCCTCTCACATCTAGCCTTTAGGAATTCAGGTTGGCAAGTTCTATGGGGAAGCCCATTGCTGCCTATGGTGGAAACGGCATGGGAGATTTCAGTTTCAAAATCTCTGTGAAAAAGCGTCAGAGAAGCTTCTCCGTTTAGAATCCAGCATATCTCACTGAACCGAAGAAGTGGTAGTTAGAAGGGAGTTAGAGCTGCAAGCAGTTTGGTTTGGGAAATTAGATGCGAAATGACACTGCAAAGGCCTTCCAACAGGCTTGGAAAAGTGTGTTCTATATCTGTGCCAAACAGAGTCCCCGGAGGTTGAGCTTTCAGAAGCAAGATTAACTGTTAGGGAGGAAGCAGCAGAATGTGCCTCTCACATCTAGCCTGTAGGAATTCAGGTTGGCAAGTTCTATGGGGAAGCCCATTGCTGCCTATGGTGGAAACGGCATGGGAGATTTCAGTTTCAAAATCTCTGTGAAAAAGCGTCAGAGAAGCTTCTCCGTTTAGAATCCAGCATATCTCACTGAACCGAAGAAGTGGTAGTTAGAAGGCAGTTAGAGCTGCAAGCAGTTTGGTTTGGGAAATTAGACGCGAAATGAAACTGCAAATGCCTTCCAACAGGCTTGGAAAAGTGTGTTCTATATCTCTGCCAAACAGACTCCCTGGAGGTTGAGCTTTCAGAAGCTAGTTTAACTCTAAGGGAGGAAGCAGCAGAATGTGCCTCTCACATCTAGCCTGTAGGAATTCAGGTTGGCAAGTTCTATGGGGAAGCCCATTGCTGCCTATGGTGGAAACGGCATGGGAGATTTCAGTTTAAAAATCTCTGTGAAAAAGCGTCAGAGAAGCTTCTCCGTTTAGAATCCAGCATATCTCACTGAACCGAAGAAGTGGTAGTTAGAAGGGAGTTAGAGCTGCAAGCAGTTTGGTTTGGGAAATTAGACGCGAAATGAAACTGCAAATGCCTTCCAACAGGCTTGGAAAAGTGTGTTCTATATCTCTGCCAAACAGACTCCCCGGAGGTTGAGCTTTCAGAAGCAAGTTTAACTCTAAGGGAGGAAGCAGCAGAATGTGCCTCTCACATCTAGCCTGTAGGAATTCAGGTTGGCAAGTTCTATGGGGAAGCCCATTGCTGCCTATGGTGGAAACGGCATGGGAGATTTCAGTTTAAAAATCTCTGTGAAAAAGCGTCAGAGAAGCTTCTCCGTTTAGAATCCAGCATATCTCACTGAACCGAAGAAGTGGTAGTTAGAAGGGAGTTAGAGCTGCAAGCAGTTTGGTTTGGGAAGTTAGACGCGAAATGAAACTGCAAATGCCTTCCAACAGGCTTGGAAAAGTGTGTTCTATATCTCTGCCAAACAGACTCCCTGGAGGTTGAGCTTTCAGAAGCTAGTTTAACTCTAAGGGAGGAAGCAGCAGAATGTGCCTCTCACATCTAGCCTGTAGGAATTCAGGTTGGCAACTTCTATGTGGAAGCCCATTGCTGGCTATGGTGGAAACAGCATGGGAGATTTCAGTTTCAAAATCTCTGTGAAAAAGCGTCAGAGAAGCTTCTCCGTTTAGAATCCAGCATATCTCACTGAACCGAAGAAGTGGTAGTTAGAAGGCAGTTAGAGCTGCAAGCAGTTTGGTTTGGGAAATTAGACGCGAAATGAAACTGCAAATGCCTTCCAACAGGCTTGGAAAAGTGTGTTCAATATCTCTGCCAAACAGACTCCCCGGAGGTTGAGCTTTCAGAAGCAAGTTTAACTCTAAGGGAGGAAGCAGCAGAATGTGCCTCTCACATCTAACCTTTAGGAATTCAGGTTGGCAAGTTCTATGGGGAAGCCCATTGCTGCCTATGGTGGAAACGGCATGGGAGATTTCAGTTTCAAAATCTCTGTGAAAAAGCGTCAGAGAAGCTTCTCCGTTTAGAATCCAGCATATCTCACTGAACCGAAGAAGTGGTAGTTAGAAGGCAGTTAGAGCTGCAAGCAGTTTGGTTTGGGAAATTAGACGCGAAATGAAACTGCAAATGCCTTCCAACAGGCTTGGAAAAGTGTGTTCTATATCTCTGCCAAACACACTCCCCGGAGGTTGAGCTTTCAGAAGCAAGTTTAACTCTAAGGGAGGAAGCAGCCGAATGTGCCTCTCACATCTAGCCTGTAGGAATTCAGGTTGGCAAGTTCTATGGGGAAGCCCATTGCTGCCTATGGTGGAAACGGCATGGGAGATTTCAGTTTCAAAATCTCTGTGAAAAAGCGTCAGAGAAGCTTCTCCGTTTAGAATCCAGCATATCTCACTGAACCGAAGAAGTGGTAGTTAGAAGGCAGTTAGAGCTGCAAGCAGTTTGGTTTGGGAAATTAGACGCGAAATGAAACTGCAAATGCCTTCCAACAGGCTTGGAAAAGTGTGTTCTATATCTCTGCCAAACAAACTCCCCGGAGGTTGAGCTTTCAGAAGCTAGTTTAACTCTAAGGGAGGAAGCAGCAGAATGTGCCTCTCACATCTAGCCTGTAGGAATTCAGGTTGGCAAGTTCTATGGGGAACCCCTAGGCGCCTTCGTTGGAAACGGGTTTGGAAATTTCAGTTTCAAAATCTCTGTGAAAAAGCGTCAGAGAAGCTTCTCCGTTTAGAATCCAGCATATCTCACTGAACCGAAGAAGTGGTAGTTAGAAGGGAGTTAGAGCTGCAAGCAGTTTGATTTGGGAAATTAGACGCGAAATGAAACTGCAAATGCCTTCCAACAGGCTTGGAAAAGTGTGTTCTATATCTCTGCCAAACAAACTCCCCGGAGGTTGAGCTTTCAGAAGCAAGTTTAACTCTAAGGGAGGAAGCAGCAGAATGTGCCTCTCACATCTAGCCTTTAGGAATTCAGGTTGGCAAGTTCTATGGGGAAGCCCATTGCTGCCTATGGTGGAAACGGCATGGGAGATTTCAGTTTCAAAATCTCTGTGAAAAAGCGTCAGAGAAGCTTCTCCGTTTAGAATCCAGCATATCTCACTGAACCGAAGAAGTGGTAGTTAGAAGGGAGTTAGAGCTGCAAGCAGTTTGGTTTGGGAAATTAGATGCGAAATGACACTGCAAAGGCCTTCCAACAGGCTTGGAAAAGTGTGTTCTATATCTGTGCCAAACAGAGTCCCCGGAGGTTGAGCTTTCAGAAGCAAGATTAACTGTTAGGGAGGAAGCAGCAGAATGTGCCTCTCACATCTAGCCTGTAGGAATTCAGGTTGGCAAGTTCTATGGGGAAGCCCATTGCTGCCTATGGTGGAAACGGCATGGGAGATTTCAGTTTCAAAATCTCTGTGAAAAAGCGTCAGAGAAGCTTCTCCGTTTAGAATCCAGCATATCTCACTGAACCGAAGAAGTGGTAGTTAGAAGGCAGTTAGAGCTGCAAGCAGTTTGGTTTGGGAAATTAGACGCGAAATGAAACTGCAAATGCCTTCCAACAGGCTTGGAAAAGTGTGTTCTATATCTCTGCCAAACAGACTCCCTGGAGGTTGAGCTTTCAGAAGCTAGTTTAACTCTAAGGGAGGAAGCAGCAGAATGTGCCTCTCACATCTAGCCTGTAGGAATTCAGGTTGGCAAGTTCTATGGGGAAGCCCATTGCTGCCTATGGTGGAAACGGCATGGGAGATTTCAGTTTAAAAATCTCTGTGAAAAAGCGTCAGAGAAGCTTCTCCGTTTAGAATCCAGCATATCTCACTGAACCGAAGAAGTGGTAGTTAGAAGGGAGTTAGAGCTGCAAGCAGTTTGGTTTGGGAAATTAGACGCGAAATGAAACTGCAAATGCCTTCCAACAGGCTTGGAAAAGTGTGTTCTATATCTCTGCCAAACAGACTCCCCGGAGGTTGAGCTTTCAGAAGCAAGTTTAACTCTAAGGGAGGAAGCAGCAGAATGTGCCTCTCACATCTAGCCTGTAGGAATTCAGGTTGGCAAGTTCTATGGGGAAGCCCATTGCTGCCTATGGTGGAAACGGCATGGGAGATTTCAGTTTAAAAATCTCTGTGAAAAAGCGTCAGAGAAGCTTCTCCGTTTAGAATCCAGCATATCTCACTGAACCGAAGAAGTGGTAGTTAGAAGGGAGTTAGAGCTGCAAGCAGTTTGGTTTGGGAAATTAGACGCGAAATGAAACTGCAAATGCCTTCCAACAGGCTTGGAAAAGTGTGTTCTATATCTCTGCCAAACAGACTCCCTGGAGGTTGAGCTTTCAGAAGCTAGTTTAACTCTAAGGGAGGAAGCAGCAGAATGTGCCTCTCACATCTAGCCTGTAGGAATTCAGGTTGGCAAGTTCTATGGGGAAGCCCATTGCTGCCTATGGTGGAAACGGCATGGGAGATTTCAGTTTAAAAATCTCTGTGAAAAAGCGTCAGAGAAGCTTCTCCGTTTAGAATCCAGCATATCTCACTGAACCGAAGAAGTGGTAGTTAGAAGGGAGTTAGAGCTGCAAGCAGTTTGGTTTGGGAAATTAGACGCGAAATGAAACTGCAAATGCCTTCCAACAGGCTTGGAAAAGTGTGTTCTATATCTCTGCCAAACAGACTCCCCGGAGGTTGAGCTTTCAGAAGCAAGTTTAACTCTAAGGGAGGAAGCAGCAGAATGTGCCTCTCACATCTAGCCTGTAGGAATTCAGGTTGGCAAGTTCTATGGGGAAGCCCATTGCTGCCTATGGTGGAAACGGCATGGGAGATTTCAGTTTAAAAATCTCTGTGAAAAAGCGTCAGAGAAGCTTCTCCGTTTAGAATCCAGCATATCTCACTGAACCGAAGAAGTGGTAGTTAGAAGGGAGTTAGAGCTGCAAGCAGTTTGGTTTGGGAAGTTAGACGCGAAATGAAACTGCAAATGCCTTCCAACAGGCTTGGAAAAGTGTGTTCTATATCTCTGCCAAACAGACTCCCTGGAGGTTGAGCTTTCAGAAGCTAGTTTAACTCTAAGGGAGGAAGCAGCAGAATGTGCCTCTCACATCTAGCCTGTAGGAATTCAGGTTGGCAACTTCTATGTGGAAGCCCATTGCTGGCTATGGTGGAAACAGCATGGGAGATTTCAGTTTCAAAATCTCTGTGAAAAAGCGTCAGAGAAGCTTCTCCGTTTAGAATCCAGCATATCTCACTGAACCGAAGAAGTGGTAGTTAGAAGGCAGTTAGAGCTGCAAGCAGTTTGGTTTGGGAAATTAGACGCGAAATGAAACTGCAAATGCCTTCCAACAGGCTTGGAAAAGTGTGTTCAATATCTCTGCCAAACAGACTCCCCGGAGGTTGAGCTTTCAGAAGCAAGTTTAACTCTAAGGGAGGAAGCAGCAGAATGTGCCTCTCACATCTAACCTTTAGGAATTCAGGTTGGCAAGTTCTATGGGGAAGCCCATTGCTGCCTATGGTGGAAACGGCATGGGAGATTTCAGTTTCAAAATCTCTGTGAAAAAGCGTCAGAGAAGCTTCTCCGTTTAGAATCCAGCATATCTCACTGAACCGAAGAAGTGGTAGTTAGAAGGCAGTTAGAGCTGCAAGCAGTTTGGTTTGGGAAATTAGACGCGAAATGAAACTGCAAATGCCTTCCAACAGGCTTGGAAAAGTGTGTTCTATATCTCTGCCAAACACACTCCCCGGAGGTTGAGCTTTCAGAAGCAAGTTTAACTCTAAGGGAGGAAGCAGCCGAATGTGCCTCTCACATCTAGCCTGTAGGAATTCAGGTTGGCAAGTTCTATGGGGAAGCCCATTGCTGCCTATGGTGGAAACGGCATGGGAGATTTCAGTTTCAAAATCTCTGTGAAAAAGCGTCAGAGAAGCTTCTCCGTTTAGAATCCAGCATATCTCACTGAACCGAAGAAGTGGTAGTTAGAAGGCAGTTAGAGCTGCAAGCAGTTTGGTTTGGGAAATTAGACGCGAAATGAAACTGCAAATGCCTTCCAACAGGCTTGGAAAAGTGTGTTCTATATCTCTGCCAAACAAACTCCCCGGAGGTTGAGCTTTCAGAAGCTAGTTTAACTCTAAGGGAGGAAGCAGCAGAATGTGCCTCTCACATCTAGCCTGTAGGAATTCAGGTTGGCAAGTTCTATGGGGAACCCCTAGGCGCCTTCGTTGGAAACGGGTTTGGAAATTTCAGTTTCAAAATCTCTGTGAAAAAGCGTCAGAGAAGCTTCTCCGTTTAGAATCCAGCATATCTCACTGAACCGAAGAAGTGGTAGTTAGAAGGGAGTTAGAGCTGCAAGCAGTTTGATTTGGGAAATTAGACGCGAAATGAAACTGCAAATGCCTTCCAACAGGCTTGGAAAAGTGTGTTCTATATCTCTGCCAAACAAACTCCCCGGAGGTTGAGCTTTCAGAAGCAAGTTTAACTCTAAGGGAGGAAGCAGCAGAATGTGCCTCTCACATCTAGCCTTTAGGAATTCAGGTTGGCAAGTTCTATGGGGAAGCCCATTGCTGCCTATGGTGGAAACGGCATGGGAGATTTCAGTTTCAAAATCTCTGTGAAAAAGCGTCAGAGAAGCTTCTCCGTTTAGAATCCAGCATATCTCACTGAACCGAAGAAGTGGTAGTTAGAAGGGAGTTAGAGCTGCAAGCAGTTTGGTTTGGGAAATTAGATGCGAAATGACACTGCAAAGGCCTTCCAACAGGCTTGGAAAAGTGTGTTCTATATCTGTGCCAAACAGAGTCCCCGGAGGTTGAGCTTTCAGAAGCAAGATTAACTGTTAGGGAGGAAGCAGCAGAATGTGCCTCTCACATCTAGCCTGTAGGAATTCAGGTTGGCAAGTTCTATGGGGAAGCCCATTGCTGCCTATGGTGGAAACGGCATGGGAGATTTCAGTTTCAAAATCTCTGTGAAAAAGCGTCAGAGAAGCTTCTCCGTTTAGAATCCAGCATATCTCACTGAACCGAAGAAGTGGTAGTTAGAAGGCAGTTAGAGCTGCAAGCAGTTTGGTTTGGGAAATTAGACGCGAAATGAAACTGCAAATGCCTTCCAACAGGCTTGGAAAAGTGTGTTCTATATCTCTGCCAAACAGACTCCCTGGAGGTTGAGCTTTCAGAAGCTAGTTTAACTCTAAGGGAGGAAGCAGCAGAATGTGCCTCTCACATCTAGCCTGTAGGAATTCAGGTTGGCAAGTTCTATGGGGAAGCCCATTGCTGCCTATGGTGGAAACGGCATGGGAGATTTCAGTTTAAAAATCTCTGTGAAAAAGCGTCAGAGAAGCTTCTCCGTTTAGAATCCAGCATATCTCACTGAACCGAAGAAGTGGTAGTTAGAAGGGAGTTAGAGCTGCAAGCAGTTTGGTTTGGGAAATTAGACGCGAAATGAAACTGCAAATGCCTTCCAACAGGCTTGGAAAAGTGTGTTCTATATCTCTGCCAAACAGACTCCCCGGAGGTTGAGCTTTCAGAAGCAAGTTTAACTCTAAGGGAGGAAGCAGCAGAATGTGCCTCTCACATCTAGCCTGTAGGAATTCAGGTTGGCAAGTTCTATGGGGAAGCCCATTGCTGCCTATGGTGGAAACGGCATGGGAGATTTCAGTTTAAAAATCTCTGTGAAAAAGCGTCAGAGAAGCTTCTCCGTTTAGAATCCAGCATATCTCACTGAACCGAAGAAGTGGTAGTTAGAAGGGAGTTAGAGCTGCAAGCAGTTTGGTTTGGGAAGTTAGACGCGAAATGAAACTGCAAATGCCTTCCAACAGGCTTGGAAAAGTGTGTTCTATATCTCTGCCAAACAGACTCCCTGGAGGTTGAGCTTTCAGAAGCTAGTTTAACTCTAAGGGAGGAAGCAGCAGAATGTGCCTCTCACATCTAGCCTGTAGGAATTCAGGTTGGCAACTTCTATGTGGAAGCCCATTGCTGGCTATGGTGGAAACAGCATGGGAGATTTCAGTTTCAAAATCTCTGTGAAAAAGCGTCAGAGAAGCTTCTCCATTTAGAATCCAGCATATCTCACTGAACCGAAGAAGTGGTAGTTAGAAGGCAGTTAGAGCTGCAAGCAGTTTGGTTTGGGAAATTAGACGCGAAATGAAACTGCAAATGCCTTCCAACAGGCTTGGAAAAGTGTGTTCTATATCTCTGCCAAACAAACTCCCCGGAGGTTGAGCTTTCAGAAGCTAGTTTAACTCTAAGGGAGGAAGCAGCAGAATGTGCCTCTCACATCTAGCCTGTAGGAATTCAGGTTGGCAAGTTCTATGGGGAAGCCCATTGGCGCCTTCGTTGGAAACGGGTTTGGAAATTTCAGTTTCAAAATCTCTGTGAAAAAGCGTCAGAGAAGCTTCTCCGTTTAGAATCCAGCATATCTCACTGAACCGAAGAAGTGGTAGTTAGAAGGGAGTTAGAGCTGCAAGCAGTTTGATTTGGGAAATTAGATGCGAAATGACACTGCAAAGGCCTCCCAACACGCTTGGAAAAGTGTGTTCTATATCTCTGCCAAACAGACTCCCCGGAGGTTGAGCTTTCAGAAGCAAGCTTAACTCTTAGGGACGAAGCAGCAGAATGTGCCTCTCACATCTAGCCTGTAGGAATTCAGGTTGGCAAGTTCTATGGGGAAGCCCATTGCTGCCTATGGTGGAAACGGCATGGGAGATTTCAGTTTCAAAATCTCTGTGAAAAAGCGTCAGAGAAGCTTCTCCGTTTAGAATCCAGCATATCTCACTGAACCGAAGAAGTGGTAGTTAGAAGGCAGTTAGAGCTGCAAGCAGTTTGGTTTGGGAAATTAGACGCGAAATGAAACTGCAAATGCCTTCCAACAGCCTTGGAAAAGTGTGTTCTATATCTCTGCCAAACAGACTCCCTGGAGGTTGAGCTTTCAGAAGCTAGTTTAACTCTAAGGGAGGAAGCAGCAGAATGTGCCTCTCACATCTAGCCTGTAGGAATTCAGGTTGGCAAGTTCTATGGGGAAGCCCTTTGGCGCCTTCGTTGGAAACGGGTTTGGAAATTTCAGTTTCAAAATCTCTGTGAAAAAGCGTCAGAGAAGCTTCTCCGTTTAGAATCCAGCATATCTCACTGAACCGAAGAAGTGGTAGTTAGAAGGGAGTTAGAGCTGCAAGCAGTTTGGTTTGGGAAATTAGACGCGAAATGAAACTGCAAATGCCTTCCAACAGGCTTGGAAAAGTGTGTTCTATATCTCTGCCAAACAGAGTCCCCGGAGGTTGAGCTTTCAGAAGCAAGTTTAACTCTAAGGGAGGAAGCAGCAGAATGTGCCTCTCACATCTAGCCTGTAGGAATTCAGGTTGGCAAGTTCTATGGGGAAGCCCATTGCTGCCTATCGTGGAAACGGCATGGGAGATTTCAGTTTCAAAATCTCTGTGAAAAAGCATCAGAGAAGCTTCTCCGTTTAGAATCCAGCATATCTCACTGAACCGAAGAAGTGGTAGTTAGAAGGGAGTTAGAGCTGCAAGCAATTTGGTTTGGGAAATTAGATGCGAAATGACACTGCAAAGGCCTTCCAACAGGCTTGGAAAAGTGTGTTCTATATCTCTGCCAAACAGAGTCCCCGGAGGTTGAGCTTTCAGAAGCAAGCTTAACTGTTAGGGAGGAAGCAGCAGAATGTGCCTCTCACATCTAGCCTGTAGGAATTCAGGTTGGCAAGTTCTATGGGGAAGCCCATTGCTGCCTATGGTGGAAACGGCATGGGAGATTTCAGTTTAAAAATCTCTGTGAAAAAGCGTCAGAGAAGCTTCTCCGTTTAGAATCCAGCATATCTCACTGAACCGAAGAAGTGGTAGTTAGAAGGCAGTTAGAGCTGCAAGCAGTTTGGTTTGGGAAATTAGATGCGAAATGACACTGCAAAGGCCTTCCAACAGGCTTGGAAAAGTGTGTTCTATATCTGTGCCAAACAGAGTCCCCGGAGGTTGAGCTTTCAGAAGCAAGATTAACTGTTAGGGAGGAAGCAGCAGAATGTGCATCTCACATCTAGCCTGTAGGAATTCAGGTTGGCAAGTTCTATGGGGAAGCCCATTGCTGCCTATGGTGGAAACGGCATGGGAGATTTCAGTTTCAAAATCTCTGTGAAAAAGCGTCAGAGAAGCTTCTCCGTTTAGAATCCAGCATATCTCACTGAACCGAAGAAGTGGTAGTTAGAAGGCAGTTAGAGCTGCAAGAAGTTTGGTTTGGGAAATTAGACGCGAAATGAAACTGCAAATGCCTTCCAACAGGCTTGGAAAAGTGTGTTCTATATCTCTGCCAAACACACTCCCCGGAGGTTGAGCTTTCAGAAGCAAGTTTAACTCTAAGGGAGGAAGCAGCCGAATGTGCCTCTCACATCTAGCCTGTAGGAATTCAGGTTGGCAAGTTCTATGGGGAACCCCTAGGCGCCTTCGTTGGAAACGGGTTTGGAAATTTCAGTTTCAAAATCTCTGTGAAAAAGCGTCAGAGAAGCTTCTCCGTTTAGAATCCAGCATATCTCACTGAACCGAAGAAGTGGTAGTTAGAAGGGAGTTAGAGCTGCAAGCAGTTTGGTTTGGGAAATTAGACGCGAAATGAAACTGCAAATGCCTTCCAACAGGCTTGGAAAAGTGTGTTCTATATCTCTGCCAAACAAACTCCCCGGAGGTTGAGCTTTCAGAAGCAAGTTTAACTCTAAGGGAGGAAGCAGCAGAATGTGCCTCTCACATCTAGCCTTTAGGAATTCAGGTTGGCAAGTTCTATGGGGAAGCCCATTGCTGCCTAAGGTGGAAACGGCATGGGAGATTTCAGTTTCAAAATCTCTGTGAAAAAGCGTCAGAGAAGCTTCTCCGTTTAGAATCCAGCATATCTCACTGAACCGAAGAAGTGGTAGTTAGAAGGGAGTTAGAGCTGCAAGCAGTTTGGTTTGGGAAATTAGATGCGAAATGACACTGCAAAGGCCTTCCAACAGGCTTGGAAAAGTGTGTTCTATATCTGTGCCAAACAGAGTCCCCGGAGGGTGAGCTTTCAGAAGCAAGATTAACTGTTAGGGAGGAAGCAGCAGAATGTGCCTCTCACATCTAGCCTGTAGGAATTCAGGTTGGCAAGTTCTATGGGGAAGCCCATTGCTGCCTATGGTGGAAACGGCATGGGAGATTTCAGTTTCAAAATCTCTGTGAAAAAGCGTCAGAGAAGCTTCTCCGTTTAGAATCCAGCATATCTCACTGAACCGAAGAAGTGGTAGTTAGAAGGCAGTTAGAGCTGCAAGCAGTTTGGTTTGGGAAATTAGACGCGAAATGAAACTGCAAATGCCTTCCAACAGGCTTGGAAAAGTGTGTTCTATATCTCTGCCAAACAGACTCCCCGGAGGTTGAGCTTTCAGAAGCAAGTTTAACTCTAAGGGAGGAAGCAGCAGAATGTGCCTCTCACATCTAGCCTGTAGGAATTCAGGTTGGCAAGTTCTATGGGGAAGCCCATTGCTGCCTATGGTGGAAACGGCATGGGAGATTTCAGTTTCAAAATCTCTGTGAAAAAGCGTCAGAGAAGCTTCTCCGTTTAGAATCCAGCATATCTCACTGAACCGAAGAAGTGGTAGTTAGAAGGTAGTTAGAGCTGCAAGCAGTTTGGTTTGGGAAGTTAGACGCGAAATGAAACTGCAAATGCCTTCCAACAGGCTTGGAAAAGTGTGTTCTATATCTCTGCCAAACAGACTCCCTGGAGGTTGAGCTTTCAGAAGCTAGTTTAACTCTAAGGGAGGAAGCAGCAGAATGTGCCTCTCACATCTAGCCTGTAGGAATTCAGGTTGGCAACTTCTATGTGGAAGCCCATTGCTGGCTATGGTGGAAACAGCATGGGAGATTTCAGTTTCAAAATCTCTGTGAAAAAGCGTCAGAGAAGCTTCTCCGTTTAGAATCCAGCATATCTCACTGAACCGAAGAAGTGGTAGTTAGAAGGCAGTTAGAGCTGCAAGCAGTTTGGTTTGGGAAATTAGACGCGAAATGAAACTGCAAATGCCTTCCAACAGGCTTGGAAAAGTGTGTTCAATATCTCTGCCAAACAGACTCCCCGGAGGTTGAGCTTTCAGAAGCAAGTTTAACTCTAAGGGAGGAAGCAGCAGAATGTGCCTCTCACATCTAACCTTTAGGAATTCAGGTTGGCAAGTTCTATGGGGAAGCCCATTGCTGCCTATGGTGGAAACGGCATGGGAGATTTCAGTTTCAAAATCTCTGTGAAAAAGCGTCAGAGAAGCTTCTCCGTTTAGAATCCAGCATATCTCACTGAACCGAAGAAGTGGTAGTTAGAAGGCAGTTAGAGCTGCAAGCAGTTTGGTTTGGGAAATTAGACGCGAAATGAAACTGCAAATGCCTTCCAACAGGCTTGGAAAAGTGTGTTCTATATCTCTGCCAAACACACTCCCCGGAGGTTGAGCTTTCAGAAGCAAGTTTAACTCTAAGGGAGGAAGCAGCCGAATGTGCCTCTCACATCTAGCCTGTAGGAATTCAGGTTGGCAAGTTCTATGGGGAAGCCCATTGCTGCCTATGGTGGAAACGGCATGGGAGATTTCAGTTTCAAAATCTCTGTGAAAAAGCGTCAGAGAAGCTTCTCCGTTTAGAATCCAGCATATCTCACTGAACCGAAGAAGTGGTATTTAGAAGGCAGTTAGAGCTGCAAGCAGTTTGGTTTGGGAAATTAGACGCGAAATGAAACTGCAAATGCCTTCCAACAGGCTTGGAAAAGTGTGTTCTATATCTCTGCCAAACAAACTCCCCGGAGGTTGAGCTTTCAGAAGCTAGTTTAACTCTAAGGGAGGAAGCAGCAGAATGTGCCTCTCACATCTAGCCTGTAGGAATTCAGGTTGGCAAGTTCTATGGGGAAGCCCATTGGCGCCTTCGTTGGAAACGGGTTTGGAAATTTCAGTTTCAAAATCTCTGTGAAAAAGCGTCAGAGAAGCTTCTCCGTTTAGAATCCAGCATATCTCACTGAACCGAAGAAGTGGTAGTTAGAAGGGAGTTAGAGCTGCAAGCAGTTTGATTTGGGAAATTAGATGCGAAATGACACTGCAAAGGCCTCCCAACACGCTTGGAAAAGTGTGTTCTATATCTCTGCCAAACAGACTCCCCGGAGGTTGAGCTTTCAGAAGCAAGCTTAACTCTTAGGGACGAAGCAGCAGAATGTGCCTCTCACATCTAGCCTGTAGGAATTCAGGTTGGCAAGTTCTATGGGGAAGCCCATTGCTGCCTATGGTGGAAACGGCATGGGAGATTTCAGTTTCAAAATCTCTGTGAAAAAGCGTCAGAGAAGCTTCTCCGTTTAGAATCCAGCATATCTCACTGAACCGAAGAAGTGGTAGTTAGAAGGCAGTTAGAGCTGCAAGCAGTTTGGTTTGGGAAATTAGACGCGAAATGAAACTGCAAATGCCTTCCAACAGCCTTGGAAAAGTGTGTTCTATATCTCTGCCAAACAGACTCCCTGGAGGTTGAGCTTTCAGAAGCTAGTTTAACTCTAAGGGAGGAAGCAGCAGAATGTGCCTCTCACATCTAGCCTGTAGGAATTCAGGTTGGCAAGTTCTATGGGGAAGCCCTTTGGCGCCTTCGTTGGAAACGGGTTTGGAAATTTCAGTTTCAAAATCTCTGTGAAAAAGCGTCAGAGAAGCTTCTCCGTTTAGAATCCAGCATATCTCACTGAACCGAAGAAGTGGTAGTTAGAAGGGAATTAGAGCTGCAAGCAGTTTGGTTTGGGAAATTAGACGCGAAATGAAACTGCAAATGCCTTCCAACAGGCTTGGAAAAGTGTGTTCTATATCTCTGCCAAACAGAGTCCCCGGAGGTTGAGCTTTCAGAAGCAAGTTTAACTCTAAGGGAGGAAGCAGCAGAATGTGCCTCTCACATCTAGCCTGTAGGAATTCAGGTTGGCAAGTTCTATGGGGAAGCCCATTGCTGCCTATCGTGGAAACGGCATGGGAGATTTCAGTTTCAAAATCTCTGTGAAAAAGCATCAGAGAAGCTTCTCCGTTTAGAATCCAGCATATCTCACTGAACCGAAGAAGTGGTAGTTAGAAGGGAGTTAGAGCTGCAAGCAATTTGGTTTGGGAAATTAGATGCGAAATGACACTGCAAAGGCCTTCCAACAGGCTTGGAAAAGTGTGTTCTATATCTCTGCCAAACAGAGTCCCCGGAGGTTGAGCTTTCAGAAGCAAGCTTAACTGTTAGGGAGGAAGCAGCAGAATGTGCCTCTCACATCTAGCCTGTAGGAATTCAGGTTGGCAAGTTCTATGGGGAAGCCCATTGCTGCCTATGGTGGAAACGGCATGGGAGATTTCAGTTTAAAAATCTCTGTGAAAAAGCGTCAGAGAAGCTTCTCCGTTTAGAATCCAGCATATCTCACTGAACCGAAGAAGTGGTAGTTAGAAGGCAGTTAGAGCTGCAAGCAGTTTGGTTTGGGAAATTAGATGCGAAATGACACTGCAAAGGCCTTCCAACAGGCTTGGAAAAGTGTGTTCTATATCTGTGCCAAACAGAGTCCCCGGAGGTTGAGCTTTCAGAAGCAAGATTAACTGTTAGGGAGGAAGCAGCAGAATGTGCATCTCACATCTAGCCTGTAGGAATTCAGGTTGGCAAGTTCTATGGGGAAGCCCATTGCTGCCTATGGTGGAAACGGCATGGGAGATTTCAGTTTCAAAATCTCTGTGAAAAAGCGTCAGAGAAGCTTCTCCGTTTAGAATCCAGCATATCTCACTGAACCGAAGAAGTGGTAGTTAGAAGGCAGTTAGAGCTGCAAGCAGTTTGGTTTGGGAAATTAGACGCGAAATGAAACTGCAAATGCCTTCCAACAGGCTTGGAAAAGTGTGTTCTATATCTCTGCCAAACACACTCCCCGGAGGTTGAGCTTTCAGAAGCAAGTTTAACTCTAAGGGAGGAAGCAGCCGAATGTGCCTCTCACATCTAGCCTGTAGGAATTCAGGTTGGCAAGTTCTATGGGGAAGCCCATTGCTGCCTATGGTGGAAACGGCATGGGAGATTTCAGTTTCAAAATCTCTGTGAAAAAGCGTCAGAGAAGCTTCTCCGTTTAGAATCCAGCATATCTCACTGAACCGAAGAAGTGGTAGTTAGAAGGCAGTTAGAGCTGCAAGCAGTTCGGTTTGGGAAATTAGACGCGAAATGAAACTGCAAATGCCTTCCAACAGGCTTGGAAAAGTGTGTTCTATATCTCTGCCAAACAAACTCCCCGGAGGTTGAGCTTTCAGAAGCTAGTTTAACTCTAAGGGAGGAAGCAGCAGAATGTGCCTCTCACATCTAGCCTGTAGGAATTCAGGTTGGCAAGTTCTATGGGGAACCCCTAGGCGCCTTCGTTGGAAACGGGTTTGGAAATTTCAGTTTCAAAATCTCTGTGAAAAAGCGTCAGAGAAGCTTCTCCGTTTAGAATCCAGCATATCTCACTGAACCGAAGAAGTGGTAGTTAGAAGGGAGTTAGAGCTGCAAGCAGTTTGGTTTGGGAAATTAGACGCGAAATGAAACTGCAAATGCCTTCCAACAGGCTTGGAAAAGTGTGTTCTATATCTCTGCCAAACAGACTCCCCGGAGGTTGAGCTTTCAGAAGCAAGTTTAACTCTAAGGGAGGAAGCAGCAGAATGTGCCTCTCACATCTAGCCTGTAGGAATTCAGGTTGGCAAGTTCTATGGGGAAGCCCATTGCTGCCTATGGTGGAAACGGCATGGGAGATTTCAGTTTCAAAATCTCTGTGAAAAAGCGTCAGAGAAGCTTCTCCGTTTAGAATCCAGCATATCTCACTGAACCGAAGAAGTGGTAGTTAGAAGGTAGTTAGAGCTGCAAGCAGTTTGGTTTTGGAAGTTAGACGCGAAATGAAACTGCAAATGCCTTCCAACAGGCTTGGAAAAGTGTGTTCTATATCTCTGCCAAACAGACTCCCTGGAGGTTGAGCTTTCAGAAGCTAGTTTAACTCTAAGGGAGGAAGCAGCAGAATGTGCCTCTCACATCTAGCCTGTAGGAATTCAGGTTGGCAACTTCTATGTGGAAGCCCATTGCTGGCTATGGTGGAAACAGCATGGGAGATTTCAGTTTCAAAATCTCTGTGAAAAAGCGTCAGAGAAGCTTCTCCGTTTAGAATCCAGCATATCTCACTGAACCGAAGAAGTGGTAGTTAGAAGGCAGTTAGAGCTGCAAGCAGTTTGGTTTGGGAAATTAGACGCGAAATGAAACTGCAAATGCCTTCCAACAGGCTTGGAAAAGTGTGTTCAATATCTCTGCCAAACAGACTCCCCGGAGGTTGAGCTTTCAGAAGCAAGTTTAACTCTAAGGGAGGAAGCAGCAGAATGTGCCTCTCACATCTAACCTTTAGGAATTCAGGTTGGCAAGTTCTATGGGGAAGCCCATTGCTGCCTATGGTGGAAACGGCATGGGAGATTTCAGTTTCAAAATCTCTGTGAAAAAGCGTCAGAGAAGCTTCTCCGTTTAGAATCCAGCATATCTCACTGAACCGAAGAAGTGGTAGTTAGAAGGGAGTTAGAGCTGCAAGCAGTTTGATTTGGGAAATTAGACGCGAAATGAAACTGCAAATGCCTTCCAACAGGCTTGGAAAAGTGTGTTCTATATCTCTGCCAAACAAACTCCCCGGAGGTTGAGCTTTCAGAAGCAAGTTTAACTCTAAGGGAGGAAGCAGCAGAATGTGCCTCTCACATCTAGCCTTTAGGAATTCAGGTTGGCAAGTTCTATGGGGAAGCCCATTGCTGCCTATGGTGGAAACGGCATGGGAGATTTCAGTTTAAAAATCTCTGTGAAAAAGCGTCAGAGAAGCTTCTCCGTTTAGAATCCAGCATATCTCACTGAACCGAAGAAGTGGTAGTTAGAAGGGAGTTAGAGCTGCAAGCAGTTTGGTTTGGGAAATTAGATGCGAAATGACACTGCAAAGGCCTTCCAACAGGCTTGGAAAAGTGTGTTCTATATCTGTGCCAAACAGAGTCCCCGGAGGTTGAGCTTTCAGAAGCAAGATTAACTGTTAGGGAGGAAGCAGCAGAATGTGCCTCTCACATCTAGCCTGTAGGAATTCAGGTTGGCAAGTTCTATGGGGAAGCCCATTGCTGCCTATGGTGGAAACGGCATGGGAGATTTCAGTTTCAAAATCTCCTTGAAAAAGCGTCAGAGAAGCTTCTCCGTTTAGAATCCAGCATATCTCACTGAACCGAAGAAGTGGTAGTTAGAAGGCAGTTAGAGCTGCAAGCAGTTTGGTTTGGGAAATTAGACGCGAAATGAAACTGCAAATGCCTTCCAACAGGCTTGGAAAAGTGTGTTCTATATCTCTGCCAAACAGACTCCCTGGAGGTTGAGCTTTCAGAAGCTAGTTTAACTCTAAGGGAGGAAGCAGCAGAATGTGCCTCTCACATCTAGCCTGTAGGAATTCAGGTTGGCAAGTTCTATGGGGAAGCCCATTGCTGCCTATGGTGGAAACGGCATGGGAGATTTCAGTTTCAAAATCTCTGTGAAAAAGCGTCAGCGAAGCTTCTCCGTTTAGAATCCAGCATATCTCACTGAACCGAAGAAGTGGTAGTTAGAAGGGAGTTAGAGCTGCAAGCAGTTTGGTTTGGGAAATTAGACGCGAAATGAAACTGCAAATGCCTGCCAACAGGCTTGGAAAAGTGTGTTCTATATCTCTGCCAAACAGACTCCCCGGAGGTTGAGCTTTCAGAAGCAAGTTTAACTCTAAGGGAGGAAGCAGCAGAATGTGCCTCTCACATCTAGCCTGTAGGAATTCAGGTTGGCAAGTTCTATGGGGAAGCCCATTGCTGCCTATGGTGGAAACGGCATGGGAGATTTCAGTTTAAAAATCTCTGTGAAAAAGAGTCAGAGAAGCTTCTCCGTTTAGAATCCAGCATATCTCACTGAACCGAAGAAGTGGTAGTTAGAAGGGAGTTAGAGCTGCAAGCAGTTTGGTTTGGGAAGTTAGAAGCGAAATGAAACTGCAAATGCCTTCCAACAGGCTTGGAAAAGTGTGTTCTATATCTCTGCCAAACAGACTCCCTGGAGGTTGAGCTTTCAGAAGCTAGTTTAACTCTAAGGGAGGAAGCAGCAGAATGTGCCTCTCACATCTAGCCTGTAGGAATTCAGGTTGGCAACTTCTATGTGGAAGCCCATTGCTGGCTATGGTGGAAACAGCATGGGAGATTTCAGTTTCAAAATCTCTGTGAAAAAGCGTCAGAGAAGCTTCTCCGTTTAGAATCCAGCATATCTCACTGAACCGAAGAAGTGGTAGTTAGAAGGCAGTTAGAGCTGCAAGCAGTTTGGTTTGGGAAATTAGACGCGAAATGAAACTGCAAATGCCTTCCAACAGGCTTGGAAAAGTGTGTTCAATATCTCTGCCAAACAGACTCCCCGGAGGTTGAGCTTTCAGAAGCAAGTTTAACTCTAAGGGAGGAAGCAGCAGAATGTGCCTCTCACATCTAGCCTTTAGGAATTCAGGTTGGCAAGTTCTATGGGGAAGCCCATTGCTGCCTATGGTGGAAACGGCATGGGAGATTTCAGTTTCAAAATCTCTGTGAAAAAGCGTCAGAGAAGCTTCTCCGTTTAGAATCCAGCATATCTCACTGAACCGAAGAAGTGGTAGTTAGAAGGGAGTTAGAGCTGCAAGCAGTTTGGTTTGGGAAATTAGATGCGAAATGACACTGCAAAGGCCTTCCAACAGGCTTGGAAAAGTGTGTTCTATATCTCTGCCAAACAGACTCCCCAGAGGTTGAGCTTTCAGAAGCAAGCTTAACTCTTAGGGAGGAAGCAGCAGAATGTGCCTCTCACATCTAGCCTTTAGGAATTCAGGTTGGCAAGTTCTATGGGGAAGCCCATTGGCGCCTTCGTTGGAAACGGGTTTGGAAATTTCAGTTTCAAAATCTCTGTGAAAAAGCGTCAGAGAAGCTTCTCCGTTTAGAATCCAGCATATCTCACTGAACCGAAGAAGTGGTAGTTAGAAGGCAGTTAGAGCTGCAAGCAGTTTGGTTTGGGAAATTAGACGCGAAATGAAACTGCAAATGCCTTCCAACAGGCTTGGAAAAGTGTGTTCTATATCTCTGCCAAACAAACTCCCCGGAGGTTGAGCTTTCAGAAGCAAGTTTAACTCTAAGGGAGGAAGCAGCAGAATGTGCCTCTCACATCTAGCCTGTAGGAATTCAGGTTGGCAAGTTCTATGGGGAAGCCCATTGGCGCCTTCGTTGGAAACGGGTTTGGAAATTTCAGTTTCAAAATCTCTGTGAAAAAGCGTCAGAGAAGCTTCTCCGTTTAGAATCCAGCATATCTCACTGAACCGAAGAAGTGGTAGTTAGAAGGGAGTTAGAGCTGCAAGCAGTTTGGTTTGGGAAATTAGACGCGAAATGAAACTGCAAATGCCTTCCAACAGGCTTGGAAAAGTGTGTTCTATATCTCTGCCAAACAGACTCCCTGGAGGTTGAGCTTTCAGAAGCTAGTTTAACTCTAAGGGAGGAAGCAGCAGAATGTGCCTCTCACATCTAGCCTGTAGGAATTCAGGTTGGCAACTTCTATGTGGAAGCCCATTGCTGGCTATGGTGGAAACAGCATGGGAGATTTCAGTTTCAAAATCTCTGTGAAAAAGCGTCAGAGAAGCTTCTCCGTTTAGAATCCAGCATATCTCACTGAACCGAAGAAGTGGTAGTTAGAAGGCAGTTAGAGCTGCAAGCAGTTTGGTTTGGGAAATTAGACGCGAAATGAAACTGCAAATGCCTTCCAACAGGCTTGGAAAAGTGTGTTCTATATCTCTGCCAAACAAACTCCCTGGAGGTTGAGCTTTCAGAAGCAAGTTTAACTCTAAGGGAGGAAGCAGCAGAATGTGCCTCTCACATCTAGCCTGTAGGAATTCAGGTTGGCAAGTTCTATGGGGAAGCCCATTGCTGCCTATGGTGGAAACGGCATGGGAGATTTCAGTTTCAAAATCTCTGTGAAAAAGCGTCAGAGAAGCTTCTCCGTTTAGAATCCAGCATATCTCACTGAACCGAAGAAGTGGTAGTTAGAAGGGAGTTAGAGCTGCAAGCAGTTTGGTTTGGGAAATTAGACGCGAAATGAAACTGCAAATGCCTTCCAACAGGCTTGGAAAAGTGTGTTCTATATCTCTGCCAAACAAACTCCCCGGAGGTTGAGCTTTCAGAAGCTAGTTTAACTCTAAGGGAGGAAGCAGCAGAATGTGCCTCTCACATCTAGCCTGTAGGAATTCAGGTTGGCAAGTTCTATGGGGAAGCCCATAGGCGCCTTCGTTGGAAACGGGTTTGGAAATTTCAGTTTCAAAATCTCTGTGAAAAAGCGTCAGAGAAGCTTCTCCGTTTAGAATCCAGCATATCTCACTGAACCGAAGAAGTGGTAGTTAGAAGGCAGTTAGAGCTGCAAGCAGTTTGGTTTGGGAAATTAGACGCGAAATGAAACTGCAAATGCCTTCCAACAGGCTTGGAAAAGTGTGTTCTATATCTCTGCCAAACAAACTCCCTGGAGGTTGAGCTTTCAGAAGCAAGTTTAACTCTAAGGGAGGAAGCAGCAGAATGTGCCTCTCACATCTAGCCTGTAGGAATTCAGGTTGGCAAGTTCTATGGGGAAGCCCATTGCTGCCTATGGTGGAAACGGCATGGGAGATTTCAGTTTAAAAATCTCTGTGAAAAAGCGTCAGAGAAGCTTCTCCGTTTAGAATCCAGCATATCTCACTGAACCGAAGAAGTGGTAGTTAGAAGGTAGTTAGAGCTGCAAGCAGTTTGGTTTGGGAAATTAGACGCGAAATGAAACTGCAAATGCCTTCCAACAGGCTTGGAAAAGTGTGTTCTATATCTCTGCCAAACAGACTCCCTGGAGGTTGAGCTTTCAGAAGCTAGTTTAACTCTAAGGGAGGAAGCAGCAGAATGTGCCTCTCACATCTAGCCTGTAGGAATTCAGGTTGGCAACTTCTATGTGGAAGCCCATTGCTGGCTATTGTGGAAACAGCATGGGAGATTTCAGTTTCAAAATCTCTGTGAAAAAGCGTCAGAGAAGCTTCTCCGTTTAGAATCCAGCATATCTCACTGAACCGAAGAAGTGGTAGTTAGAAGGCAGTTAGAGCTGCAAGCAGTTTGGTTTGGGAAATTAGACGCGAAAAGAAACTGCAAATGCCTTCCAACAGGCTTGGAAAAGTGTGTTCTATATCTCTGCCAAACAAACTCCCCGGAGGTTGAGCTTTCAGAAGCTAGTTTAACTCTAAGGGAGGAAGCAGCAGAATGTGCCTCTCACATCTAGCCTGTAGGAATTCAGGTTGGCAAGTTCTATGGGGAAGCCCATTGGTGCCTTCGTTGGAAACGGGTTTGGAAATTTCAGTTTCAAAATCTCTGTGAAAAAGCGTCAGAGAAGCTTCTCCGTTTAGAATCCAGCATATCTCACTGAACCGAAGAAGTGGTAGTTAGAAGGGAGTTAGAGCTGCAAGCAGTTTGGTTTGGGAAATTAGACGCGAAATGAAACTGCAAATGCCTTCCAAGAGGCTTGGAAAAGTGTGTTCTATATCTCTGCCAAACAAACTCCCCGGAGGTTGAGCTTTCAGAAGCAAGTTTAACTCTAAGGGAGGAAGCAGCAGAATGTGCCTCTCACATCTAGCCTGTAGGAATTCAGGTTGGCAAGTTCTATGGGGAAGCCCATTGCTGCCTATGGTGGAAACGGCATGGGAGATTTCAGTTTCAAAATCTCTGTGAAAAAGCGTCAGAGAAGCTTCTCCGTTTAGAATCCAGCATATCTCACTGAACCGAAGAAGTGGTAGTTAGAAGGGAGTTAGAGCTGCAAGCAGTTTGGTTTGGGAAATTAGACGCGAAATGAAACTGCAAATGCCTTCCAACAGGCTTGGAAAAGTGTGTTCTATATCTCTGCCTAACAGACTCCCCGGAGGTTGAGCTTTCAGAAGCAAGTTTAACTCTAAGGGAGGAAGCAGCAGAATGTGCCTCTCACATCTAGCCTGTAGGAATTCAGGTTGGCAAGTTCTATGGGGAAGCCCATTGCTGCCTATGGTGGAAACGGCATGGGAGATTTCAGTTTCAAAATCTCTGTGAAAAAGCGTCAGAGAAGCTTCTCCGTTTAGAATCCAGCATATCTCACTGAACCGAAGAAGTGGTAGTTAGAAGGGAGTTAGAGCTGCAAGCAGTTTGGTTTGGGAAATTAGACGCGAAATGAAACTGCAAATGCCTTCCAACAGGCTTGGAAAAGTGTGTTCTATATCTCTGCCAAACAGACTCCCCGGAGGTTGAGCTTTCAGAAGCAAGTTTAACTCTAAGGGAGGAAGCAGCAGAATGTGCCTCTCACATCTAGCCTGTAGGAATTCAGGTTGGCAAGTTCTATGGGGAAGCCCATTGCTGCCTATGGTGGAAACGGCATGGGAGATTTCAGTTTAAAAATCTCTGTGAAAAAGCGTCAGAGAAGCTTCTCCGTTTAGAATCCAGCATATCTCACTGAACCGAAGAAGTGGTAGTTAGAAGGTAGTTAGAGCTGCAAGCAGTTTGGTTTGGGAAGTTAGACGCGAAATGAAACTGCAAATGCCTTCCAACAGGCTTGGAAAAGTGTGTTCTATATCTCTGCCAAACAGACTCCCTGGAGGTTGAGCTTTCAGAAGCTAGTTTAACTCTAAGGGAGGAAGCAGCAGAATGTGCCTCTCACATCTAGCCTGTAGGAATTCAGGTTGGCAACTTCTATGTGGAAGCCCATTGCTGGCTATGGTGGAAACAGCATGGGAGATTTCAGTTTCAAAATCTCTGTGAAAAAGCGTCAGAGAAGCTTCTCCGTTTAGAATCCAGCATATCTCACTGAACCGAAGAAGTGGTAGTTAGAAGGCAGTTAGAGCTGCAAGCAGTTTGGTTTGGGAAATTAGACGCGAAATGAAACTGCAAATGCCTTCCAACAGGCTTGGAAAAGTGTGTTCAATATCTCTGCCAAACAGACTCCCCGGAGGTTGAGCTTTCAGAAGCAAGTTTAACTCTAAGGGAGGAAGCAGCAGAATGTGCCTCTCACATCTAACCTTTAGGAATTCAGGTTGGCAAGTTCTATGGGGAAGCCCATTGCTGCCTATGGTGGAAACGGCATGGGAGATTTCAGTTTCAAAATCTCTGTGAAAAAGCGTCAGAGAAGCTTCTCCGTTTAGAATCCAGCATATCTCACTGAACCGAAGAAGTGGTAGTTAGAAGGCAGTTAGAGCTGCAAGCAGTTTGGTTTGGGAAATTAGACGCGAAATGAAACTGCAAATGCCTTCCAACAGGCTTGGAAAAGTGTGTTCTATATCTCTGCCAAACACACTCCCCGGAGGTTGAGCTTTCAGAAGCAAGTTTAACTCTAAGGGAGGAAGCAGCCGAATGTGCCTCTCACATCTAGCCTGTAGGAATTCAGGTTGGCAAGTTCTATGGGGAAGCCCATTGCTGCCTATGGTGGAAACGGCATGGGAGATTTCAGTTTCAAAATCTCTGTGAAAAAGCGTCAGAGAAGCTTCTCCGTTTAGAATCCAGCATATCTCACTGAACCGAAGAAGTGGTAGTTAGAAGGCAGTTAGAGCTGCAAGCAGTTTGGTTTGGGAAATTAGACGCGAAATGAAACTGCAAATGCCTTCCAACAGGCTTGGAAAAGTGTGTTCTATATCTCTGCCAAACAAACTCCCCGGAGGTTGAGCTTTCAGAAGCTAGTTTAACTCTAAGGGAGGAAGCAGCAGAATGTGCCTCTCACATCTAGCCTGTAGGAATTCAGGTTGGCAAGTTCTATGGGGAACCCCTAGGCGCCTTCGTTGGAAACGGGTTTGGAAATTTCAGTTTCAAAATCTCTGTGAAAAAGCGTCAGAGAAGCTTCTCCGTTTAGAATCCAGCATATCTCACTGAACCGAAGAAGTGGTAGTTAGAAGGGAGTTAGAGCTGCAAGCAGTTTGATTTGGGAAATTAGACGCGAAATGAAACTGCAAATGCCTTCCAACAGGCTTGGAAAAGTGTGTTCTATATCTCTGCCAAACAAACTCCCCGGAGGTTGAGCTTTCAGAAGCAAGTTTAACTCTAAGGGAGGAAGCAGCAGAATGTGCCTCTCACATCTAGCCTTTAGGAATTCAGGTTGGCAAGTTCTATGGGGAAGCCCATTGCTGCCTATGGTGGAAACGGCATGGGAGATTTCAGTTTCAAAATCTCTGTGAAAAAGCGTCAGAGAAGCTTCTCCGTTTAGAATCCAGCATATCTCACTGAACCGAAGAAGTGGTAGTTAGAAGGGAGTTAGAGCTGCAAGCAGTTTGGTTTGGGAAATTAGATGCGAAATGACACTGCAAAGGCCTTCCAACAGGCTTGGAAAAGTGTGTTCTATATCTGTGCCAAACAGAGTCCCCGGAGGTTGAGCTTTCAGAAGCAAGATTAACTGTTAGGGAGGAAGCAGCAGAATGTGCCTCTCACATCTAGCCTGTAGGAATTCAGGTTGGCAAGTTCTATGGGGAAGCCCATTGCTGCCTATGGTGGAAACGGCATGGGAGATTTCAGTTTCAAAATCTCTGTGAAAAAGCGTCAGAGAAGCTTCTCCGTTTAGAATCCAGCATATCTCACTGAACCGAAGAAGTGGTAGTTAGAAGGCAGTTAGAGCTGCAAGCAGTTTGGTTTGGGAAATTAGACGTGAAATGAAACTGCAAATGCCTTCCAACAGGCTTGGAAAAGTGTGTTCTATATCTCTGCCAAACAGACTCCCTGGAGGTTGAGCTTTCAGAAGCTAGTTTAACTCTAAGGGAGGAAGCAGCAGAATGTGCCTCTCACATCTAGCCTGTAGGAATTCAGGTTGGCAAGTTCTATGGGGAAGCCCATTGCTGCCTATGGTGGAAACGGCATGGGAGATTTCAGTTTCAAAATCTCTGTGAAAAAGCGTCAGAGAAGCTTCTCCGTTTAGAATCCAGCATATCTCACTGAACCGAAGAAGTGGTAGTTAGAAGGGAGTTAGAGCTGCAAGCAGTTTGGTTTGGGAAATTAGACGCGAAATGAAACTGCAAATGCCTTCCAACAGGCTTGGAAAAGTGTGTTCTATATCTCTGCCAAACAGACTCCCCGGAGGTTGAGCTTTCAGAAGCAAGTTTAACTCTAAGGGAGGAAGCAGCAGAATGTGCCTCTCACATCTAGCCTGTAGGAATTCAGGTTGGCAAGTTCTATGGGGAAGCCCATTGCTGCCTATGGTGGAAACGGCATGGGAGATTTCAGTTTCAAAATCTCTGTGAAAAAGCGTCAGAGAAGCTTCTCCGTTTAGAATCCAGCATATCTCACTGAACCGAAGAAGTGGTAGTTAGAAGGGAGTTAGAGCTGCAAGCAGTTTGGTTTGGGAAATTAGACGCGAAATGAAACTGCAAATGCCTTCCAACAGGCTTGGAAAAGTGTGTTCTATATCTCTGCCAAACAAACTCCCCGGAGGTTGAGCTTTCAGAAGCTAGTTTAACTCTAAGGGAGGAAGCAGCAGAATGTGCCTCTCACATCTAGCCTGTAGGAATTCAGGTTGGCAAGTTCTATGGGGAAGCCCATAGGCGCCTTCGTTGGAAACGGGTTTGGAAATTTCAGTTTCAAAATCTCTGTGAAAAAGCGTCAGAGAAGCTTCTCCGTTTAGAATCCAGCATATCTCACTGAACCGAAGAAGTGGTAGTTAGAAGGCAGTTAGAGCTGCAAGCAGTTTGGTTTGGGAAATTAGACGCGAAATGAAACTGCAAATGCCTTCCAACAGGCTTGGAAAAGTGTGTTCTATATCTCTGCCAAACAAACTCCCTGGAGGTTGAGCTTTCAGAAGCAAGTTTAACTCTAAGGGAGGAAGCAGCAGAATGTGCCTCTCACATCTAGCCTGTAGGAATTCAGGTTGGCAAGTTCTATGGGGAAGCCCATTGCTGCCTATGGTGGAAACGGCATGGGAGATTTCAGTTTAAAAATCTCTGTGAAAAAGCGTCAGAGAAGCTTCTCCGTTTAGAATCCAGCATATCTCACTGAACCGAAGAAGTGGTAGTTAGAAGGTAGTTAGAGCTGCAAGCAGTTTGGTTTGGGAAATTAGACGCGAAATGAAACTGCAAATGCCTTCCAACAGGCTTGGAAAAGTGTGTTCTATATCTCTGCCAAACAGACTCCCTGGAGGTTGAGCTTTCAGAAGCTAGTTTAACTCTAAGGGAGGAAGCAGCAGAATGTGCCTCTCACATCTAGCCTGTAGGAATTCAGGTTGGCAACTTCTATGTGGAAGCCCATTGCTGGCTATGGTGGAAACAGCATGGGAGATTTCAGTTTCAAAATCTCTGTGAAAAAGCGTCAGAGAAGCTTCTCCATTTAGAATCCAGCATATCTCACTGAACCGAAGAAGTGGTAGTTAGAAGGCAGTTAGAGCTGCAAGCAGTTTGGTTTGGGAAATTAGACGCGAAATGAAACTGCAAATGCCTTCCAACAGGCTTGGAAAAGTGTGTTCTATATCTCTGCCAAACAAACTCCCCGGAGGTTGAGCTTTCAGAAGCTAGTTTAACTCTAAGGGAGGAAGCAGCAGAATGTGCCTCTCACATCTAGCCTGTAGGAATTCAGGTTGGCAAGTTCTATGGGGAAGCCCATTGGTGCCTTCGTTGGAAACGGGTTTGGAAATTTCAGTTTCAAAATCTCTGTGAAAAAGCGTCAGAGAAGCTTCTCCGTTTAGAATCCAGCATATCTCACTGAACCGAAGAAGTGGTAGTTAGAAGGGAGTTAGAGCTGCAAGCAGTTTGGTTTGGGAAATTAGACGCGAAATGAAACTGCAAATGCCTTCCAAGAGGCTTGGAAAAGTGTGTTCTATATCTCTGCCAAACAAACTCCCCGGAGGTTGAGCTTTCAGAAGCAAGTTTAACTCTAAGGGAGGAAGCAGCAGAATGTGCCTCTCACATCTAGCCTGTAGGAATTCAGGTTGGCAAGTTCTATGGGGAAGCCCATTGCTGCCTATGGTGGAAACGGCATGGGAGATTTCAGTTTAAAAATCTCTGTGAAAAAGCGTCAGAGAAGCTTCTCCGTTTAGAATCCAGCATATCTCACTGAACCGAAGAAGTGGTAGTTAGAAGGGAGTTAGAGCTGCAAGCAGTTTGGTTTGGGAAATTAGACGCGAAATGAAACTGCAAATGCCTTCCAACAGGCTTGGAAAAGTGTGTTCTATATCTCTGCCAAACAGACTCCCCGGAGGTTGAGCTTTCAGAAGCAAGTTTAACTCTAAGGGAGGAAGCAGCAGAATGTGCCTCTCACATCTAGCCTGTAGGAATTCAGGTTGGCAAGTTCTATGGGGAAGCCCATTGCTGCCTATGGTGGAAACGGCATGGGAGATTTCAGTTTCAAAATCTCTGTGAAAAAGCGTCAGAGAAGCTTCTCCGTTTAGAATCCAGCATATCTCACTGAACCGAAGAAGTGGTAGTTAGAAGGGAGTTAGAGCTGCAAGCAGTTTGGTTTGGGAAATTAGACGCGAAATGAAACTGCAAATGCCTTCCAACAGGCTTGGAAAAGTGTGTTCTATATCTCTGCCAAACAGACTCCCCGGAGGTTGAGCTTTCAGAAGCAAGTTTAACTCTAAGGGAGGAAGCAGCAGAATGTGCCTCTCACATCTAGCCTGTAGGAATTCAGGTTGGCAAGTTCTATGGGGAAGCCCATTGCTGCCTATGGTGGAAACGGCATGGGAGATTTCAGTTTAAAAATCTCTGTGAAAAAGCGTCAGAGAAGCTTCTCCGTTTAGAATCCAGCATATCTCACTGAACCGAAGAAGTGGTAGTTAGAAGGTAGTTAGAGCTGCAAGCAGTTTGGTTTGGGAAGTTAGACGCGAAATGAAACTGCAAATGCCTTCCAACAGGCTTGGAAAAGTGTGTTCTATATCTCTGCCAAACAGACTCCCTGGAGGTTGAGCTTTCAGAAGCTAGTTTAACTCTAAGGGAGGAAGCAGCAGAATGTGCCTCTCACATCTAGCCTGTAGGAATTCAGGTTGGCAACTTCTATGTGGAAGCCCATTGCTGGCTATGGTGGAAACAGCATGGGAGATTTCAGTTTCAAAATCTCTGTGAAAAAGCGTCAGAGAAGCTTCTCCGTTTAGAATCCAGCATATCTCACTGAACCGAAGAAGTGGTAGTTAGAAGGGAGTTAGAGCTGCAAGCAGTTTGGTTTGGGAAATTAGACGCGAAATGAAACTGCAAATGCCTTCCAACAGGCTTGGAAAAGTGTGTTCAATATCTCTGCCAAACACACTCCCCGGAGGTTGAGCTTTCAGAAGCAAGTTTAACTCTAAGGGAGGAAGCAGCAGAATGTGCCTCTCACATCTAACCTTTAGGAATTCAGGTTGGCAAGTTCTATGGGGAAGCCCATTGCTGCCTATGGTGGAAACGGCATGGGAGATTTCAGTTTCAAAATCTCTGTGAAAAAGCGTCAGAGAAGCTTCTCCGTTTAGAATCCAGCATATCTCACTGAACCGAAGAAGTGGTAGTTAGAAGGCAGTTAGAGCTGCAAGCAGTTTGGTTTGGGAAATTAGACGCGAAATGAAACTGCAAATGCCTTCCAACAGGCTTGGAAAAGTGTGTTCTATATCTCTGCCAAACAAACTCCCCGGAGGTTGAGCTTTCAGAAGCTAGTTTAACTCTAAAGGAGGAAGCAGCAGAATGTGCCTCTCACATCTAGCCTGTAGGAATTCAGGTTGGCAAGTTCTATGGGGAACCCCTAGGCGCCTTCGTTGGAAACGGGTTTGGAAATTTCAGTTTCAAAATCTCTGTGAAAAAGCGTCAGAGAAGCTTCTCCGTTTAGAATCCAGCATATCTCACTGAACCGAAGAAGTGGTAGTTAGAAGGGAGTTAGAGCTGCAAGCAGTTTGGTTTGGGAAATTAGATGCGAAATGACACTGCAAAGGCCTTCCAACAGGCTTGGAAAAGTGTGTTCTATATCTGTGCCAAACAGAGTCCCCGGAGGTTGAGCTTTCAGAAGCAAGCTTAACTGTTAGGGAGGAAGCAGCAGAATGTGCCTCTCACATCTAGCCTGTAGGAATTCAGGTTGGCAAGTTCTATGGGGAAGCCCATTGCTGCCTATGGTGGAAACGGCATGGGAGATTTCAGTTTAAAAATCTCTGTGAAAAAGCGTCAGAGAAGCTTCTCCGTTTAGAATCCAGCATATCTCACTGAACCGAAGAAGTGGTAGTTAGAAGGCAGTTAGAGCTGCAAGCAGTTTGGTTTGGGAAATTAGACGCGAAATGAAACTGCAAATGCCTTCCAACAGGCTTGGAAAAGTGTGTTCTATATCTCTGCCAAACAGACTCCCTGGAGGTTGAGCTTTCAGAAGCTAGTTTAACTCTAAGGGAGGAAGCAGCAGAATGTGCCTCTCACATCTAGCCTGTAGGAATTCAGGTTGGCAAGTTCTATGGGGAAGCCCATAGGCGCCTTCGTTGGAAACGGGTTTGGAAATTTCAGTTTCAAAATCTCTGTGAAAAAGCGTCAGAGAAGCTTCTCCGTTTAGAATCCAGCATATCTCACTGAACCGAAGAAGTGGTAGTTAGAAGGGAGTTAGAGCTGCAAGCAGTTTGGTTTGGGAAATTAGACGCGAAATGAAACTGCAAATGCCTTCCAACAGGCTTGGAAAAGTGTGTTCTATATCTCTGCCAAACAGACTCCCCGGAGGTTGAGCTTTCAGAAGCAAGTTTAACTCTAAGGGAGGAAGCAGCAGAATGTGCCTCTCACATCTAGCCTGTAGGAATTCAGGTTGGCAAGTTCTATGGGGAAGCCCATTGCTGCCTATGGTGGAAACGGCATGGGAGATTTCAGTTTAAAAATCTCTGTGAAAAAGCGTCAGAGAAGCTTCTCCGTTTAGAATCCAGCATATCTCACTGAACCGAAGAAGTGGTAGTTAGAAGGCAGTTAGAGCTGCAAGCAGTTTGGTTTGGGAAGTTAGACGCGAAATGAAACTGCAAATGCCTTCCAACAGGCTTGGAAAAGTGTGTTCTATATCTCTGCCAAACAGACTCCCTGGAGGTTGAGCTTTCAGAAGCTAGTTTAACTCTAAGGGAGGAAGCAGCAGAATGTGCCTCTCACATCTAGCCTGTAGGAATTCAGGTTGGCAACTTCTATGTGGAAGCCCATTGCTGGCTATGGTGGAAACAGCATGGGAGATTTCAGTTTCAAAATCTCTGTGAAAAAGCGTCAGAGAAGCTTCTCCGTTTAGAATCCAGCATATCTCACTGAACCGAAGAAGTGGTAGTTAGAAGGGAGTTAGAGCTGCAAGCAGTTTGGTTTGGGAAATTAGACGCGAAATGAAACTGCAAATGCCTTCCAACAGGCTTGGAAAAGTGTGTTCAATATCTCTGCCAAACAGACTCCCCGGAGGTTGAGCTTTCAGAAGCAAGTTTAACCCTAAGGGAGGAAGCAGCAGAATGTGCCTCTCACATCTAACCTTTAGGAATTCAGGTTGGCAAGTTCTATGGGGAAGCCCATTGCTGCCTATGGTGGAAACGGCATGGGAGATTTCAGTTTCAAAATCTCTGTGAAAAAGCGTCAGAGAAGCTTCTCCGTTTAGAATCCAGCATATCTCACTGAACCGAAGAAGTGGTAGTTAGAAGGCAGTTAGAGCTGCAAGCAGTTTGGTTTGGGAAATTAGACGCGAAATGAAACTGCAAATGCCTTCCAACAGGCTTGGAAAAGTGTGTTCTATATCTCTGCCAAACACACTCCCCGGAGGTTGAGCTTTCAGAAGCAAGTTTAACTCTAAGGGAGGAAGCAGCCGAATGTGCCTCTCACATCTAGCCTGTAGGAATTCAGGTTGGCAAGTTCTATGGGGAAGCCCATTGCTGCCTATGGTGGAAACGGCATGGGAGATTTCAGTTTCAAAATCTCTGTGAAAAAGCGTCAGAGAAGCTTCTCCGTTTAGAATCCAGCATATCTCACTGAACCGAAGAAGTGGTAGTTAGAAGGCAGTTAGAGCTGCAAGCAGTTTGGTTTGGGAAATTAGACGCGAAATGAAACTGCAAATGCCTTCCAACAGGCTTGGAAAAGTGTGTTCTATATCTCTGCCAAACAAACTCCCCGGAGGTTGAGCTTTCAGAAGCTAGTTTAACTCTAAGGGAGGAAGCAGCAGAATGTGCCTCTCACATCTAGCCTGTAGGAATTCAGGTTGGCAAGTTCTATGGGGAACCCCTAGGCGCCTTCGTTGGAAACGGGTTTGGAAATTTCAGTTTCAAAATCTCTGTGAAAAAGCGTCAGAGAAGCTTCTCCGTTTAGAATCCAGCATATCTCACTGAACCGAAGAAGTGGTAGTTAGAAGGGAGTTAGAGCTGCAAGCAGTTTGATTTGGGAAATTAGACGCGAAATGAAACTGCAAATGCCTTCCAACAGGCTTGGAAAAGTGTGTTCTATATCTCTGCCAAACAAACTCCCCGGAGGTTGAGCTTTCAGAAGCAAGTTTAACTCTAAGGGAGGAAGCAGCAGAATGTGCCTCTCACATCTAGCCTTTAGGAATTCAGGTTGGCAAGTTCTATGGGGAAGCCCATTGCTGCCTATGGTGGAAACGGCATGGGAGATTTCAGTTTCAAAATCTCTGTGAAAAAGCGTCAGAGAAGCTTCTCCGTTTAGAATCCAGCATATCTCACTGAACCGAAGAAGTGGTAGTTAGAAGGGAGTTAGAGCTGCAAGCAGTTTGGTTTGGGAAATTAGATGCGAAATGACACTGCAAAGGCCTTCCAACAGGCTTGGAAAAGTGTGTTCTATATCTCTGCCAAACAGACTCCCCGGAGGTTGAGCTTTCAGAAGCAAGATTAACTGTTAGGGAGGAAGCAGCAGAATGTGCCTCTCACATCTAGCCTGTAGGAATTCAGGTTGGCAAGTTCTATGGGGAAGCCCATTGCTGCCTATGGTGGAAACGGCATGGGAGATTTCAGTTTCAAAATCTCTGTGAAAAAGCGTCAGAGAAGCTTCTCCGTTTAGAATCCAGCATATCTCACTGAACCGAAGAAGTGGTAGTTAGAAGGCAGTTAGAGCTGCAAGCAGTTTGGTTTGGGAAATTAGACGCGAAATGAAACTGCAAATGCCTTCCAACAGGCTTGGAAAAGTGTGTTCTATATCTCTGCCAAACAGACTCCCTGGAGGTTGAGCTTTCAGAAGCTAGTTTAACTCTAAGGGAGGAAGCAGCAGAATGTGCCTCTCACATCTAGCCTGTAGGAATTCAGGTTGGCAAGTTCTATGGGGAAGCCCATTGCTGCCTATGGTGGAAACGGCATGGGAGATTTCAGTTTAAAAATCTCTGTGAAAAAGCGTCAGAGAAGCTTCTCCGTTTAGAATCCAGCATATCTCACTGAACCGAAGAAGTGGTAGTTAGAAGGGAGTTAGAGCTGCAAGCAGTTTGGTTTGGGAAATTAGACGCGAAATGAAACTGCAAATGCCTTCCAACAGGCTTGGAAAAGTGTGTTCTATATCTCTGCCAAACAGACTCCCCGGAGGTTGAGCTTTCAGAAGCAAGTTTAACTCTAAGGGAGGAAGCAGCAGAATGTGCCTCTCACATCTAGCCTGTAGGAATTCAGGTTGGCAAGTTCTATGGGGAAGCCCATTGCTGCCTATGGTGGAAACGGCATGGGAGATTTCAGTTTAAAAATCTCTGTGAAAAAGCGTCAGAGAAGCTTCTCCGTTTAGAATCCAGCATATCTCACTGAACCGAAGAAGTGGTAGTTAGAAGGGAGTTAGAGCTGCAAGCAGTTTGGTTTGGGAAGTTAGACGCGAAATGAAACTGCAAATGCCTTCCAACAGGCTTGGAAAAGTGTGTTCTATATCTCTGCCAAACAGACTCCCTGGAGGTTGAGCTTTCAGAAGCTAGTTTAACTCTAAGGGAGGAAGCAGCAGAATGTGCCTCTCACATCTAGCCTGTAGGAATTCAGGTTGGCAACTTCTATGTGGAAGCCCATTGCTGGCTATGGTGGAAACAGCATGGGAGATTTCAATTTCAAAATCTCTGTGAAAAAGCGTCAGAGAAGCTTCTCCGTTTAGAATCCAGCATATCTCACTGAACCGAAGAAGTGGTAGTTAGAAGGCAGTTAGAGCTGCAAGCAGTTTGGTTTGGGAAATTAGACGCGAAATGAAACTGCAAATGCCTTCCAACAGGCTTGGAAAAGTGTGTTCAATATCTCTGCCAAACAGACTCCCCGGAGGTTGAGCTTTCAGAAGCAAGTTTAACTCTAAGGGAGGAAGCAGCAGAATGTGCCTCTCACATCTAGCCTTTAGGAATTCAGGTTGGCAAGTTCTATGGGGAAGCCCATTGCTGCCTATGGTGGAAACGGCATGGGAGATTTCAGTTTCAAAATCTCTGTGAAAAAGCGTCAGAGAAGCTTCTCCGTTTAGAATCCAGCATATCTCACTGAACCGAAGAAGTGGTAGTTAGAAGGGAGTTAGAGCTGCAAGCAGTTTGGTTTGGGAAATTAGATGCGAAATGACACTGCAAAGGCCTTCCAACAGGCTTGGAAAAGTGTGTTCTATATCTCTGCCAAACAGACTCCACAGAGGTTGAGCTTTCAGAAGCAAGCTTAACTCTTAGGGAGGAAGCAGCAGAATGTGCCTCTCACATCTAGCCTGTAGGAATTCAGGTTGGCAAGTTCTATGGGGAAGCCCATTGGCGCCTTCGTTGGAAACGGGTTTGGAAATTTCAGTTTCAAAATCTCTGTGAAAAAGCGTCAGAGAAGCTTCTCCGTTTAGAATCCAGCATATCTCACTGAACCGAAGAAGTGGTAGTTAGAAGGCAGTTAGAGCTGCAAGCAGTTTGGTTTGGGAAATTAGACGCGAAATGAAACTGCAAATGCCTTCCAACAGGCTTGGAAAAGTGTGTTCTATATCTCTGCCAAACAAACTCCCCGGAGGTTGAGCTTTCAGAAGCAAGTTTAACTCTAAGGGAGGAAGCAGCAGAATGTGCCTCTCACATCTAGCCTGTAGGAATTCAGGTTGGCAAGTTCTATGGGGAAGCCCATTGGCGCCTTCGTTGGAAACGGGTTTGGAAATTTCAGTTTCAAAATCTCTGTGAAAAAGCGTCAGAGAAGCTTCTCCGTTTAGAATCCAGCATATCTCACTGAACCGAAGAAGTGGTAGTTAGAAGGTAGTTAGAGCTGCAAGCAGTTTGGTTTGGGAAATTAGACGCGAAATGAAACTGCAAATGCCTTCCAACAGGCTTGGAAAAGTGTGTTCTATATCTCTGCCAAACAAACTCCCTGGAGGTTGAGCTTTCAGAAGCAAGTTTAACTCTAAGGGAGGAAGCAGCAGAATGTGCCTCTCACATCTAGCCTGTAGGAATTCAGGTTGGCAAGTTCTATGGGGAAGCCCATTGCTGCCTATGGTGGAAACGGCATGGGAGATTTCAGTTTCAAAATCTCTGTGAAAAAGCGTCAGAGAAGCTTCTCCGTTTAGAATCCAGCATATCTCACTGAACCGAAGAAGTGGTAGTTAGAAGGGAGTTAGAGCTGCAAGCAGTTTGGTTTGGGAAATTAGACGCGAAATGAAACTGCAAATGCCTTCCAACAGGCTTGGAAAAGTGTGTTCTATATCTCTGCCAAACAAACTCCCCGGAGGTTGAGCTTTCAGAAGCTAGTTTAACTCTAAGGGAGGAAGCAGCAGAATGTGCCTCTCACATCTAGCCTGTAGGAATTCAGGTTGGCAAGTTCTATGGGGAAGCCCATAGGCGCCTTCGTTGGAAACGGGTTTGGAAATTTCAGTTTCAAAATCTCTGTGAAAAAGCGTCAGAGAAGCTTCTCCGTTTAGAATCCAGCATATCTCACTGAACCGAAGAAGTGGTAGTTAGAAGGGAGTTAGAGCTGCAAGCAGTTTGGTTTGGGAAATTAGACGCGAAATGAAACTGCAAATGCCTTCCAAGAGGCTTGGAAAAGTGTGTTCTATATCTCTGCCAAACAAACTCCCCGGAGGTTGAGCTTTCAGAAGCAAGTTTAACTCTAAGGGAGGAAGCAGCAGAATGTGCCTCTCACATCTAGCCTGTAGGAATTCAGGTTGGCAAGTTCTATGGGGAAGCCCATTGCTGCCTATGGTGGAAACGGCATGGGAGATTTCAGTTTCAAAATCTCTGTGAAAAAGCGTCAGAGAAGCTTCTCCGTTTAGAATCCAGCATATCTCACTGAACCGAAGAAGTGGTAGTTAGAAGGGAGTTAGAGCTGCAAGCAGTTTGGTTTGGGAAATTAGACGCGAAATGAAACTGCAAAGGCCTTCCAACAGGCTTGGAAAAGTGTGTTCTATATCTCTGCCAAACAGACTCCCTGGAGGTTGAGCTTTCAGAAGCTAGTTTAACTCTAAGTGAGGAAGCAGCAGAATGTGCCTCTCACATCTAGCCTGTAGGAATTCAGGTTGGCAAGTTCTATGGGGAAGCCCATTGCTGCCTATGGTGGAAACGGCATGGGAGATTTCAGTTTCAAAATCTCTGTGAAAAAGCGTCAGAGAAGCTTCTCCGTTTAGAATCCAGCATATCTCACTGAACCGAAGAAGTGGTAGTTAGAAGGCAGTTAGAGCTGCAAGCAGTTTGGTTTGGGAAATTAGACGTGAAATGAAACTGCAAATGCCTTCCAACAGGCTTGGAAAAGTGTGTTCTATATCTCTGCCAAACAGACTCCCTGGAGTTTGAGCTTTCAGAAGCTAGTTTAACTCTAAGGGAGGAAGCAACAGAATGTCCCTCTCACATCTAGCCTGTAGGAATTCAGGTTGGCAAGTTCTATGGGGAAGCCCATTGGCGCCTTCGTTGGAAACGGGTTTGGAAATTTCAGTTTCAAAATCTCTGTGAAAAAGCGTCAGAGAAGCTTCTCCGTTTAGAATCCAGCATATCTCACTGAACCGAAGAAGTGGTAGTTAGAAGGCAGTTAGAGCTGCAAGCAGTTTGGTTTGGGAAATTAGACGCGAAATGAAACTGCAAATGCCTTCCAACAGGCTTGGAAAAGTGTGTTCTATATCTCTGCCAAACAGACTCCCTGGAGGTTGAGCTTTCAGAAGCTAGTTTAACTCTAAGGGAGGAAGCAGCAGAATGTGCCTCTCACATCTAGCCTGTAGGAATTCAGGTTGGCAACTTCTATGTGGAAGCCCATTGCTGGCTATGGTGGGAACAGCATGGGAGATTTCAGTTTCAAAATCTCTGTGAAAAAGCGTCAGAGAAGCTTCTCCGTTTAGAATCCAGCATATCTCACTGAACCGAAGAAGTGGTAGTTAGAAGGCAGTTAGAGCTGCAAGCAGTTTGGTTTGGGAAATTAGACGCGAAATGAAACTGCAAATGCCTTCCAACAGGCTTGGAAAAGTGTGTTCAATATCTCTGCCAAACAGACTCCCCGGAGGTTGAGCTTTCAGAAGCAAGTTTAACTCTAAGGGAGGAAGCAGCAGAATGTGCCTCTCACATCTAGCCTTTAGGAATTCAGGTTGGCAAGTTCTATGGGGAAGCCCATTGCTGCCTATGGTGGAAACGGCATGGGAGATTTCAGTTTCAAAATCTCTGTGAAAAAGCGTCAGAGAAGCTTCTCCGTTTAGAATCCAGCATATCTCACTGAACCGAAGAAGTGGTAGTTAGAAGGGAGTTAGAGCTGCAAGCAGTTTGGTTTGGGAAATTAGATGCGAAATGACACTGCAAAGGCCTTCCAACAGGCTTGGAAAAGTGTGTTCTATATCTCTGCCAAACAGACTCCCCAGAGGTTGAGCTTTCAGAAGCAAGCTTAACTCTTAGGGAGGAAGCAGCAGAATGTGCCTCTCACATCTAGCCTGTAGGAATTCAGGTTGGCAAGTTCTATGGGGAAGCCCATTGGCGCCTTCGTTGGAAACGGGTTTGGAAATTTCAGTTTCAAAATCTCTGTGAAAAAGCGTCAGAGAAGCTTCTCCGTTTAGAATCCAGCATATCTCACTGAACCGAAGAAGTGGTAGTTAGAAGGCAGTTAGAGCTGCAAGCAGTTTGGTTTGGGAAATTAGACGCGAAATGAAACTGCAAATGCCTTCCAACAGGCTTGGAAAAGTGTGTTCTATATCTCTGCCAAACAAACTCCCCGGAGGTTGAGCTTTCAGAAGCAAGTTTAACTCTAAGGGAGGAAGCAGCAGAATGTGCCTCTCACATCTAGCCTGTAGGAATTCAGGTTGGCAAGTTCTATGGGGAAGCCCATTGGCGCCTTCGTTGGAAACGGGTTTGGAAATTTCAGTTTCAAAATCTCTGTGAAAAAGCGTCAGAGAAGCTTCTCCGTTTAGAATCCAGCATATCTCACTGAACCGAAGAAGTGGTAGTTAGAAGGTAGTTAGAGCTGCAAGCAGTTTGGTTTGGGAAATTAGACGCGAAATGAAACTGCAAATGCCTTCCAACAGGCTTGGAAAAGTGTGTTCTATATCTCTGCCAAACAGACTCCCTGGAGGTTGAGCTTTCAGAAGCTAGTTTAACTCTAAGGGAGGAAGCAGCAGAATGTGCCTCTCACATCTAGCCTGTAGGAATTCAGGTTGGCAACTTCTATGTGGAAGCCCATTGCTGGCTATGGTGGAAACAGCATGGGAGATTTCAGTTTCAAAATCTCTGTGAAAAAGCGTCAGAGAAGCTTCTCCGTTTAGAATCCAGCATATCTCACTGAACCGAAGAAGTGGTAGTTAGAAGGCAGTTAGAGCTGCAAGCAGTTTGGTTTGGGAAATTAGACGCGAAATGAAACTGCAAATGCCTTCCAACAGGCTTGGAAAAGTGTGTTCTATATCTCTGCCAAACAAACTCCCTGGAGGTTGAGCTTTCAGAAGCAAGTTTAACTCTAAGGGAGGAAGCAGCAGAATGTGCCTCTCACATCTAGCCTGTAGGAATTCAGGTTGGCAAGTTCTATGGGGAAGCCCATTGCTGCCTATGGTGGAAACGGCATGGGAGATTTCAGTTTCAAAATCTCTGTGAAAAAGCGTCAGAGAAGCTTCTCCGTTTAGAATCCAGCATATCTCACTGAACCGAAGAAGTGGTAGTTAGAAGGGAGTTAGAGCTGCAAGCAGTTTGGTTTGGGAAATTAGACGCGAAATGAAACTGCAAATGCCTTCCAACAGGCTTGGAAAAGTGTGTTCTATATCTCTGCCAAACAAACTCCCCGGAGGTTGAGCTTTCAGAAGCTAGTTTAACTCTAAGGGAGGAAGCAGCAGAATGTGCCTCTCACATCTAGCCTGTAGGAATTCAGGTTGGCAAGTTCTATGGGGAAGCCCATAGGCGCCTTCGTTGGAAACGGGTTTGGAAATTTCAGTTTCAAAATCTCTGTGAAAAAGCGTCAGAGAAGCTTCTCCGTTTAGAATCCAGCATATCTCACTGAACCGAAGAAGTGGTAGTTAGAAGGCAGTTAGAGCTGCAAGCAGTTTGGTTTGGGAAATTAGACTCGAAATGAAACTGCAAATGCCTTCCAACAGGCTTGGAAAAGTGTGTTCTATATCTCTGCCAAACAAACTCCCTGGAGGTTGAGCTTTCAGAAGCAAGTTTAACTCTAAGGGAGGAAGCAGCAGAATGTGCCTCTCACATCTAGCCTGTAGGAATTCAGGTTGGCAAGTTCTATGGGGAAGCCCATTGGTGCCTTCGTTGGAAACGGGTTTGGAAATTTCAGTTTCAAAATCTCTGTGAAAAAGCGTCAGAGAAGCTTCTCCGTTTAGAATCCAGCATATCTCACTGAACCGAAGAAGTGGTAGTTAGAAGGGAGTTAGAGCTGCAAGCAGTTTGGTTTGGGAAATTAGACGCGAAATGAAACTGCAAATGCCTTCCAAGAGGCTTGGAAAAGTGTGTTCTATATCTCTGCCAAACAAACTCCCCGGAGGTTGAGCTTTCAGAAGCAAGTTTAACTCTAAGGGAGGAAGCAGCAGAATGTGCCTCTCACATCTAGCCTGTAGGAATTCAGGTTGGCAAGTTCTATGGGGAAGCCCATTGCTGCCTATGGTGGAAACGGCATGGGAGATTTCAGTTTCAAAATCTCTGTGAAAAAGCGTCAGAGAAGCTTCTCCGTTTAGAATCCAGCATATCTCACTGAACCGAAGAAGTGGTAGTTAGAAGGGAGTTAGAGCTGCAAGCAGTTTGGTTTGGGAAATTAGACGCGAAATGAAACTGCAAAGGCCTTCCAACAGGCTTGGAAAAGTGTGTTCTATATCTCTGCCAAACAGACTCCCTGGAGGTTGAGCTTTCAGAAGCTAGTTTAACTCTAAGTGAGGAAGCAGCAGAATGTGCCTCTCACATCTAGCCTGTAGGAATTCAGGTTGGCAAGTTCTATGGGGAAGCCCATTGCTGCCTATGGTGGAAACGGCATGGGAGATTTCAGTTTCAAAATCTCTGTGAAAAAGCGTCAGAGAAGCTTCTCCGTTTAGAATCCAGCATATCTCACTGAACCGAAGAAGTGGTAGTTAGAAGGCAGTTAGAGCTGCAAGCAGTTTGGTTTGGGAAATTAGACGCGAAATGAAACTGCAAATGCCTTCCAACAGCCTTGGAAAAGTGTGTTCTATATCTCTGCCAAACAGACTCCCTGGAGTTTGAGCTTTCAGAAGCTAGTTTAACTCTAAGGGAGGAAGCAACAGAATGTCCCTCTCACATCTAGCCTGTAGGAATTCAGGTTGGCAAGTTCTATGGGGAAGCCCATTGGCGCCTTCGTTGGAAACGGGTTTGGAAATTTCAGTTTCACAATCTCTGTGAAAAAGCGTCAGAGAAGCTTCTCCGTTTAGAATCCAGCATATCTCACTGAACCGAAGAAGTGGTAGTTAGAAGGCAGTTAGAGCTGCAAGCAGTTTGGTTTGGGAAATTAGACGCGAAATGAAACTGCAAATGCCTTCCAACAGGCTTGGAAAAGTGTGTTCTATATCTCTGCCAAACAGACTCCCTGGAGGTTGAGCTTTCAGAAGCTAGTTTAACTCTAAGGGAGGAAGCAGCAGAATGTGCCTCTCACATCTAGCCTGTAGGAATTCAGGTTGGCAACTTCTATGTGGAAGCCCATTGCTGGCTATGGTGGAAACAGCATGGGAGATTTCAGTTTCAAAATCTCTGTGAAAAAGCGTCAGAGAAGCTTCTCCGTTTAGAATCCAGCATATCTCACTGAACCGAAGAAGTGGTAGTTAGAAGGCAGTTAGAGCTGCAAGCAGTTTGGTTTGGGAAATTAGACGCGAAATGAAACTGCAAATGCCTTCCAACAGGCTTGGAAAAGTGTGTTCAATATCTCTGCCAAACAGACTCCCCGGAGGTTGAGCTTTCAGAAGCAAGTTTAACTCTAAGGGAGGAAGCAGCAGAATGTGCCTCTCACATCTAGCCTTTAGGAATTCAGGTTGGCAAGTTCTATGGGGAAGCCCATTGCTGCCTATGGTGGAAACGGCATGGGAGATTTCAGTTTCAAAATCTCTGTGAAAAAGCGTCAGAGAAGCTTCTCCGTTTAGAATCCAGCATATCTCACTGAACCGAAGAAGTGGTAGTTAGAAGGGAGTTAGAGCTGCAAGCAGTTTGGTTTGGGAAATTAGATGCGAAATGACACTGCAAAGGCCTTCCAACAGGCTTGGAAAAGTGTGTTCTATATCTCTGCCAAACAGACTCCCCAGAGGTTGAGCTTTCAGAAGCAAGCTTAACTCTTAGGGAGGAAGCAGCAGAATGTGCCACTCACATCTAGCCTGTAGGAATTCAGGTTGGCAAGTTCTATGGGGAAGCCCATTGCCGCCTTCGTTGGAAACGGGTTTGGAAATTTCAGTTTCAAAATCTCTGTGAAAAAGCGTCAGAGAAGCTTCTCCGTTTAGAATCCAGCATATCTCACTGAACCGAAGAAGTGGTAGTTAGAAGGCAGTTAGAGCTGCAAGCAGTTTGGTTTGGGAAATTAGACGCGAAATGAAACTGCAAATGCCTTCCAACAGGCTTGGAAAAGTGTGTTCTATATCTCTGCCAAACAAACTCCCCGGAGGTTGAGCTTTCAGAAGCAAGTTTAACTCTAAGGGAGGAAGCAGCAGAATGTGCCTCTCACATCTAGCCTGTAGGAATTCAGGTTGGCAAGTTCTATGGGGAAGCCCATTGGCGCCTTCGTTGGAAACGGGTTTGGAAATTTCAGTTTCAAAATCTCTGTGAAAAAGCGTCAGAGAAGCTTCTCCGTTTAGAATCCAGCATATCTCACTGAACCGAAGAAGTGGTAGTTAGAAGGTAGTTAGAGCTGCAAGCAGTTTGGTTTGGGAAATTAGACGCGAAATGAAACTGCAAATGCCTTCCAACAGGCTTGGAAAAGTGTGTTCTATATCTCTGCCAAACAGACTCCCCGGAGGTTGAGCTTTCAGAAGCTAGTTTAACTCTAAGGGAGGAAGCAGCAGAATGTGCCTCTCACATCTAGCCTGTAGGAATTCAGGTTGGCAACTTCTATGTGGAAGCCCATTGCTGGCTATGGTGGAAACAGCATGGGAGATTTCAGTTTCAAAATCTCTGTGAAAAAGCGTCAGAGAAGCTTCTCCGTTTAGAATCCAGCATATCTCACTGAACCGAAGAAGTGGTAGTTAGAAGGCAGTTAGAGCTGCAAGCAGTTTGGTTTGGGAAATTAGACGCGAAATGAAACTGCAAATGCCTTCCAACAGGCTTGGAAAAGTGTGTTCTATATCTCTGCCAAACAAACTCCCTGGAGGTTGAGCTTTCAGAAGCAAGTTTAACTCTAAGGGAGGAAGCAGCAGAATGTGCCTCTCACATCTAGCCTGTAGGAATTCAGGTTGGCAAGTTCTATGGGGAAGCCCATTGCTGCCTATGGTGGAAACGGCATGGGAGATTTCAGTTTCAAAATCTCTGTGAAAAAGCGTCAGAGAAGCTTCTCCGTTTAGAATCCAGCATATCTCACTGAACCGAAGAAGTGGTAGTTAGAAGGGAGTTAGAGCTGCAAGCAGTTTGGTTTGGGAAATTAGACGCGAAATGAAACTGCAAATGCCTTCCAACAGGCTTGGAAAAGTGTGTTCTATATCTCTGCCAAACAAACTCCCCGGAGGTTGAGCTTTCAGAAGCTAGTTTAACTCTAAGGGAGGAAGCAGCAGAATGTGCCTCTCACATCTAGCCTGTAGGAATTCAGGTTGGCAAGTTCTATGGGGAAGCCCATAGGCGCCTTCGTTGGAAACGGGTTTGGAAATTTCAGTTTCAAAATCTCTGTGAAAAAGCGTCAGAGAAGCTTCTCCGTTTAGAATCCAGCATATCTCACTGAACCGAAGAAGTGGTAGTTAGAAGGCAGTTAGAGCTGCAAGCAGTTTGGTTTGGGAAATTAGACGCGAAATGAAACTGCAAATGCCTTCCAACAGGCTTGGAAAAGTGTGTTCTATATCTCTGCCAAACAAACTCCCCGGAGGTTGAGCTTTCAGAAGCTAGTTTAACTCTAAGGGAGGAAGCAGCAGAATGTGCCTCTCACATCTAGCCTGTAGGAATTCAGGTTGGCAAGTTCTATGGGGAAGCCCATTGGTGCCTTCGTTGGAAACGGGTTTGGAAATTTCAGTTTCAAAATCTCTGTGAAAAAGCGTCAGAGAAGCTTCTCCGTTTAGAATCCAGCATATCTCACTGAACCGAAGAAGTGGTAGTTAGAAGGGAGTTAGAGCTGCAAGCAGTTTGGTTTGGGAAATTAGACGCGAAATGAAACTGCAAATGCCTTCCAAGAGGCTTGGAAAAGTGTGTTCTATATCTCTGCCAAACAAACTCCCCGGAGGTTGAGCTTTCAGAAGCAAGTTTAACTCTAAGGGAGGAAGCAGCAGAATGTGCCTCTCACATCTAGCCTGTAGGAATTCAGGTTGGCAAGTTCTATGGGGAAGCCCATTGCTGCCTATGGTGGAAACGGCATGGGAGATTTCAGTTTCAAAATCTCTGTGAAAAAGCGTCAGAGAAGCTTCTCCGTTTAGAATCCAGCATATCTCACTGAACCGAAGAAGTGGTAGTTAGAAGGGAGTTAGAGCTGCAAGCAGTTTGGTTTGGGAAATTAGACGCGAAATGAAACTGCAAAGGCCTTCCAACAGGCTTGGAAAAGTGTGTTCTATATCTCTGCCAAACAGACTCCCTGGAGGTTGAGCTTTCAGAAGCTAGTTTAACTCTAAGTGAGGAAGCAGCAGAATGTGCCTCTCACATCTAGCCTGTAGGAATTCAGGTTGGCAAGTTCTATGGGGAAGCCCATTGCTGCCTATGGTGGAAACGGCATGGGAGATTTCAGTTTCAAAATCTCTGTGAAAAAGCGTCAGAGAAGCTTCTCCGTTTAGAATCCAGCATATCTCACTGAACCGAAGAAGTGGTAGTTAGAAGGCAGTTAGAGATGCAAGCAGTTTGGTTTGGGAAATTAGACGCGAAATGAAACTGCAAATGCCTTCCAACAGGCTTGGAAAAGTGTGTTCTATATCTCTGCCAAACAGACTCCCTGGAGTTTGAGCTTTCAGAAGCTAGTTTAACTCTAAGGGAGGAAGCAACAGAATGTCCCTCTCACATCTAGCCTGTAGGAATTCAGGTTGGCAAGTCCTATGGGGAAGCCCATTGGCGCCTTCGTTGGAAACGGGTTTGGAAATTTCAGTTTCAAAATCTCTGTGAAAAAGCGTCAGAGAAGCTTCTCCGTTTAGAATCCAGCATATCTCACTGAACCGAAGAAGTGGTAGTTAGAAGGCAGTTAGAGCTGCAAGCAGTTTGGTTTGGAAAATTAGACGCGAAATGAAACTGCAAATGCCTTCCAACAGGCTTGGAAAAGTGTGTTCTATATCTCTGCCAAACAGACTCCCTGGAGGTTGAGCTTTCAGAAGCTAGTTTAACTCTAAGGGAGGAAGCAGCAGAATGTGCCTCTCACATCTAGCCTGTAGGAATTCAGGTTGGCAACTTCTATGTGGAAGCCCATTGCTGGCTATGGTGGAAACAGCATGGGAGATTTCAGTTTCAAAATCTCTGTGAAAAAGCGTCAGAGAAGCTTCTCCGTTTAGAATCCAGCATATCTCACTGAACCGAAGAAGTGGTAGTTAGAAGGCAGTTAGAGCTGCAAGCAGTTTGGTTTGGGAAATTAGACGCGAAATGAAACTGCAAATGCCTTCCAACAGGCTTGGAAAAGTGTGTTCAATATCTCTGCCAAACAGACTCCCCGGAGGTTGAGCTTTCAGAAGCAAGTTTAACTCTAAGGGAGGAAGCAGCAGAATGTGCCTCTCACATCTAGCCTTTAGGAATTCAGGTTGGCAAGTTCTATGGGGAAGCCCATTGCTGCCTATGGTGGAAACGGCATGGGAGATTTCAGTTTCAAAATCTCTGTGAAAAAGCGTCAGAGAAGCTTCTCCGTTTAGAATCCAGCATATCTCACTGAACCGAAGAAGTGGTAGTTAGAAGGGAGTTAGAGCTGCAAGCAGTTTGGTTTGGAAAATTAGATGCGAAATGACACTGCAAAGGCCTTCCAACAGGCTTGGAAAGGTGTGTTCTATATCTCTGCCAAACAGACTCCCCAGAGGTTGAGCTTTCAGAAGCAAGCTTAACTCTTAGGGAGGAAGCAGCAGAATGTGCCTCTCACATCTAGCCTGTAGGAATTCAGGTTGGCAAGTTCTATGGGGAAGCCCATTGGCGCCTTCGTTGGAAACGGGTTTGGAAATTTCAGTTTCAAAATCTCTGTGAAAAAGCGTCAGAGAAGCTTCTCCGTTTAGAATCCAGCATATCTCACTGAACCGAAGAAGTGGTAGTTAGAAGGCAGTTAGAGCTGCAAGCAGTTTGGTTTGGGAAATTAGACGCGAAATGAAACTGCAAATGCCTTCCAACAGGCTTGGAAAAGTGTGTTCTATATCTCTGCCAAACAAACTCCCCGGAGGTTGAGCTTTCAGAAGCAAGTTTAGCTCTAAGGGAGGAAGCAGCAGAATGTGCCTCTCACATCTAGCCTGTAGGAATTCAGGTTGGCAAGTTCTATGGGGAAGCCCATTGGCGCCTTCGTTGGAAACGGGTTTGGAAATTTCAGTTTCAAAATCTCTGTGAAAAAGCGTCAGAGAAGCTTCTCCGTTTAGAATCCAGCATATCTCACTGAACCGAAGAAGTGGTAGTTAGAAGGTAGTTAGAGCTGCAAGCAGTTTGGTTTGGGAAATTAGACGCGAAATGAAACTGCAAATGCCTTCCAACAGGCTTGGAAAAGTGTGTTCTATATCTCTGCCAAACAAACTCCCCGGAGGTTGAGCTTTCAGAAGCTAGTTTAACTCTAAGGGAGGAAGCAGCAGAATGTGCCTCTCACATCTAGCCTGTAGGAATTCAGGTTGGCAACTTCTATGTGGAAGCCCATTGCTGGCTATGGTGGAAACAGCATGGGAGATTTCAGTTTCAAAATCTCTGTGAAAAAGCGTCAGAGAAGCTTCTCCGTTTAGAATCCAGCATATCTCACTGAACCGAAGAAGTGGTAGTTAGAAGGCAGTTAGAGCTGCAAGCAGTTTGGTTTGGGAAATTAGACGCGAAATGAAACTGCAAATGCCTTCCAACAGGCTTGGAAAAGTGTGTTCTATATCTCTGCCAAACAAACTCCCTGGAGGTTGAGCTTTCAGAAGCAAGTTTAACTCTAAGGGAGGAAGCAGCAGAATGTGCCTCTCACATCTAGCCTGTAGGAATTCAGGTTGGCAAGTTCTATGGGGAAGCCCATTGCTGCCTATGGTGGAAACGGCATGGGAGATTTCAGTTTCAAAATCTCTGTGAAAAAGCGTCAGAGAAGCTTCTCCGTTTAGAATCCAGCATATCTCACTGAACCGAAGAAGTGGTAGTTAGAAGGGAGTTAGAGCTGCAAGCAGTTTGGTTTGGGAAATTAGACGCGAAATGAAACTGCAAATGCCTTCCAACAGGCTTGGAAAAGTGTGTTCTATATCTCTGCCAAACAAACTCCCCGGAGGTTGAGCTTTCAGAAGCTAGTTTAACTCTAAGGGAGGAAGCAGCAGAATGTGCCTCTCACATCTAGCCTGTAGGAATTCAGGTTGGCAAGTTCTATGGGGAAGCACATAGGCGCCTTCGTTGGAAACGGGTTTGGAAATTTCAGTTTCAAAATCTCTGTGAAAAAGCGTCAGAGAAGCTTCTCCGTTTAGAATCCAGCATATCTCACTGAACCGAAGAAGTGGTAGTTAGAAGGCAGTTAGAGCTGCAAGCAGTTTGGTTTGGGAAATTAGACGCGAAATGAAACGGCAAATGCATTCCAACAGGCTTGGAAAAGTGTGTTCTATATCTCTGCCAAACAAACTCCCTGGAGGTTGAGCTTTCAGAAGCAAGTTTAACTCTAAGGGAGGAAGCAGCAGAATGTGCCTCTCACATCTAGCCTGTAGGAATTCAGGTTGGCAAGTTCTATGGGGAAGCCCATTGCTGCCTATGGTGGAAACGGCATGGGAGATTTCAGTTTCAAAATCTCTGTGAAAAAGCGTCAGAGAAGCTTCTCCGTTTAGAATCCAGCATATCTCACTGAACCGAAGAAGTGGTAGTTAGAAGGTAGTTAGAGCTGCAAGCAGTTTGGTTTGGGAAATTAGACGCGAAATGAAACTGCAAATGCCTTCCAACAGGCTTGGAAAAGTGTGTTCTATATCTCTGCCAAACAGACTCCCTGGAGGTTGAGCTTTCAGAAGCTAGTTTAACTCTAAGGGAGGAAGCAGCAGAATGTGCCTCTCACATCTAGCCTGTAGGAATTCAGGTTGGCAACTTCTATGTGGAAGCCCATTGCTGGCTATGGTGGAAACAGCATGGGAGATTTCAGTTTCAAAATCTCTGTGAAAAAGCGTCAGAGAAGCTTCTCCGTTTAGAATCCAGCATATCTCACTGAACCGAAGAAGTGGTAGTTAGAAGGCAGTTAGAGCTGCAAGCAGTTTGGTTTGGGAAATTAGACGCGAAATGAAACTGCAAATGCCTTCCAACAGGCTTGGAAAAGTGTGTTCTATATCTCTGCCAAACAAACTCACCGGAGGTTGAGCTTTCAGAAGCTAGTTTAACTCTAAGGGAGGAAGCAGCAGAATGTGCCTCTCACATCTAGCCTGTAGGAATTCAGGTTGGCAAGTTCTATGGGGAAGCCCATTGGTGCCTTCGTTGGAAACGGGTTTGGAAATTTCAGTTTCAAAATCTCTGTGAAAAAGCGTCAGAGAAGCTTCTCCGTTTAGAATCCAGCATATCTCACTGAACCGAAGAAGTGGTAGTTAGAAGGGAGTTAGAGCTGCAAGCAGTTTGGTTTGGGAAATTAGACGCGAAATGAAACTGCAAATGCCTTCCAAGAGGCTTGGAAAAGTGTGTTCTATATCTCTGCCAAACAAACTCCCCGGAGGTTGAGCTTTCAGAAGCAAGTTTAACTCTAAGGGAGGAAGCAGCAGAATGTGCCTCTCACATCTAGCCTGTAGGAATTCAGGTTGGCAAGTTCTATGGGGAAGCCCATTGCTGCCTATGGTGGAAACGGCATGGGAGATTTCAGTTTCAAAATCTCTGTGAAAAAGCGTCAGAGAAGCTTCTCCGTTTAGAATCCAGCATATCTCACTGAACCGAAGAAGTGGTAGTTAGAAGGGAGTTAGAGCTGCAAGCAGTTTGGTTTGGGAAATTAGACGCGAAATGAAACTGCAAAGGCCTTCCAACAGGCTTGGAAAAGTGTGTTCTATATCTCTGCCAAACAGACTCCCTGGAGGTTGAGCTTTCAGAAGCTAGTTTAACTCTAAGTGAGGAAGCAGCAGAATGTGCCTCTCACATCTAGCCTGTAGGAATTCAGGTTGGCAAGTTCTATGGGGAAGCCCATTGCTGCCTATGGTGGAAACGGCATGGGAGATTTCAGTTTCAAAATCTCTGTGAAAAAGCGTCAGAGAAGCTTCTCCGTTTAGAATCCAGCATATCTCACTGAACCGAAGAAGTGGTAGTTAGAAGGCAGTTAGAGCTGCAAGCAGTTTGGTTTGGGAAATTAGACGCGAAATGAAACTGCAAATGCCTTCCAACAGGCTTGGAAAAGTGTGTTCTATATCTCTGCCAAACAGACTCCCTGGAGTTTGAGCTTTCAGAAGCTAGTTTAACTCTAAGGGAGGAAGCAGCAGAATGTCCCTCTCACATCTAGCCTGTAGGAATTCAGGTTGGCAAGTTCTATGGGGAAGCCCATTGGCGCCTTCGTTGGAAACGGGTTTGGAAATTTCAGTTTCAAAATCTCTGTGAAAAAGCGTCAGAGAAGCTTCTCCGTTTAGAATCCAGCATATCTCACTGAACCGAAGAAGTGGTAGTTAGAAGGGAGTTAGAGCTGCAAGCAGTTCGGTTTGGGAAATTAGACGCGAAATGAAACTGCAAATGCCTTCCAACAGGCTTGGAAAAGTGTGTTCTATATCTCTGCCAAACAAACTCCCCGGAGGTTGAGCTTTCAGAAGCAAGTTTAACTCTAAGGGAGGAAGCAGCAGAATGTGCCTCTCACATCTAGCCTGTAGGAATTCAGGTTGGCAAGTTCTATGGGGAAGCCCATTGCTGCCTATGGTGGAAACGGCATGGGAGATTTCAGTTTCAAAATCTCTGTGAAAAAGCATCAGAGAAGCTTCTCCGTTTAGAATCCAGCATATCTCACTGAACCGAAGAAGTGGTAGTTAGAAGGGAGTTAGAGCTGCAAGCAGTTTGCTTTGGGAAATTAGATGCGAAATGACACTGCAAAGGCCTTCCAACAGGCTTGGAAAAGTCTGTTCTATATCTGTGCCAAACAGAGTCCCCGGAGGTTGAGCTTTCAGAAGCAAGCTTAACTGTTAGGGAGGAAGCAGCAGAATGTGCCTCTCACATCTAGCCTGTAGGAATTCAGGTTGGCAAGTTCTATGGGGAAGCCCATTGCTGCCTATGGTGGAAACGGCATGGGAGATTTCAGTTTCAAAATCTCTGTGAAAAAGCGTCAGAGAAGCTTCTCCGTTTAGAATCCAGCATATCTCACTGAACCGAAGAAGTGGTAGTTAGAAGGCAGTTAGAGCTGCAAGCAGTTTGGTTTGGGAAATTAGACGCGAAATGAAACTGCAAATGCCTTCCAACAGGCTTGGAAAAGTGTGTTCTATATCTCTGCCAAACAAACTCCCCGGAGGTTGAACTTTCAGAAGCAAGTTTAACTCTAAGGGAGGAAGCAGCAGAATGTGCCTCTCACATCTAGCCTGTAGGAATTCAGGTTGGCAAGTTCTATGGGGAAGCCCATTGCTGCCTATGGTGGAAACAGCATGGGAGATTTCACTTTCAAAATCTCTGTGAAAAAGCGTCAGAGAAGCTTCTCCGTTTAGAATCCAGCATATCTCACTGAACCGAAGAAGTGGTAGTTAGAAGGCAGTTAGAGCTGCAAGCAGTTTGGTTTGGGAAATTAGACGCGAAATGAAACTGCAAATGCCTTCCAACAGGCTTGGAAAAGTGTGTTCTATATCTCTGCCAAACAAACTCCCCGGAGGTTGAGCTTTCAGAAGCAAGTTTAACTCTAAGGGAGGAAGCAGCCGAATGTGCCTCTCACATCTAGCCTGTAGGAATTCAGGTTGGCAAGTTCTATGGGGAAGCCCATTGCTGCCTATGGTGGAAACGGCATGGGAGATTTCAGTTTAAAAATCTCTGTGAAAAAGCGTCAGAGAAGCTTCTCCGTTTAGAATCCAGCATATCTCACTGAACCGAAGAAGTGGTAGTTAGAAGGCAGTTAGAGCTGCAAGCAGTTTGGTTTGGGAAATTAGACGCGAAATGAAACTGCAAATGCCTTCCAACAGGCTTGGAAAAGTGTGTTCTATATCTCTGCCAAACAGACTCCCTGGAGGTTGAGCTTTCAGAAGCTAGTTTAACTCTAAGGGAGGAAGCAGCAGAATGTGCCTCTCACATCTAGCCTGTAGGAAGTCAGGTTGGCAAGTTCTATGTGGAAGCCCATTGCTGGCTATGGTGGAAACAGCATGGGAGATTTCAGTTTCAAAATCTCTGTGAAAAAGCGTCAGAGAAGCTTCTCCGTTTAGAATCCAGCATATCTCACTGAACCGAAGAAGTGGTAGTTAGAAGGGAGTTAGAGCTGCAAGCAGTTTGGTTTGGGAAATTAGACGCGAAATGAAACTGCAAATGCCTTCCAACAGGCTTGGAAAAGTGTGTTCTATATCTCTGCCAAACAAACTCCCCGGAGGTTGAGCTTTCAGAAGCTAGTTTAACTCTAAGGGAGGAAGCAGCAGAATGTGCCTCTCACATCTAGCCTGTAGGAATTCAGGTTGGCAAGTTCTATGGGGAAGCCCATTGCTGCCTATGGTGGAAACAGCATGGGAGATTTCAGTTTCAAAATCTCTGTGAAAAAGCGTCAGAGAAGCTTCTCCGTTTAGAATCCAGCATATCTCACTGAACCGAAGAAGTGGTAGTTAGAAGGCAGTTAGAGCTGCAAGAAGTTTGGTTTGGGAAATTAGACGCGAAATGAAACTGCAAATGCCTTCCAACAGGCTTGGAAAAGTGTGTTCTATATCTCTGCCAAACAAACTCCCCGGAGGTTGAGCTTTCAGAAGCAAGTTTAACTCTAAGGGAGGAAGCAGCAGAATGTGCCTCTCACATCTAGCCTGTAGGAATTCAGGTTGGCAACTTCTATGGGGAAGCCCATTGGCGCCTTCGTTGGAAACGGGTTTGGAAATTTCAGTTTCAAAATCTCTGTGAAAAAGCGTCAGAGAAGCTTCTCCGTTTAGAATCCAGCATATCTCACTGAACCGAAGAAGTGGTAGTTAGAAGGGAGTTAGAGCTGCAAGCAGTTTGATTTGGGAAATTAGATGCGAAATGACACTGCAAAGGCCTTCCAACAGGCTTGGAAAAGTGTGTTCTATATCTCTGCCAAACAGACTCCCTGGAGGTTGAGCTTTCAGAAGCAAGTTTAACTCTAAGGGAGGAAGCAGCAGAATGTGCCTCTCACATCTAGCCTGTAGGAATTCAGGTTGGCAAGTTCTATGGGGAAGCCCATTGCTGCCTATGGTGGAAACGGCATGGGAGATTTCAGTTTCAAAATCTCTGTGAAAAAGCGTCAGAGAAGCTTCTCCGTTTAGAATCCAGCATATCTCACTGAAACGAAGAAGTGGTAGTTAGAAGGGAGGTAGAGCTGCAAGCAGTTTGGTTTGGGAAATTAGATGCGAAATGACACTGCAAAGGCCTTCCAACAGGCTTGGAAAAGTGTGTTCTATATCTCTGCCAAACAGACTCCCTGGAGGTTGAGCTTTCAGAAGCTAGTTTAACTCTAAGGGAGGAAGCAGCAGAATGTGCCTCTCACATCTAGCCTGTAGGAAATCAGGTTGGCAACTTCTATGTGGAAGCCCATTGCTGGCTATGGTGGAAACAGCATGGGAGATTTCAGTTTCAAAATCTCTGTGAAAAAGCGTCAGAGAAGCTTCTCCGTTTAGAATCCAGCATATCTCACTGAACCGAAGAAGTGGTAGTTAGAAGGCAGTTAGAGCTGCAAGCAGTTTGGTTTGGGAAATTAGACGCGAAATGAAACTGCAAATGCCTTCCAACAGGCTTGGAAAAGTGTGTTCTATATCTCTGCCAAACAAACTCCCCCGAGGTTGAGCTTTCAGAAGCTAGTTTAACTCTAAGGGAGGAAGCAGCAGAATGTGCCTCTCACATCTAGCCTGTAGGAATTCAGGTTGGCAAGTTCTATGGGGAAGCCCATTGGTGCCTTCGTTGGAAACGGGTTTGGAAATTTCAGTTTCAAAATCTCTGTGAAAAAGCGTCAGAGAAGCTTCTCCGTTTAGAATCCAGCATATCTCACTGAACCGAAGAAGTGGTAGTTAGAAGGGAGTTAGAGCTGCAAGCAGTTTGGTTTGGGAAATTAGACGCGAAATGAAACTGCAAAGGCCTTCCAACAGGCTTGGAAAAGTGTGTTCTATATCTCTGCCAAACAGACTCCCTGGAGGTTGAGCTTTCAGAAGCTAGTTTAACTCTAAGTGAGGAAGCAGCAGAATGTGCCTCTCACATCTAGCCTGTAGGAATTCAGGTTGGCAAGTTCTATGGGGAAGCCCATTGCTGCCTATGGTGGAAACGGCATGGGAGATTTCAGTTTCAAAATCTCTGTGAAAAAGCGTCAGAGAAGCTTCTCCGTTTAGAATCCAGCATATCTCACTGAACCGAAGAAGTGGTAGTTAGAAGGCAGTTAGAGCTGCAAGCAGTTTGGTTTGGGAAATTAGACGCGAAATGAAACTGCAAATGCCTTCCAACAGGCTTGGAAAAGTGTGTTCTATATCTCTGCCAAACAGACTCCCTGGAGTTTGAGCTTTCAGAAGCTAGTTTAACTCTAAGGGAGGAAGCAGCAGAATGTCCCTCTCACATCTAGCCTGTAGGAATTCAGGTTGGCAAGTTCTATGGGGAAGCCCATTGGCGCCTTCGTTGGAAACGGGTTTGGAAATTTCAGTTTCAAAATCTCTGTGAAAAAGCGTCAGAGAAGCTTCTCCGTTTAGAATCCAGCATATCTCACTGAACCGAAGAAGTGGTAGTTAGAAGGGAGTTAGAGCTGCAAGCAGTTCGGTTTGGGAAATTAGACGCGAAATGAAACTGCAAATGCCTTCCAACAGGCTTGGAAAAGTGTGTTCTATATCTCTGCCAAACAAACTCCCCGGAGGTTGAGCTTTCAGAAGCAAGTTTAACTCTAAGGGAGGAAGCAGCAGAATGTGCCTCTCACATCTAGCCTGTAGGAATTCAGGTTGGCAAGTTCTATGGGGAAGCCCATTGCTGCCTATGGTGGAAACGGCATGGGAGATTTCAGTTTCAAAATCTCTGTGAAAAAGCATCAGAGAAGCTTCTCCGTTTAGAATCCAGCATATCTCACTGAACCGAAGAAGTGGTAGTTAGAAGGGAGTTAGAGCTGCAAGCAGTTTGCTTTGGGAAATTAGATGCGAAATGACACTGCAAAGGCCTTCCAACAGGCTTGGAAAAGTCTGTTCTATATCTGTGCCAAACAGAGTCCCCGGAGGTTGAGCTTTCAGAAGCAAGCTTAACTGTTAGGGAGGAAGCAGCAGAATGTGCCTCTCACATCTAGCCTGTAGGAATTCAGGTTGGCAAGTTCTATGGGGAAGCCCATTGCTGCCTATGGTGGAAACGGCATGGGAGATTTCAGTTTCAAAATCTCTGTGAAAAAGCGTCAGAGAAGCTTCTCCGTTTAGAATCCAGCATATCTCACTGAACCGAAGAAGTGGTAGTTAGAAGGCAGTTAGAGCTGCAAGCAGTTTGGTTTGGGAAATTAGACGCGAAATGAAACTGCAAATGCCTTCCAACAGGCTTGGAAAAGTGTGTTCTATATCTCTGCCAAACAAACTCCCCGGAGGTTGAACTTTCAGAAGCAAGTTTAACTCTAAGGGAGGAAGCAGCAGAATGTGCCTCTCACATCTAGCCTGTAGGAATTCAGGTTGGCAAGTTCTATGGGGAAGCCCATTGCTGCCTATGGTGGAAACAGCATGGGAGATTTCACTTTCAAAATCTCTGTGAAAAAGCGTCAGAGAAGCTTCTCCGTTTAGAATCCAGCATATCTCACTGAACCGAAGAAGTGGTAGTTAGAAGGCAGTTAGAGCTGCAAGCAGTTTGGTTTGGGAAATTAGACGCGAAATGAAACTGCAAATGCCTTCCAACAGGCTTGGAAAAGTGTGTTCTATATCTCTGCCAAACAAACTCCCCGGAGGTTGAGCTTTCAGAAGCAAGTTTAACTCTAAGGGAGGAAGCAGCCGAATGTGCCTCTCACATCTAGCCTGTAGGAATTCAGGTTGGCAAGTTCTATGGGGAAGCCCATTGCTGCCTATGGTGGAAACGGCATGGGAGATTTCAGTTTAAAAATCTCTGTGAAAAAGCGTCAGAGAAGCTTCTCCGTTTAGAATCCAGCATATCTCACTGAACCGAAGAAGTGGTAGTTAGAAGGCAGTTAGAGCTGCAAGCAGTTTGGTTTGGGAAATTAGACGCGAAATGAAACTGCAAATGCCTTCCAACAGGCTTGGAAAAGTGTGTTCTATATCTCTGCCAAACAGACTCCCTGGAGGTTGAGCTTTCAGAAGCTAGTTTAACTCTAAGGGAGGAAGCAGCAGAATGTGCCTCTCACATCTAGCCTGTAGGAAGTCAGGTTGGCAAGTTCTATGTGGAAGCCCATTGCTGGCTATGGTGGAAACAGCATGGGAGATTTCAGTTTCAAAATCTCTGTGAAAAAGCGTCAGAGAAGCTTCTCCGTTTAGAATCCAGCATATCTCACTGAACCGAAGAAGTGGTAGTTAGAAGGGAGTTAGAGCTGCAAGCAGTTTGGTTTGGGAAATTAGACGCGAAATGAAACTGCAAATGCCTTCCAACAGGCTTGGAAAAGTGTGTTCTATATCTCTGCCAAACAAACTCCCCGGAGGTTGAGCTTTCAGAAGCTAGTTTAACTCTAAGGGAGGAAGCAGCAGAATGTGCCTCTCACATCTAGCCTGTAGGAATTCAGGTTGGCAAGTTCTATGGGGAAGCCCATTGCTGCCTATGGTGGAAACAGCATGGGAGATTTCAGTTTCAAAATCTCTGTGAAAAAGCGTCAGAGAAGCTTCTCCGTTTAGAATCCAGCATATCTCACTGAACCGAAGAAGTGGTAGTTAGAAGGCAGTTAGAGCTGCAAGAAGTTTGGTTTGGGAAATTAGACGCGAAATGAAACTGCAAATGCCTTCCAACAGGCTTGGAAAAGTGTGTTCTATATCTCTGCCAAACAAACTCCCCGGAGGTTGAGCTTTCAGAAGCAAGTTTAACTCTAAGGGAGGAAGCAGCAGAATGTGCCTCTCACATCTAGCCTGTAGGAATTCAGGTTGGCAACTTCTATGGGGAAGCCCATTGGCGCCTTCGTTGGAAACGGGTTTGGAAATTTCAGTTTCAAAATCTCTGTGAAAAAGCGTCAGAGAAGCTTCTCCGTTTAGAATCCAGCATATCTCACTGAACCGAAGAAGTGGTAGTTAGAAGGGAGTTAGAGCTGCAAGCAGTTTGATTTGGGAAATTAGATGCGAAATGACACTGCAAAGGCCTTCCAACAGGCTTGGAAAAGTGTGTTCTATATCTCTGCCAAACAGACTCCCTGGAGGTTGAGCTTTCAGAAGCAAGTTTAACTCTAAGGGAGGAAGCAGCAGAATGTGCCTCTCACATCTAGCCTGTAGGAATTCAGGTTGGCAAGTTCTATGGGGAAGCCCATTGCTGCCTATGGTGGAAACGGCATGGGAGATTTCAGTTTCAAAATCTCTGTGAAAAAGCGTCAGAGAAGCTTCTCCGTTTAGAATCCAGCATATCTCACTGAACCGAAGAAGTGGTAGTTAGAAGGGAGGTAGAGCTGCAAGCAGTTTGGTTTGGGAAATTAGATGCGAAATGACACTGCAAAGGCCTTCCAACAGGCTTGGAAAAGTGTGTTCTATATCTCTGCCAAACAGAGTCCCCGGAGGTTGAGCTTTCAGAAGCAAGCTTAACTGGTAGGGAGGAAGCAGCAGAATGTGCCTCTCACATCTAGCCTGTAGGAATTCAGGTTGGCAAGTTCTATGGGGAAGCCCATTGCTGCCTATGGTGGAAACGGCATGGGAGATTTCAGTTTAAAAATCTCTGTGAAAAAGCGTCAGAGAAGCTTCTCCGTTTAGAATCCAGCATATCTCACTGAACCGAAGAAGTGGTAGTTAGAAGGCAGTTAGAGCTGCAAGCAGTTTGGTTTGGGAAATTAGACGCGAAATGAAACTGCAAATGCCTTCCAACAGGCTTGGAAAAGTGTGTTCTATATCTCTGCCAAACAGACTCCCTGGAGGTTGAGCTTTCAGAAGCAAGTTTAACTCTAAGGGAGGAAGCAGCAGAATGTGCCTCTCACATCTAGCCTGTAGGAAATCAGGTTGGCAACTTCTATGTGGAAGCCCATTGCTGGCTATGGTGGAAACAGCATGGGAGATTTCAGTTTCAAAATCTCTGTGAAAAAGCGTCAGAGAAGCTTCTCCGTTTAGAATCCAGCATATCTCACTGAACCGAAGAAGTGGTAGTTAGAAGGCAGTTAGAGCTGCAAGCAGTTTGGTTTGGGAAATTAGACGCGAAATGAAACTGCAAATGCCTTCCAACAGGCTTGGAAAAGTGTGTTCTATATCTCTGCCAAACAAACTCCCCCGAGGTTGAGCTTTCAGAAGCTAGTTTAACTCTAAGGGAGGAAGCAGCAGAATGTGCCTCTCACATCTAGCCTGTAGGAATTCAGGTTGGCAAGTTCTATGGGGAAGCCCATTGGTGCCTTCGTTGGAAACGGGTTTGGAAATTTCAGTTTCAAAATCTCTGTGAAAAAGCGTCAGAGAAGCTTCTCCGTTTAGAATCCAGCATATCTCACTGAACCGAAGAAGTGGTAGTTAGAAGGGAGTTAGAGCTGCAAGCAGTTTGGTTTGGGAAATTAGACGCGAAATGAAACTGCAAATGCCTTCCAAGAGGCTTGGAAAAGTGTGTTCTATATCTCTGCCAAACAAACTCCCCGGAGGTTGAGCTTTCAGAAGCAAGTTTAACTCTAAGGGAGGAAGCAGCAGAATGTGCCTCTCACATCTAGCCTGTAGGAATTCAGGTTGGCAAGTTCTATGGGGAAGCCCATTGCTGCCTATGGTGGAAACGGCATGGGAGATTTCAGTTTCAAAATCTCTGTGAAAAAGCGTCAGAGAAGCTTCTCCGTTTAGAATCCAGCATATCTCACTGAACCGAAGAAGTGGTAGTTAGAAGGGAGTTAGAGCTGCAAGCAGTTTGGTTTGGGAAATTAGACGCGAAATGAAACTGCAAATGCCTTCCAAGAGGCTTGGAAAAGTGTGTTCTATATCTCTGCCAAACAAACTCCCCGGAGGTTGAGCTTTCAGAAGCAAGTTTAACTCTAAGGGAGGAAGCAGCAGAATGTGCCTCTCACATCTAGCCTGTAGGAATTCAGGTTGGCAAGTTCTATGGGGAAGCCCATTGCTGCCTATGGTGGAAACGGCATGGGAGATTTCAGTTTAAAAATCTCTGTGAAAAAGCGTCAGAGAAGCTTCTCCGTTTAGAATCCAGCATATCTCACTGAACCGAAGAAGTGGTAGTTAGAAGGGAGTTAGAGCTGCAAGCAGTTTGGTTTGGGAAATTAGACGCGAAATGAAACTGCAAATGCCTTCCAACAGGCTTGGAAAAGTGTGTTCTATATCTCTGCCAAACAGACTCCCCGGAGGTTGAGCTTTCAGAAGCAAGTTTAACTCTAAGGGAGGAAGCAGCAGAATGTGCCTCTCACATCTAGCCTGTAGGAATTCAGGTTGGCAAGTTCTATGGGGAAGCCCATTGCTGCCTATGGTGGAAACGGCATGGGAGATTTCAGTTTCAAAATCTCTGTGAAAAAGCGTCAGAGAAGCTTCTCCGTTTAGAATCCAGCATATCTCACTGAACCGAAGAAGTGGTAGTTAGAAGGGAGTTAGAGCTGCAAGCAGTTTGGTTTGGGAAATTAGACGCGAAATGAAACTGCAAATGCCTTCCAACAGGCTTGGAAAAGTGTGTTCTATATCTCTGCCAAACAGACTCCCCGGAGGTTGAGCTTTCAGAAGCAAGTTTAACTCTAAGGGAGGAAGCAGCAGAATGTGCCTCTCACATCTAGCCTGTAGGAATTCAGGTTGGCAAGTTCTATGGGGAAGCCCATTGCTGCCTATGGTGGAAACGGCATGGGAGATTTCAGTTTAAAAATCTCTGTGAAAAAGCGTCAGAGAAGCTTCTCCGTTTAGAATCCAGCATATCTCACTGAACCGAAGAAGTGGTAGTTAGAAGGTAGTTAGAGCTGCAAGCAGTTTGGTTTGGGAAGTTAGACGCGAAATGAAACTGCAAATGCCTTCCAACAGGCTTGGAAAAGTGTGTTCTATATCTCTGCCAAACAGACTCCCTGGAGGTTGAGCTTTCAGAAGCTAGTTTAACTCTAAGGGAGGAAGCAGCAGAATGTGCCTCTCACATCTAGCCTGTAGGAATTCAGGTTGGCAACTTCTATGTGGAAGCCCATTGCTGGCTATGGTGGAAACAGCATGGGAGATTTCAGTTTCAAAATCTCTGTGAAAAAGCGTCAGAGAAGCTTCTCCGTTTAGAATCCAGCATATCTCACTGAACCGAAGAAGTGGTAGTTAGAAGGCAGTTAGAGCTGCAAGCAGTTTGGTTTGGGAAATTAGACGCGAAATGAAACTGCAAATGCCTTCCAACAGGCTTGGAAAAGTGTGTTCTATATCTCTGCCAAACAGACTCCCCGGAGGTTGAGCTTTCAGAAGCAAGTTTAACTCTAAGGGAGGAAGCAGCCGAATGTGCCTCTCACATCTAGCCTGTAGGAATTCAGGTTGGCAAGTTCTATGGGGAAGCCCATTGCTGCCTATGGTGGAAACGGCATGGGAGATTTCAGTTTCAAAATCTCTGTGAAAAAGCGTCAGAGAAGCTTCTCCGTTTAGAATCCAGCATATCTCACTGAACCGAAGAAGTGGTAGTTAGAAGGCAGTTAGAGCTGCAAGCAGTTTGGTTTGGGAAATTAGACGCGAAATGAAACTGCAAATGCCTTCCAACAGGCTTGGAAAAGTGTGTTCTATATCTCTGCCAAACAAACTCCCCGGAGGTTGAGCTTTCAGAAGCTAGTTTAACTCTAAGGGAGGAAGCAGCAGAATGTGCCTCTCACATCTAGCCTGTAGGAATTCAGGTTGGCAAGTTCTATGGGGAACCCCTAGGCGCCTTCGTTGGAAACGGGTTTGGAAATTTCAGTTTCAAAATCTCTGTGAAAAAGCGTCAGAGAAGCTTCTCCGTTTAGAATCCAGCATATCTCACTGAACCGAAGAAGTGGTAGTTAGAAGGGAGTTAGAGCTGCAAGCAGTTTGATTTGGGAAATTAGACGCGAAATGAAACTGCAAATGCCTTCCAACAGGCTTGGAAAAGTGTGTTCTATATCTCTGCCAAACAAACTCCCCGGAGGTTGAGCTTTCAGAAGCAAGTTTAACTCTAAGGGAGGAAGCAGCAGAATGTGCCTCTCACATCTAGCCTTTAGGAATTCAGGTTGGCAAGTTGTATGGGGAAGCCCATTGCTGCCTATGGTGGAAACGGCATGGGAGATTTCAGTTTCAAAATCTCTGTGAAAAAGCGTCAGTGAAGCTTCTCCGTTTAGAATCCAGCATATCTCACTGAACCGAAGAAGTGGTAGTTAGAAGGGAGTTAGAGCTGCAAGCAGTTTGGTTTGGGAAATTAGATGCGAAATGACACTGCAAAGGCCTTCCAACAGGCTTGGAAAAGTGTGTTCTATATCTGTGCCAAACAGAGTCCCCGGAGGTTGAGCTTTCAGAAGCAAGATTAACTGTTAGGGAGGAAGCAGCAGAATGTGCCTCTCACATCTAGCCTGTAGGAATTCAGGTTGGCAAGTTCTATGGGGAAGCCCATTGCTGCCTATGGTGGAAACGGCATGGGAGATTTCAGTTTCAAAATCTCTGTGAAAAAGCGTCAGAGAAGCTTCTCCGTTTAGAATCCAGCATATCTCACTGAACCGAAGAAGTGGTAGTTAGAAGGCAGTTAGAGCTGCAAGCAGTTTGGTTTGGGAAATTAGACGCGAAATGAAACTGCAAATGCCTTCCAACAGGCTTGGAAAAGTGTGTTCTATATCTCTGCCAAACAGACTCCCTGGAGGTTGAGCTTTCAGAAGCTAGTTTAACTCTAAGGGAGGAAGCAGCAGAATGTGCCTCTCACATCTAGCCTGTAGGAATTCAGGTTGGCAAGTTCTATGGGGAAGCCCATTGCTGCCTATGGTGGAAACGGCATGGGAGATTTCAGTTTAAAAATCTCTGTGAAAAAGCGTCAGAGAAGCTTCTCCGTTTAGAATCCAGCATATCTCACTGAACCGAAGAAGTGGTAGTTAGAAGGGAGTTAGAGCTGCAAGCAGTTTGGTTTGGGAAATTAGACGCGAAATGAAACTGCAAATGCCTTCCAACAGGCTTGGAAAAGTGTGTTCTATATCTCTGCCAAACAGACTCCCCGGAGGTTGAGCTTTCAGAAGCAAGTTTAACTCTAAGGGAGGAAGCAGCAGAATGTGCCTCTCACATCTAGCCTGTAGGAATTCAGGTTGGCAAGTTCTATGGGGAAGCCCATTGCTGCCTATGGTGGAAACGGCATGGGAGATTTCAGTTTAAAAATCTCTGTGAAAAAGCGTCAGAGAAGCTTCTCCGTTTAGAATCCAGCATATCTCACTGAACCGAAGAAGTGGTAGTTAGAAGGGAGTTAGAGCTGCAAGCAGTTTGGTTTGGGAAGTTAGACGCGAAATGAAACTGCAAATGCCTTCCAACAGGCTTGGAAAAGTGTGTTCTATATCTCTGCCAAACAGACTCCCTGGAGGTTGAGCTTTCAGAAGCTAGTTTAACTCTAAGGGAGGAAGCAGCAGAATGTGCCTCTCACATCTAGCCTGTAGGAATTCAGGTTGGCAACTTCTATGTGGAAGCCCATTGCTGGCTATGGTGGAAACAGCATGGGAGATTTCAGTTTCAAAATCTCTGTGAAAAAGCGTCAGAGAAGCTTCTCCATTTAGAATCCAGCATATCTCACTGAACCGAAGAAGTGGTAGTTAGAAGGCAGTTAGAGCTGCAAGCAGTTTGGTTTGGGAAATTAGACGCGAAATGAAACTGCAAATGCCTTCCAACAGGCTTGGAAAAGTGTGTTCTATATCTCTGCCAAACAAACTCCCCGGAGGTTGAGCTTTCAGAAGCTAGTTTAACTCTAAGGGAGGAAGCAGCAGAATGTGCCTCTCACATCTAGCCTGTAGGAATTCAGGTTGGCAAGTTCTATGGGGAAGCCCATTGGTGCCTTCGTTGGAAACGGGTTTGGAAATTTCAGTTTCAAAATCTCTGTGAAAAAGCGTCAGAGAAGCTTCTCCGTTTAGAATCCAGCATATCTCACTGAACCGAAGAAGTGGTAGTTAGAAGGGAGTTAGAGCTGCAAGCAGTTTGGTTTGGGAAATTAGACGCGAAATGAAACTGCAAATGCCTTCCAAGAGGCTTGGAAAAGTGTGTTCTATATCTCTGCCAAACAAACTCCCCGGAGGTTGAGCTTTCAGAAGCAAGTTTAACTCTAAGGGAGGAAGCAGCAGAATGTGCCTCTCACATCTAGCCTGTAGGAATTCAGGTTGGCAAGTTCTATGGGGAAGCCCATTGCTGCCTATGGTGGAAACGGCATGGGAGATTTCAGTTTAAAAATCTCTGTGAAAAAGCGTCAGAGAAGCTTCTCCGTTTAGAATCCAGCATATCTCACTGAACCGAAGAAGTGGTAGTTAGAAGGGAGTTAGAGCTGCAAGCAGTTTGGTTTGGGAAATTAGACGCGAAATGAAACTGCAAATGCCTTCCAACAGGCTTGGAAAAGTGTGTTCTATATCTCTGCCAAACAGACTCCCCGGAGGTTGAGCTTTCAGAAGCAAGTTTAACTCTAAGGGAGGAAGCAGCAGAATGTGCCTCTCACATCTAGCCTGTAGGAATTCAGGTTGGCAAGTTCTATGGGGAAGCCCATTGCTGCCTATGGTGGAAACGGCATGGGAGATTTCAGTTTCAAAATCTCTGTGAAAAAGCGTCAGAGAAGCTTCTCCGTTTAGAATCCAGCATATCTCACTGAACCGAAGAAGTGGTAGTTAGAAGGGAGTTAGAGCTGCAAGCAGTTTGGTTTGGGAAATTAGACGCGAAATGAAACTGCAAATGCCTTCCAACAGGCTTGGAAAAGTGTGTTCTATATCTCTGCCAAACAGACTCCCCGGAGGTTGAGCTTTCAGAAGCAAGTTTAACTCTAAGGGAGGAAGCAGCAGAATGTGCCTCTCACATCTAGCCTGTAGGAATTCAGGTTGGCAAGTTCTATGGGGAAGCCCATTGCTGCCTATGGTGGAAACGGCATGGGAGATTTCAGTTTAAAAATCTCTGTGAAAAAGCGTCAGAGAAGCTTCTCCGTTTAGAATCCAGCATATCTCACTGAACCGAAGAAGTGGTAGTTAGAAGGTAGTTAGAGCTGCAAGCAGTTTGGTTTGGGAAGTTAGACGCGAAATGAAACTGCAAATGCCTTCCAACAGGCTTGGAAAAGTGTGTTCTATATCTCTGCCAAACAGACTCCCTGGAGGTTGAGCTTTCAGAAGCTAGTTTAACTCTAAGGGAGGAAGCAGCAGAATGTGCCTCTCACATCTAGCCTGTAGGAATTCAGGTTGGCAACTTCTATGTGGAAGCCCATTGCTGGCTATGGTGGAAACAGCATGGGAGATTTCAGTTTCAAAATCTCTGTGAAAAAGCGTCAGAGAAGCTTCTCCGTTTAGAATCCAGCATATCTCACTGAACCGAAGAAGTGGTAGTTAGAAGCCAGTTAGAGCTGCAAGCAGTTTGGTTTGGGAAATTAGACGCGAAATGAAACTGCAAATGCCTTCCAACAGGCTTGGAAAAGTGTGTTCAATATCTCTGCCAAACAGACTCCCCGGAGGTTGAGCTTTCAGAAGCAAGTTTAACTCTAAGGGAGGAAGCAGCAGAATGTGCCTCTCACATCTAACCTTTAGGAATTCAGGTTGGCAAGTTCTATGGGGAAGCCCATTGCTGCCTATGGTGGAAACGGCATGGGAGATTTCAGTTTCAAAATCTCTGTGAAAAAGCGTCAGAGAAGCTTCTCCGTTTAGAATCCAGCATATCTCACTGAACCGAAGAAGTGGTAGTTAGAAGGCAGTTAGAGCTGCAAGCAGTTTGGTTTGGGAAATTAGACGCGAAATGAAACTGCAAATGCCTTCCAACAGGCTTGGAAAAGTGTGTTCTATATCTCTGCCAAACACACTCCCCGGAGGTTGAGCTTTCAGAAGCAAGTTTAACTCTAAGGGAGGAAGCAGCCGAATGTGCCTCTCACATCTAGCCTGTAGGAATTCAGGTTGGCAAGTTCTATGGGGAAGCCCATTGCTGCCTATGGTGGAAACGGCATGGGAGATTTCAGTTTCAAAATCTCTGTGAAAAAGCGTCAGAGAAGCTTCTCCGTTTAGAATCCAGCATATCTCACTGAACCGAAGAAGTGGTAGTTAGAAGGCAGTTAGAGCTGCAAGCAGTTTGGTTTGGGAAATTAGACGCGAAATGAAACTGCAAATGCCTTCCAACAGGCTTGGAAAAGTGTGTTCTATATCTCTGCCAAACAAACTCCCCGGAGGTTGAGCTTTCAGAAGCTAGTTTAACTCTAAGGGAGGAAGCAGCAGAATGTGCCTCTCACATCTAGCCTGTAGGAATTCAGGTTGGCAAGTTCTATGGGGAACCCCTAGGCGCCTTCGTTGGAAACGGGTTTGGAAATTTCAGTTTCAAAATCTCTGTGAAAAAGCGTCAGAGAAGCTTCTCCGTTTAGAATCCAGCATATCTCACTGAACCGAAGAAGTGGTAGTTAGAAGGGAGTTAGAGCTGCAAGCAGTTTGATTTGGGAAATTAGACGCGAAATGAAACTGCAAATGCCTTCCAACAGGCTTGGAAAAGTGTGTTCTATATCTCTGCCAAACAAACTCCCCGGAGGTTGAGCTTTCAGAAGCAAGTTTAACTCTAAGGGAGGAAGCAGCAGAATGTGCCTCTCACATCTAGCCTTTAGGAATTCAGGTTGGCAAGTTCTATGGGGAAGCCCATTGCTGCCTATGGTGGAAACGGCATGGGAGATTTCAGTTTCAAAATCTCTGTGAAAAAGCGTCAGAGAAGCTTCTCCGTTTAGAATCCAGCATATCTCACTGAACCGAAGAAGTGGTAGTTAGAAGGGAGTTAGAGCTGCAAGCAGTTTGGTTTGGGAAATTAGATGCGAAATGACACTGCAAAGGCCTTCCAACAGGCTTGGAAAAGTGTGTTCTATATCTGTGCCAAACAGAGTCCCCGGAGGTTGAGCTTTCAGAAGCAAGATTAACTGTTAGGGAGGAAGCAGCAGAATGTGCCTCTCACATCTAGCCTGTAGGAATTCAGGTTGGCAAGTTCTATGGGGAAGCCCATTGCTGCCTATGGTGGAAACGGCATGGGAGATTTCAGTTTCAAAATCTCTGTGAAAAAGCGTCAGAGAAGCTTCTCCGTTTAGAATCCAGCATATCTCACTGAACCGAAGAAGTGGTAGTTAGAAGGCAGTTAGAGCTGCAAGCAGTTTGGTTTGGGAAATTAGACGCGAAATGAAACTGCAAATGCCTTCCAACAGGCTTGGAAAAGTGTGTTCTATATCTCTGCCAAACAGACTCCCTGGAGGTTGAGCTTTCAGAAGCTAGTTTAACTCTAAGGGAGGAAGCAGCAGAATGTGCCTCTCACATCTAGCCTGTAGGAATTCAGGTTGGCAAGTTCTATGGGGAAGCCCATTGCTGCCTATGGTGGAAACGGCATGGGAGATTTCAGTTTAAAAATCTCTGTGAAAAAGCGTCAGAGAAGCTTCTCCGTTTAGAATCCAGCATATCTCACTGAACCGAAGAAGTGGTAGTTAGAAGGGAGTTAGAGCTGCAAGCAGTTTGGTTTGGGAAATTAGACGCGAAATGAAACTGCAAATGCCTTCCAACAGGCTTGGAAAAGTGTGTTCTATATCTCTGCCAAACAGACTCCCCGGAGGTTGAGCTTTCAGAAGCAAGTTTAACTCTAAGGGAGGAAGCAGCAGAATGTGCCTCTCACATCTAGCCTGTAGGAATTCAGGTTGGCAAGTTCTATGGGGAAGCCCATTGCTGCCTATGGTGGAAACGGCATGGGAGATTTCAGTTTAAAAATCTCTGTGAAAAAGCGTCAGAGAAGCTTCTCCGTTTAGAATCCAGCATATCTCACTGAACCGAAGAAGTGGTAGTTAGAAGGGAGTTAGAGCTGCAAGCAGTTTGGTTTGGGAAGTTAGACGCGAAATGAAACTGCAAATGCCTTCCAACAGGCTTGGAAAAGTGTGTTCTATATCTCTGCCAAACAGACTCCCTGGAGGTTGAGCTTTCAGAAGCTAGTTTAACTCTAAGGGAGGAAGCAGCAGAATGTGCCTCTCACATCTAGCCTGTAGGAATTCAGGTTGGCAACTTCTATGTGGAAGCCCATTGCTGGCTATGGTGGAAACAGCATGGGAGATTTCAGTTTCAAAATCTCTGTGAAAAAGCGTCAGAGAAGCTTCTCCGTTTAGAATCCAGCATATCTCACTGAACCGAAGAAGTGGTAGTTAGAAGGCAGTTAGAGCTGCAAGCAGTTTGGTTTGGGAAATTAGACGCGAAATGAAACTGCAAATGCCTTCCAACAGGCTTGGAAAAGTGTGTTCAATATCTCTGCCAAACAGACTCCCCGGAGGTTGAGCTTTCAGAAGCAAGTTTAACTCTAAGGGAGGAAGCAGCAGAATGTGCCTCTCACATCTAACCTTTAGGAATTCAGGTTGGCAAGTTCTATGGGGAAGCCCATTGCTGCCTATGGTGGAAACGGCATGGGAGATTTCAGTTTCAAAATCTCTGTGAAAAAGCGTCAGAGAAGCTTCTCCGTTTAGAATCCAGCATATCTCACTGAACCGAAGAAGTGGTAGTTAGAAGGCAGTTAGAGCTGCAAGCAGTTTGGTTTGGGAAATTAGACGCGAAATGAAACTGCAAATGCCTTCCAACAGGCTTGGAAAAGTGTGTTCTATATCTCTGCCAAACACACTCCCCGGAGGTTGAGCTTTCAGAAGCAAGTTTAACTCTAAGGGAGGAAGCAGCCGAATGTGCCTCTCACATCTAGCCTGTAGGAATTCAGGTTGGCAAGTTGTATGGGGAAGCCCATTGCTGCCTATGGTGGAAACGGCATGGGAGATTTCAGTTTCAAAATCTCTGTGAAAAAGCGTCAGTGAAGCTTCTCCGTTTAGAATCCAGCATATCTCACTGAACCGAAGAAGTGGTAGTTAGAAGGGAGTTAGAGCTGCAAGCAGTTTGGTTTGGGAAATTAGATGCGAAATGACACTGCAAAGGCCTTCCAACAGGCTTGGAAAAGTGTGTTCTATATCTGTGCCAAACAGAGTCCCCGGAGGTTGAGCTTTCAGAAGCAAGATTAACTGTTAGGGAGGAAGCAGCAGAATGTGCCTCTCACATCTAGCCTGTAGGAATTCAGGTTGGCAAGTTCTATGGGGAAGCCCATTGCTGCCTATGGTGGAAACGGCATGGGAGATTTCAGTTTCAAAATCTCTGTGAAAAAGCGTCAGAGAAGCTTCTCCGTTTAGAATCCAGCATATCTCACTGAACCGAAGAAGTGGTAGTTAGAAGGCAGTTAGAGCTGCAAGCAGTTTGGTTTGGGAAATTAGACGCGAAATGAAACTGCAAATGCCTTCCAACAGGCTTGGAAAAGTGTGTTCTATATCTCTGCCAAACAGACTCCCTGGAGGTTGAGCTTTCAGAAGCTAGTTTAACTCTAAGGGAGGAAGCAGCAGAATGTGCCTCTCACATCTAGCCTGTAGGAATTCAGGTTGGCAAGTTCTATGCGGAAGCCCATTGCTGCCTATGGTGGAAACGGCATGGGAGATTTCAGTTTAAAAATCTCTGTGAAAAAGCGTCAGAGAAGCTTCTCCGTTTAGAATCCAGCATATCTCACTGAACCGAAGAAGTGGTAGTTAGAAGGGAGTTAGAGCTGCAAGCAGTTTGGTTTGGGAAATTAGACGCGAAATGAAACTGCAAATGCCTTCCAACAGGCTTGGAAAAGTGTGTTCTATATCTCTGCCAAACAGACTCCCCGGAGGTTGAGCTTTCAGAAGCAAGTTTAACTCTAAGGGAGGAAGCAGCAGAATGTGCCTCTCACATCTAGCCTGTAGGAATTCAGGTTGGCAAGTTCTATGGGGAAGCCCATTGCTGCCTATGGTGGAAACGGCATGGGAGATTTCAGTTTAAAAATCTCTGTGAAAAAGCGTCAGAGAAGCTTCTCCGTTTAGAATCCAGCATATCTCACTGAACCGAAGAAGTGGTAGTTAGAAGGGAGTTAGAGCTGCAAGCAGTTTGGTTTGGGAAGTTAGACGCGAAATGAAACTGCAAATGCCTTCCAACAGGCTTGGAAAAGTGTGTTCTATATCTCTGCCAAACAGACTCCCTGGAGGTTGAGCTTTCAGAAGCTAGTTTAACTCTAAGGGAGGAAGCAGCAGAATGTGCCTCTCACATCTAGCCTGTAGGAATTCAGGTTGGCAACTTCTATGTGGAAGCCCATTGCTGGCTATGGTGGAAACAGCATGGGAGATTTCAGTTTCAAAATCTCTGTGAAAAAGCGTCAGAGAAGCTTCTCCATTTAGAATCCAGCATATCTCACTGAACCGAAGAAGTGGTAGTTAGAAGGCAGTTAGAGCTGCAAGCAGTTTGGTTTGGGAAATTAGACGCGAAATGAAACTGCAAATGCCTTCCAACAGGCTTGGAAAAGTGTGTTCTATATCTCTGCCAAACAAACTCCCCGGAGGTTGAGCTTTCAGAAGCTAGTTTAACTCTAAGGGAGGAAGCAGCAGAATGTGCCTCTCACATCTAGCCTGTAGGAATTCAGGTTGGCAAGTTCTATGGGGAAGCCCATTGGTGCCTTCGTTGGAAACGGGTTTGGAAATTTCAGTTTCAAAATCTCTGTGAAAAAGCGTCAGAGAAGCTTCTCCGTTTAGAATCCAGCATATCTCACTGAACCGAAGAAGTGGTAGTTAGAAGGGAGTTAGAGCTGCAAGCAGTTTGGTTTGGGAAATTAGACGCGAAATGAAACTGCAAATGCCTTCCAAGAGGCTTGGAAAAGTGTGTTCTATATCTCTGCCAAACAAACTCCCCGGAGGTTGAGCTTTCAGAAGCAAGTTTAACTCTAAGGGAGGAAGCAGCAGAATGTGCCTCTCACATCTAGCCTGTAGGAATTCAGGTTGGCAAGTTCTATGGGGAAGCCCATTGCTGCCTATGGTGGAAACGGCATGGGAGATTTCAGTTTAAAAATCTCTGTGAAAAAGCGTCAGAGAAGCTTCTCCGTTTAGAATCCAGCATATCTCACTGAACCGAAGAAGTGGTAGTTAGAAGGGAGTTAGAGCTGCAAGCAGTTTGGTTTGGGAAATTAGACGCGAAATGAAACTGCAAATGCCTTCCAACAGGCTTGGAAAAGTGTGTTCTATATCTCTGCCAAACAGACTCCCCGGAGGTTGAGCTTTCAGAAGCAAGTTTAACTCTAAGGGAGGAAGCAGCAGAATGTGCCTCTCACATCTAGCCTGTAGGAATTCAGGTTGGCAAGTTCTATGGGGAAGCCCATTGCTGCCTATGGTGGAAACGGCATGGGAGATTTCAGTTTCAAAATCTCTGTGAAAAAGCGTCAGAGAAGCTTCTCCGTTTAGAATCCAGCATATCTCACTGAACCGAAGAAGTGGTAGTTAGAAGGGAGTTAGAGCTGCAAGCAGTTTGGTTTGGGAAATTAGACGCGAAATGAAACTGCAAATGCCTTCCAACAGGCTTGGAAAAGTGTGTTCTATATCTCTGCCAAACAGACTCCCCGGAGGTTGAGCTTTCAGAAGCAAGTTTAACTCTAAGGGAGGAAGCAGCAGAATGTGCCTCTCACATCTAGCCTGTAGGAATTCAGGTTGGCAAGTTCTATGGGGAAGCCCATTGCTGCCTATGGTGGAAACGGCATGGGAGATTTCAGTTTAAAAATCTCTGTGAAAAAGCGTCAGAGAAGCTTCTCCGTTTAGAATCCAGCATATCTCACTGAACCGAAGAAGTGGTAGTTAGAAGGTAGTTAGAGCTGCAAGCAGTTTGGTTTGGGAAGTTAGACGCGAAATGAAACTGCAAATGCCTTCCAACAGGCTTGGAAAAGTGTGTTCTATATCTCTGCCAAACAGACTCCCTGGAGGTTGAGCTTTCAGAAGCTAGTTTAACTCTAAGGGAGGAAGCAGCAGAATGTGCCTCTCACATCTAGCCTGTAGGAATTCAGGTTGGCAACTTCTATGTGGAAGCCCATTGCTGGCTATGGTGGAAACAGCATGGGAGATTTCAGTTTCAAAATCTCTGTGAAAAAGCGTCAGAGAAGCTTCTCCGTTTAGAATCCAGCATATCTCACTGAACCGAAGAAGTGGTAGTTAGAAGCCAGTTAGAGCTGCAAGCAGTTTGGTTTGGGAAATTAGACGCGAAATGAAACTGCAAATGCCTTCCAACAGGCTTGGAAAAGTGTGTTCAATATCTCTGCCAAACAGACTCCCCGGAGGTTGAGCTTTCAGAAGCAAGTTTAACTCTAAGGGAGGAAGCAGCAGAATGTGCCTCTCACATCTAACCTTTAGGAATTCAGGTTGGCAAGTTCTATGGGGAAGCCCATTGCTGCCTATGGTGGAAACGGCATGGGAGATTTCAGTTTCAAAATCTCTGTGAAAAAGCGTCAGAGAAGCTTCTCCGTTTAGAATCCAGCATATCTCACTGAACCGAAGAAGTGGTAGTTAGAAGGCAGTTAGAGCTGCAAGCAGTTTGGTTTGGGAAATTAGACGCGAAATGAAACTGCAAATGCCTTCCAACAGGCTTGGAAAAGTGTGTTCTATATCTCTGCCAAACACACTCCCCGGAGGTTGAGCTTTCAGAAGCAAGTTTAACTCTAAGGGAGGAAGCAGCCGAATGTGCCTCTCACATCTAGCCTGTAGGAATTCAGGTTGGCAAGTTCTATGGGGAAGCCCATTGCTGCCTATGGTGGAAACGGCATGGGAGATTTCAGTTTCAAAATCTCTGTGAAAAAGCGTCAGAGAAGCTTCTCCGTTTAGAATCCAGCATATCTCACTGAACCGAAGAAGTGGTAGTTAGAAGGCAGTTAGAGCTGCAAGCAGTTTGGTTTGGGAAATTAGACGCGAAATGAAACTGCAAATGCCTTCCAACAGGCTTGGAAAAGTGTGTTCTATATCTCTGCCAAACAAACTCCCCGGAGGTTGAGCTTTCAGAAGCTAGTTTAACTCTAAGGGAGGAAGCAGCAGAATGTGCCTCTCACATCTAGCCTGTAGGAATTCAGGTTGGCAAGTTCTATGGGGAACCCCTAGGCGCCTTCGTTGGAAACGGGTTTGGAAATTTCAGTTTCAAAATCTCTGTGAAAAAGCGTCAGAGAAGCTTCTCCGTTTAGAATCCAGCATATCTCACTGAACCGAAGAAGTGGTAGTTAGAAGGGAGTTAGAGCTGCAAGCAGTTTGATTTGGGAAATTAGACGCGAAATGAAACTGCAAATGCCTTCCAACAGGCTTGGAAAAGTGTGTTCTATATCTCTGCCAAACAAACTCCCCGGAGGTTGAGCTTTCAGAAGCAAGTTTAACTCTAAGGGAGGAAGCAGCAGAATGTGCCTCTCACATCTAGCCTTTAGGAATTCAGGTTGGCAAGTTCTATGGGGAAGCCCATTGCTGCCTATGGTGGAAACGGCATGGGAGATTTCAGTTTCAAAATCTCTGTGAAAAAGCGTCAGAGAAGCTTCTCCGTTTAGAATCCAGCATATCTCACTGAACCGAAGAAGTGGTAGTTAGAAGGGAGTTAGAGCTGCAAGCAGTTTGGTTTGGGAAATTAGATGCGAAATGACACTGCAAAGGCCTTCCAACAGGCTTGGAAAAGTGTGTTCTATATCTGTGCCAAACAGAGTCCCCGGAGGTTGAGCTTTCAGAAGCAAGATTAACTGTTAGGGAGGAAGCAGCAGAATGTGCCTCTCACATCTAGCCTGTAGGAATTCAGGTTGGCAAGTTCTATGGGGAAGCCCATTGCTGCCTATGGTGGAAACGGCATGGGAGATTTCAGTTTCAAAATCTCTGTGAAAAAGCGTCAGAGAAGCTTCTCCGTTTAGAATCCAGCATATCTCACTGAACCGAAGAAGTGGTAGTTAGAAGGCAGTTAGAGCTGCAAGCAGTTTGGTTTGGGAAATTAGACGCGAAATGAAACTGCAAATGCCTTCCAACAGGCTTGGAAAAGTGTGTTCTATATCTCTGCCAAACAGACTCCCTGGAGGTTGAGCTTTCAGAAGCTAGTTTAACTCTAAGGGAGGAAGCAGCAGAATGTGCCTCTCACATCTAGCCTGTAGGAATTCAGGTTGGCAAGTTCTATGGGGAAGCCCATTGCTGCCTATGGTGGAAACGGCATGGGAGATTTCAGTTTAAAAATCTCTGTGAAAAAGCGTCAGAGAAGCTTCTCCGTTTAGAATCCAGCATATCTCACTGAACCGAAGAAGTGGTAGTTAGAAGGGAGTTAGAGCTGCAAGCAGTTTGGTTTGGGAAATTAGACGCGAAATGAAACTGCAAATGCCTTCCAACAGGCTTGGAAAAGTGTGTTCTATATCTCTGCCAAACAGACTCCCCGGAGGTTGAGCTTTCAGAAGCAAGTTTAACTCTAAGGGAGGAAGCAGCAGAATGTGCCTCTCACATCTAGCCTGTAGGAATTCAGGTTGGCAAGTTCTATGGGGAAGCCCATTGCTGCCTATGGTGGAAACGGCATGGGAGATTTCAGTTTAAAAATCTCTGTGAAAAAGCGTCAGAGAAGCTTCTCCGTTTAGAATCCAGCATATCTCACTGAACCGAAGAAGTGGTAGTTAGAAGGGAGTTAGAGCGGCAAGCAGTTTGGTTTGGGAAGTTAGACGCGAAATGAAACTGCAAATGCCTTCCAACAGGCTTGGAAAAGTGTGTTCTATATCTCTGCCAAACAGACTCCCTGGAGGTTGAGCTTTCAGAAGCTAGTTTAACTCTAAGGGAGGAAGCAGCAGAATGTGCCTCTCACATCTAGCCTGTAGGAATTCAGGTTGGCAACTTCTATGTGGAAGCCCATTGCTGGCTATGGTGGAAACAGCATGGGAGATTTCAGTTTCAAAATCTCTGTGAAAAAGCGTCAGAGAAGCTTCTCCATTTAGAATCCAGCATATCTCACTGAACCGAAGAAGTGGTAGTTAGAAGGCAGTTAGAGCTGCAAGCAGTTTGGTTTGGGAAATTAGACGCGAAATGAAACTGCAAATGCCTTCCAACAGGCTTGGAAAAGTGTGTTCTATATCTCTGCCAAACAAACTCCCCGGAGGTTGAGCTTTCAGAAGCTAGTTTAACTCTAAGGGAGGAAGCAGCAGAATGTGCCTCTCACATCTAGCCTGTAGGAATTCAGGTTGGCAAGTTCTATGGGGAAGCCCATTGGTGCCTTCGTTGGAAACGGGTTTGGAAATTTCAGTTTCAAAATCTCTGTGAAAAAGCGTCAGAGAAGCTTCTCCGTTTAGAATCCAGCATATCTCACTGAACCGAAGAAGTGGTAGTTAGAAGGGAGTTAGAGCTGCAAGCAGTTTGGTTTGGGAAATTAGACGCGAAATGAAACTGCAAATGCCTTCCAAGAGGCTTGGAAAAGTGTGTTCTATATCTCTGCCAAACAAACTCCCCGGAGGTTGAGCTTTCAGAAGCAAGTTTAACTCTAAGGGAGGAAGCAGCAGAATGTGCCTCTCACATCTAGCCTGTAGGAATTCAGGTTGGCAAGTTCTATGGGGAAGCCCATTGCTGCCTATGGTGGAAACGGCATGGGAGATTTCAGTTTAAAAATCTCTGTGAAAAAGCGTCAGAGAAGCTTCTCCGTTTAGAATCCAGCATATCTCACTGAACCGAAGAAGTGGTAGTTAGAAGGGAGTTAGAGCTGCAAGCAGTTTGGTTTGGGAAATTAGACGCGAAATGAAACTGCAAATGCCTTCCAACAGGCTTGGAAAAGTGTGTTCTATATCTCTGCCAAACAGACTCCCCGGAGGTTGAGCTTTCAGAAGCAAGTTTAACTCTAAGGGAGGAAGCAGCAGAATGTGCCTCTCACATCTAGCCTGTAGGAATTCAGGTTGGCAAGTTCTATGGGGAAGCCCATTGCTGCCTATGGTGGAAACGGCATGGGAGATTTCAGTTTCAAAATCTCTGTGAAAAAGCGTCAGAGAAGCTTCTCCGTTTAGAATCCAGCATATCTCACTGAACCGAAGAAGTGGTAGTTAGAAGGGAGTTAGAGCTGCAAGCAGTTTGGTTTGGGAAATTAGACGCGAAATGAAACTGCAAATGCCTTCCAACAGGCTTGGAAAAGTGTGTTCTATATCTCTGCCAAACAGACTCCCCGGAGGTTGAGCTTTCAGAAGCAAGTTTAACTCTAAGGGAGGAAGCAGCAGAATGTGCCTCTCACATCTAGCCTGTAGGAATTCAGGTTGGCAAGTTCTATGGGGAAGCCCATTGCTGCCTATGGTGGAAACGGCATGGGAGATTTCAGTTTAAAAATCTCTGTGAAAAAGCGTCAGAGAAGCTTCTCCGTTTAGAATCCAGCATATCTCACTGAACCGAAGAAGTGGTAGTTAGAAGGTAGTTAGAGCTGCAAGCAGTTTGGTTTGGGAAGTTAGACGCGAAATGAAACTGCAAATGCCTTCCAACAGGCTTGGAAAAGTGTGTTCTATATCTCTGCCAAACAGACTCCCTGGAGGTTGAGCTTTCAGAAGCTAGTTTAACTCTAAGGGAGGAAGCAGCAGAATGTGCCTCTCACATCTAGCCTGTAGGAATTCAGGTTGGCAACTTCTATGTGGAAGCCCATTGCTGGCTATGGTGGAAACAGCATGGGAGATTTCAGTTTCAAAATCTCTGTGAAAAAGCGTCAGAGAAGCTTCTCCGTTTAGAATCCAGCATATCTCACTGAACCGAAGAAGTGGTAGTTAGAAGCCAGTTAGAGCTGCAAGCAGTTTGGTTTGGGAAATTAGACGCGAAATGAAACTGCAAATGCCTTCCAACAGGCTTGGAAAAGTGTGTTCAATATCTCTGCCAAACAGACTCCCCGGAGGTTGAGCTTTCAGAAGCAAGTTTAACTCTAAGGGAGGAAGCAGCAGAATGTGCCTCTCACATCTAACCTTTAGGAATTCAGGTTGGCAAGTTCTATGGGGAAGCCCATTGCTGCCTATGGTGGAAACGGCATGGGAGATTTCAGTTTCAAAATCTCTGTGAAAAAGCGTCAGAGAAGCTTCTCCGTTTAGAATCCAGCATATCTCACTGAACCGAAGAAGTGGTAGTTAGAAGGCAGTTAGAGCTGCAAGCAGTTTGGTTTGGGAAATTAGACGCGAAATGAAACTGCAAATGCCTTCCAACAGGCTTGGAAAAGTGTGTTCTATATCTCTGCCAAACACACTCCCCGGAGGTTGAGCTTTCAGAAGCAAGTTTAACTCTAAGGGAGGAAGCAGCCGAATGTGCCTCTCACATCTAGCCTGTAGGAATTCAGGTTGGCAAGTTCTATGGGGAAGCCCATTGCTGCCTATGGTGGAAACGGCATGGGAGATTTCAGTTTCAAAATCTCTGTGAAAAAGCGTCAGAGAAGCTTCTCCGTTTAGAATCCAGCATATCTCACTGAACCGAAGAAGTGGTAGTTAGAAGGCAGTTAGAGCTGCAAGCAGTTTGGTTTGGGAAATTAGACGCGAAATGAAACTGCAAATGCCTTCCAACAGGCTTGGAAAAGTGTGTTCTATATCTCTGCCAAACAAACTCCCCGGAGGTTGAGCTTTCAGAAGCTAGTTTAACTCTAAGGGAGGAAGCAGCAGAATGTGCCTCTCACATCTAGCCTGTAGGAATTCAGGTTGGCAAGTTCTATGGGGAACCCCTAGGCGCCTTCGTTGGAAACGGGTTTGGAAATTTCAGTTTCAAAATCTCTGTGAAAAAGCGTCAGAGAAGCTTCTCCGTTTAGAATCCAGCATATCTCACTGAACCGAAGAAGTGGTAGTTAGAAGGGAGTTAGAGCTGCAAGCAGTTTGATTTGGGAAATTAGACGCGAAATGAAACTGCAAATGCCTTCCAACAGGCTTGGAAAAGTGTGTTCTATATCTCTGCCAAACAAACTCCCCGGAGGTTGAGCTTTCAGAAGCAAGTTTAACTCTAAGGGAGGAAGCAGCAGAATGTGCCTCTCACATCTAGCCTTTAGGAATTCAGGTTGGCAAGTTCTATGGGGAAGCCCATTGCTGCCTATGGTGGAAACGGCATGGGAGATTTCAGTTTCAAAATCTCTGTGAAAAAGCGTCAGAGAAGCTTCTCCGTTTAGAATCCAGCATATCTCACTGAACCGAAGAAGTGGTAGTTAGAAGGGAGTTAGAGCTGCAAGCAGTTTGGTTTGGGAAATTAGATGCGAAATGACACTGCAAAGGCCTTCCAACAGGCTTGGAAAAGTGTGTTCTATATCTGTGCCAAACAGAGTCCCCGGAGGTTGAGCTTTCAGAAGCAAGATTAACTGTTAGGGAGGAAGCAGCAGAATGTGCCTCTCACATCTAGCCTGTAGGAATTCAGGTTGGCAAGTTCTATGGGGAAGCCCATTGCTGCCTATGGTGGAAACGGCATGGGAGATTTCAGTTTCAAAATCTCTGTGAAAAAGCGTCAGAGAAGCTTCTCCGTTTAGAATCCAGCATATCTCACTGAACCGAAGAAGTGGTAGTTAGAAGGCAGTTAGAGCTGCAAGCAGTTTGGTTTGGGAAATTAGACGCGAAATGAAACTGCAAATGCCTTCCAACAGGCTTGGAAAAGTGTGTTCTATATCTCTGCCAAACAGACTCCCTGGAGGTTGAGCTTTCAGAAGCTAGTTTAACTCTAAGGGAGGAAGCAGCAGAATGTGCCTCTCACATCTAGCCTGTAGGAATTCAGGTTGGCAAGTTCTATGGGGAAGCCCATTGCTGCCTATGGTGGAAACGGCATGGGAGATTTCAGTTTAAAAATCTCTGTGAAAAAGCGTCAGAGAAGCTTCTCCGTTTAGAATCCAGCATATCTCACTGAACCGAAGAAGTGGTAGTTAGAAGGGAGTTAGAGCTGCAAGCAGTTTGGTTTGGGAAATTAGACGCGAAATGAAACTGCAAATGCCTTCCAACAGGCTTGGAAAAGTGTGTTCTATATCTCTGCCAAACAGACTCCCCGGAGGTTGAGCTTTCAGAAGCAAGTTTAACTCTAAGGGAGGAAGCAGCAGAATGTGCCTCTCACATCTAGCCTGTAGGAATTCAGGTTGGCAAGTTCTATGGGGAAGCCCATTGCTGCCTATGGTGGAAACGGCATGGGAGATTTCAGTTTAAAAATCTCTGTGAAAAAGCGTCAGAGAAGCTTCTCCGTTTAGAATCCAGCATATCTCACTGAACCGAAGAAGTGGTAGTTAGAAGGGAGTTAGAGCGGCAAGCAGTTTGGTTTGGGAAGTTAGACGCGAAATGAAACTGCAAATGCCTTCCAACAGGCTTGGAAAAGTGTGTTCTATATCTCTGCCAAACAGACTCCCTGGAGGTTGAGCTTTCAGAAGCTAGTTTAACTCTAAGGGAGGAAGCAGCAGAATGTGCCTCTCACATCTAGCCTGTAGGAATTCAGGTTGGCAACTTCTATGTGGAAGCCCATTGCTGGCTATGGTGGAAACAGCATGGGAGATTTCAGTTTCAAAATCTCTGTGAAAAAGCGTCAGAGAAGCTTCTCCGTTTAGAATCCAGCATATCTCACTGAACCGAAGAAGTGGTAGTTAGAAGGCAGTTAGAGCTGCAAGCAGTTTGGTTTGGGAAATTAGACGCGAAATGAAACTGCAAATGCCTTCCAACAGGCTTGGAAAAGTGTGTTCAATATCTCTGCCAAACAGACTCCCCGGAGGTTGAGCTTTCAGAAGCAAGTTTAACTCTAAGGGAGGAAGCAGCAGAATGTGCCTCTCACATCTAACCTTTAGGAATTCAGGTTGGCAAGTTCTATGGGGAAGCCCATTGCTGCCTATGGTGGAAACGGCATGGGAGATTTCAGTTTCAAAATCTCTGTGAAAAAGCGTCAGAGAAGCTTCTCCGTTTAGAATCCAGCATATCTCACTGAACCGAAGAAGTGGTAGTTAGAAGGCAGTTAGAGCTGCAAGCAGTTTGGTTTGGGAAATTAGACGCGAAATGAAACTGCAAATGCCTTCCAACAGGCTTGGAAAAGTGTGTTCTATATCTCTGCCAAACACACTCCCCGGAGGTTGAGCTTTCAGAAGCAAGTTTAACTCTAAGGGAGGAAGCAGCCGAATGTGCCTCTCACATCTAGCCTGTAGGAATTCAGGTTGGCAAGTTCTATGGGGAAGCCCATTGCTGCCTATGGTGGAAACGGCATGGGAGATTTCAGTTTCAAAATCTCTGTGAAAAAGCGTCAGAGAAGCTTCTCCGTTTAGAATCCAGCATATCTCACTGAACCGAAGAAGTGGTAGTTAGAAGGCAGTTAGAGCTGCAAGCAGTTTGGTTTGGGAAATTAGACGCGAAATGAAACTGCAAATGCCTTCCAACAGGCTTGGAAAAGTGTGTTCTATATCTCTGCCAAACAAACTCCCCGGAGGTTGAGCTTTCAGAAGCTAGTTTAACTCTAAGGGAGGAAGCAGCAGAATGTGCCTCTCACATCTAGCCTGTAGGAATTCAGGTTGGCAAGTTCTATGGGGAACCCCTAGGCGCCTTCGTTGGAAACGGGTTTGGAAATTTCAGTTTCAAAATCTCTGTGAAAAAGCGTCAGAGAAGCTTCTCCGTTTAGAATCCAGCATATCTCACTGAACCGAAGAAGTGGTAGTTAGAAGGGAGTTAGAGCTGCAAGCAGTTTGATTTGGGAAATTAGACGCGAAATGAAACTGCAAATGCCTTCCAACAGGCTTGGAAAAGTGTGTTCTATATCTCTGCCAAACAAACTCCCCGGAGGTTGAGCTTTCAGAAGCAAGTTTAACTCTAAGGGAGGAAGCAGCAGAATGTGCCTCTCACATCTAGCCTTTAGGAATTCAGGTTGGCAAGTTCTATGGGGAAGCCCATTGCTGCCTATGGTGGAAACGGCATGGGAGATTTCAGTTTCAAAATCTCTGTGAAAAAGCGTCAGAGAAGCTTCTCCGTTTAGAATCCAGCATATCTCACTGAACCGAAGAAGTGGTAGTTAGAAGGGAGTTAGAGCTGCAAGCAGTTTGGTTTGGGAAATTAGATGCGAAATGACACTGCAAAGGCCTTCCAACAGGCTTGGAAAAGTGTGTTCTATATCTGTGCCAAACAGAGTCCCCGGAGGTTGAGCTTTCAGAAGCAAGATTAACTGTTAGGGAGGAAGCAGCAGAATGTGCCTCTCACATCTAGCCTGTAGGAATTCAGGTTGGCAAGTTCTATGGGGAAGCCCATTGCTGCCTATGGTGGAAACGGCATGGGAGATTTCAGTTTCAAAATCTCTGTGAAAAAGCGTCAGAGAAGCTTCTCCGTTTAGAATCCAGCATATCTCACTGAACCGAAGAAGTGGTAGTTAGAAGGCAGTTAGAGCTGCAAGCAGTTTGGTTTGGGAAATTAGACGCGAAATGAAACTGCAAATGCCTTCCAACAGGCTTGGAAAAGTGTGTTCTATATCTCTGCCAAACAGACTCCCTGGAGGTTGAGCTTTCAGAAGCTAGTTTAACTCTAAGGGAGGAAGCAGCAGAATGTGCCTCTCACATCTAGCCTGTAGGAATTCAGGTTGGCAAGTTCTATGGGGAAGCCCATTGCTGCCTATGGTGGAAACGGCATGGGAGATTTCAGTTTAAAAATCTCTGTGAAAAAGCGTCAGAGAAGCTTCTCCGTTTAGAATCCAGCATATCTCACTGAACCGAAGAAGTGGTAGTTAGAAGGGAGTTAGAGCTGCAAGCAGTTTGGTTTGGGAAATTAGACGCGAAATGAAACTGCAAATGCCTTCCAACAGGCTTGGAAAAGTGTGTTCTATATCTCTGCCAAACAGACTCCCCGGAGGTTGAGCTTTCAGAAGCAAGTTTAACTCTAAGGGAGGAAGCAGCAGAATGTGCCTCTCACATCTAGCCTGTAGGAATTCAGGTTGGCAAGTTCTATGGGGAAGCCCATTGCTGCCTATGGTGGAAACGGCATGGGAGATTTCAGTTTAAAAATCTCTGTGAAAAAGCGTCAGAGAAGCTTCTCCGTTTAGAATCCAGCATATCTCACTGAACCGAAGAAGTGGTAGTTAGAAGGTAGTTAGAGCTGCAAGCAGTTTGGTTTGGGAAGTTAGACGCGAAATGAAACTGCAAATGCCTTCCAACAGGCTTGGAAAAGTGTGTTCTATATCTCTGCCAAACAGACTCCCTGGAGGTTGAGCTTTCAGAAGCTAGTTTAACTCTAAGGGAGGAAGCAGCAGAATGTGCCTCTCACATCTAGCCTGTAGGAATTCAGGTTGGCAACTTCTATGTGGAAGCCCATTGCTGGCTATGGTGGAAACAGCATGGGAGATTTCAGTTTCAAAATCTCTGTGAAAAAGCGTCAGAGAAGCTTCTCCGTTTAGAATCCAGCATATCTCACTGAACCGAAGAAGTGGTAGTTAGAAGGCAGTTAGAGCTGCAAGCAGTTTGGTTTGGGAAATTAGACGCGAAATGAAACTGCAAATGCCTTCCAACAGGCTTGGAAAAGTGTGTTCTATATCTCTGCCAAACAGACTCCCCGGAGGTTGAGCTTTCAGAAGCAAGTTTAACTCTAAGGGAGGAAGCAGCCGAATGTGCCTCTCACATCTAGCCTGTAGGAATTCAGGTTGGCAAGTTCTATGGGGAAGCCCATTGCTGCCTATGGTGGAAACGGCATGGGAGATTTCAGTTTCAAAATCTCTGTGAAAAAGCGTCAGAGAAGCTTCTCCGTTTAGAATCCAGCATATCTCACTGAACCGAAGAAGTGGTAGTTAGAAGGCAGTTAGAGCTGCAAGCAGTTTGGTTTGGGAAATTAGACGCGAAATGAAACTGCAAATGCCTTCCAACAGGCTTGGAAAAGTGTGTTCTATATCTCTGCCAAACAAACTCCCCGGAGGTTGAGCTTTCAGAAGCTAGTTTAACTCTAAGGGAGGAAGCAGCAGAATGTGCCTCTCACATCTAGCCTGTAGGAATTCAGGTTGGCAAGTTCTATGGGGAACCCCTAGGCGCCTTCGTTGGAAACGGGTTTGGAAATTTCAGTTTCAAAATCTCTGTGAAAAAGCGTCAGAGAAGCTTCTCCGTTTAGAATCCAGCATATCTCACTGAACCGAAGAAGTGGTAGTTAGAAGGGAGTTAGAGCTGCAAGCAGTTTGATTTGGGAAATTAGACGCGAAATGAAACTGCAAATGCCTTCCAACAGGCTTGGAAAAGTGTGTTCTATATCTCTGCCAAACAAACTCCCCGGAGGTTGAGCTTTCAGAAGCAAGTTTAACTCTAAGGGAGGAAGCAGCAGAATGTGCCTCTCACATCTAGCCTTTAGGAATTCAGGTTGGCAAGTTGTATGGGGAAGCCCATTGCTGCCTATGGTGGAAACGGCATGGGAGATTTCAGTTTCAAAATCTCTGTGAAAAAGCGTCAGTGAAGCTTCTCCGTTTAGAATCCAGCATATCTCACTGAACCGAAGAAGTGGTAGTTAGAAGGGAGTTAGAGCTGCAAGCAGTTTGGTTTGGGAAATTAGATGCGAAATGACACTGCAAAGGCCTTCCAACAGGCTTGGAAAAGTGTGTTCTATATCTGTGCCAAACAGAGTCCCCGGAGGTTGAGCTTTCAGAAGCAAGATTAACTGTTAGGGAGGAAGCAGCAGAATGTGCCTCTCACATCTAGCCTGTAGGAATTCAGGTTGGCAAGTTCTATGGGGAAGCCCATTGCTGCCTATGGTGGAAACGGCATGGGAGATTTCAGTTTCAAAATCTCTGTGAAAAAGCGTCAGAGAAGCTTCTCCGTTTAGAATCCAGCATATCTCACTGAACCGAAGAAGTGGTAGTTAGAAGGCAGTTAGAGCTGCAAGCAGTTTGGTTTGGGAAATTAGACGCGAAATGAAACTGCAAATGCCTTCCAACAGGCTTGGAAAAGTGTGTTCTATATCTCTGCCAAACAGACTCCCTGGAGGTTGAGCTTTCAGAAGCTAGTTTAACTCTAAGGGAGGAAGCAGCAGAATGTGCCTCTCACATCTAGCCTGTAGGAATTCAGGTTGGCAAGTTCTATGGGGAAGCCCATTGCTGCCTATGGTGGAAACGGCATGGGAGATTTCAGTTTAAAAATCTCTGTGAAAAAGCGTCAGAGAAGCTTCTCCGTTTAGAATCCAGCATATCTCACTGAACCGAAGAAGTGGTAGTTAGAAGGGAGTTAGAGCTGCAAGCAGTTTGGTTTGGGAAATTAGACGCGAAATGAAACTGCAAATGCCTTCCAACAGGCTTGGAAAAGTGTGTTCTATATCTCTGCCAAACAGACTCCCCGGAGGTTGAGCTTTCAGAAGCAAGTTTAACTCTAAGGGAGGAAGCAGCAGAATGTGCCTCTCACATCTAGCCTGTAGGAATTCAGGTTGGCAAGTTCTATGGGGAAGCCCATTGCTGCCTATGGTGGAAACGGCATGGGAGATTTCAGTTTAAAAATCTCTGTGAAAAAGCGTCAGAGAAGCTTCTCCGTTTAGAATCCAGCATATCTCACTGAACCGAAGAAGTGGTAGTTAGAAGGGAGTTAGAGCTGCAAGCAGTTTGGTTTGGGAAGTTAGACGCGAAATGAAACTGCAAATGCCTTCCAACAGGCTTGGAAAAGTGTGTTCTATATCTCTGCCAAACAGACTCCCTGGAGGTTGAGCTTTCAGAAGCTAGTTTAACTCTAAGGGAGGAAGCAGCAGAATGTGCCTCTCACATCTAGCCTGTAGGAATTCAGGTTGGCAACTTCTATGTGGAAGCCCATTGCTGGCTATGGTGGAAACAGCATGGGAGATTTCAGTTTCAAAATCTCTGTGAAAAAGCGTCAGAGAAGCTTCTCCATTTAGAATCCAGCATATCTCACTGAACCGAAGAAGTGGTAGTTAGAAGGCAGTTAGAGCTGCAAGCAGTTTGGTTTGGGAAATTAGACGCGAAATGAAACTGCAAATGCCTTCCAACAGGCTTGGAAAAGTGTGTTCTATATCTCTGCCAAACAAACTCCCCGGAGGTTGAGCTTTCAGAAGCTAGTTTAACTCTAAGGGAGGAAGCAGCAGAATGTGCCTCTCACATCTAGCCTGTAGGAATTCAGGTTGGCAAGTTCTATGGGGAAGCCCATTGGTGCCTTCGTTGGAAACGGGTTTGGAAATTTCAGTTTCAAAATCTCTGTGAAAAAGCGTCAGAGAAGCTTCTCCGTTTAGAATCCAGCATATCTCACTGAACCGAAGAAGTGGTAGTTAGAAGGGAGTTAGAGCTGCAAGCAGTTTGGTTTGGGAAATTAGACGCGAAATGAAACTGCAAATGCCTTCCAAGAGGCTTGGAAAAGTGTGTTCTATATCTCTGCCAAACAAACTCCCCGGAGGTTGAGCTTTCAGAAGCAAGTTTAACTCTAAGGGAGGAAGCAGCAGAATGTGCCTCTCACATCTAGCCTGTAGGAATTCAGGTTGGCAAGTTCTATGGGGAAGCCCATTGCTGCCTATGGTGGAAACGGCATGGGAGATTTCAGTTTAAAAATCTCTGTGAAAAAGCGTCAGAGAAGCTTCTCCGTTTAGAATCCAGCATATCTCACTGAACCGAAGAAGTGGTAGTTAGAAGGGAGTTAGAGCTGCAAGCAGTTTGGTTTGGGAAATTAGACGCGAAATGAAACTGCAAATGCCTTCCAACAGGCTTGGAAAAGTGTGTTCTATATCTCTGCCAAACAGACTCCCCGGAGGTTGAGCTTTCAGAAGCAAGTTTAACTCTAAGGGAGGAAGCAGCAGAATGTGCCTCTCACATCTAGCCTGTAGGAATTCAGGTTGGCAAGTTCTATGGGGAAGCCCATTGCTGCCTATGGTGGAAACGGCATGGGAGATTTCAGTTTCAAAATCTCTGTGAAAAAGCGTCAGAGAAGCTTCTCCGTTTAGAATCCAGCATATCTCACTGAACCGAAGAAGTGGTAGTTAGAAGGGAGTTAGAGCTGCAAGCAGTTTGGTTTGGGAAATTAGACGCGAAATGAAACTGCAAATGCCTTCCAACAGGCTTGGAAAAGTGTGTTCTATATCTCTGCCAAACAGACTCCCCGGAGGTTGAGCTTTCAGAAGCAAGTTTAACTCTAAGGGAGGAAGCAGCAGAATGTGCCTCTCACATCTAGCCTGTAGGAATTCAGGTTGGCAAGTTCTATGGGGAAGCCCATTGCTGCCTATGGTGGAAACGGCATGGGAGATTTCAGTTTAAAAATCTCTGTGAAAAAGCGTCAGAGAAGCTTCTCCGTTTAGAATCCAGCATATCTCACTGAACCGAAGAAGTGGTAGTTAGAAGGTAGTTAGAGCTGCAAGCAGTTTGGTTTGGGAAGTTAGACGCGAAATGAAACTGCAAATGCCTTCCAACAGGCTTGGAAAAGTGTGTTCTATATCTCTGCCAAACAGACTCCCTGGAGGTTGAGCTTTCAGAAGCTAGTTTAACTCTAAGGGAGGAAGCAGCAGAATGTGCCTCTCACATCTAGCCTGTAGGAATTCAGGTTGGCAACTTCTATGTGGAAGCCCATTGCTGGCTATGGTGGAAACAGCATGGGAGATTTCAGTTTCAAAATCTCTGTGAAAAAGCGTCAGAGAAGCTTCTCCGTTTAGAATCCAGCATATCTCACTGAACCGAAGAAGTGGTAGTTAGAAGCCAGTTAGAGCTGCAAGCAGTTTGGTTTGGGAAATTAGACGCGAAATGAAACTGCAAATGCCTTCCAACAGGCTTGGAAAAGTGTGTTCAATATCTCTGCCAAACAGACTCCCCGGAGGTTGAGCTTTCAGAAGCAAGTTTAACTCTAAGGGAGGAAGCAGCAGAATGTGCCTCTCACATCTAACCTTTAGGAATTCAGGTTGGCAAGTTCTATGGGGAAGCCCATTGCTGCCTATGGTGGAAACGGCATGGGAGATTTCAGTTTCAAAATCTCTGTGAAAAAGCGTCAGAGAAGCTTCTCCGTTTAGAATCCAGCATATCTCACTGAACCGAAGAAGTGGTAGTTAGAAGGCAGTTAGAGCTGCAAGCAGTTTGGTTTGGGAAATTAGACGCGAAATGAAACTGCAAATGCCTTCCAACAGGCTTGGAAAAGTGTGTTCTATATCTCTGCCAAACACACTCCCCGGAGGTTGAGCTTTCAGAAGCAAGTTTAACTCTAAGGGAGGAAGCAGCCGAATGTGCCTCTCACATCTAGCCTGTAGGAATTCAGGTTGGCAAGTTCTATGGGGAAGCCCATTGCTGCCTATGGTGGAAACGGCATGGGAGATTTCAGTTTCAAAATCTCTGTGAAAAAGCGTCAGAGAAGCTTCTCCGTTTAGAATCCAGCATATCTCACTGAACCGAAGAAGTGGTAGTTAGAAGGCAGTTAGAGCTGCAAGCAGTTTGGTTTGGGAAATTAGACGCGAAATGAAACTGCAAATGCCTTCCAACAGGCTTGGAAAAGTGTGTTCTATATCTCTGCCAAACAAACTCCCCGGAGGTTGAGCTTTCAGAAGCTAGTTTAACTCTAAGGGAGGAAGCAGCAGAATGTGCCTCTCACATCTAGCCTGTAGGAATTCAGGTTGGCAAGTTCTATGGGGAACCCCTAGGCGCCTTCGTTGGAAACGGGTTTGGAAATTTCAGTTTCAAAATCTCTGTGAAAAAGCGTCAGAGAAGCTTCTCCGTTTAGAATCCAGCATATCTCACTGAACCGAAGAAGTGGTAGTTAGAAGGGAGTTAGAGCTGCAAGCAGTTTGATTTGGGAAATTAGACGCGAAATGAAACTGCAAATGCCTTCCAACAGGCTTGGAAAAGTGTGTTCTATATCTCTGCCAAACAAACTCCCCGGAGGTTGAGCTTTCAGAAGCAAGTTTAACTCTAAGGGAGGAAGCAGCAGAATGTGCCTCTCACATCTAGCCTTTAGGAATTCAGGTTGGCAAGTTCTATGGGGAAGCCCATTGCTGCCTATGGTGGAAACGGCATGGGAGATTTCAGTTTCAAAATCTCTGTGAAAAAGCGTCAGAGAAGCTTCTCCGTTTAGAATCCAGCATATCTCACTGAACCGAAGAAGTGGTAGTTAGAAGGGAGTTAGAGCTGCAAGCAGTTTGGTTTGGGAAATTAGATGCGAAATGACACTGCAAAGGCCTTCCAACAGGCTTGGAAAAGTGTGTTCTATATCTGTGCCAAACAGAGTCCCCGGAGGTTGAGCTTTCAGAAGCAAGATTAACTGTTAGGGAGGAAGCAGCAGAATGTGCCTCTCACATCTAGCCTGTAGGAATTCAGGTTGGCAAGTTCTATGGGGAAGCCCATTGCTGCCTATGGTGGAAACGGCATGGGAGATTTCAGTTTCAAAATCTCTGTGAAAAAGCGTCAGAGAAGCTTCTCCGTTTAGAATCCAGCATATCTCACTGAACCGAAGAAGTGGTAGTTAGAAGGCAGTTAGAGCTGCAAGCAGTTTGGTTTGGGAAATTAGACGCGAAATGAAACTGCAAATGCCTTCCAACAGGCTTGGAAAAGTGTGTTCTATATCTCTGCCAAACAGACTCCCTGGAGGTTGAGCTTTCAGAAGCTAGTTTAACTCTAAGGGAGGAAGCAGCAGAATGTGCCTCTCACATCTAGCCTGTAGGAATTCAGGTTGGCAAGTTCTATGGGGAAGCCCATTGCTGCCTATGGTGGAAACGGCATGGGAGATTTCAGTTTAAAAATCTCTGTGAAAAAGCGTCAGAGAAGCTTCTCCGTTTAGAATCCAGCATATCTCACTGAACCGAAGAAGTGGTAGTTAGAAGGGAGTTAGAGCTGCAAGCAGTTTGGTTTGGGAAATTAGACGCGAAATGAAACTGCAAATGCCTTCCAACAGGCTTGGAAAAGTGTGTTCTATATCTCTGCCAAACAGACTCCCCGGAGGTTGAGCTTTCAGAAGCAAGTTTAACTCTAAGGGAGGAAGCAGCAGAATGTGCCTCTCACATCTAGCCTGTAGGAATTCAGGTTGGCAAGTTCTATGGGGAAGCCCATTGCTGCCTATGGTGGAAACGGCATGGGAGATTTCAGTTTAAAAATCTCTGTGAAAAAGCGTCAGAGAAGCTTCTCCGTTTAGAATCCAGCATATCTCACTGAACCGAAGAAGTGGTAGTTAGAAGGGAGTTAGAGCTGCAAGCAGTTTGGTTTGGGAAGTTAGACGCGAAATGAAACTGCAAATGCCTTCCAACAGGCTTGGAAAAGTGTGTTCTATATCTCTGCCAAACAGACTCCCTGGAGGTTGAGCTTTCAGAAGCTAGTTTAACTCTAAGGGAGGAAGCAGCAGAATGTGCCTCTCACATCTAGCCTGTAGGAATTCAGGTTGGCAACTTCTATGTGGAAGCCCATTGCTGGCTATGGTGGAAACAGCATGGGAGATTTCAGTTTCAAAATCTCTGTGAAAAAGCGTCAGAGAAGCTTCTCCGTTTAGAATCCAGCATATCTCACTGAACCGAAGAAGTGGTAGTTAGAAGGCAGTTAGAGCTGCAAGCAGTTTGGTTTGGGAAATTAGACGCGAAATGAAACTGCAAATGCCTTCCAACAGGCTTGGAAAAGTGTGTTCAATATCTCTGCCAAACAGACTCCCCGGAGGTTGAGCTTTCAGAAGCAAGTTTAACTCTAAGGGAGGAAGCAGCAGAATGTGCCTCTCACATCTAACCTTTAGGAATTCAGGTTGGCAAGTTCTATGGGGAAGCCCATTGCTGCCTATGGTGGAAACGGCATGGGAGATTTCAGTTTCAAAATCTCTGTGAAAAAGCGTCAGAGAAGCTTCTCCGTTTAGAATCCAGCATATCTCACTGAACCGAAGAAGTGGTAGTTAGAAGGCAGTTAGAGCTGCAAGCAGTTTGGTTTGGGAAATTAGACGCGAAATGAAACTGCAAATGCCTTCCAACAGGCTTGGAAAAGTGTGTTCTATATCTCTGCCAAACACACTCCCCGGAGGTTGAGCTTTCAGAAGCAAGTTTAACTCTAAGGGAGGAAGCAGCCGAATGTGCCTCTCACATCTAGCCTGTAGGAATTCAGGTTGGCAAGTTGTATGGGGAAGCCCATTGCTGCCTATGGTGGAAACGGCATGGGAGATTTCAGTTTCAAAATCTCTGTGAAAAAGCGTCAGTGAAGCTTCTCCGTTTAGAATCCAGCATATCTCACTGAACCGAAGAAGTGGTAGTTAGAAGGGAGTTAGAGCTGCAAGCAGTTTGGTTTGGGAAATTAGATGCGAAATGACACTGCAAAGGCCTTCCAACAGGCTTGGAAAAGTGTGTTCTATATCTGTGCCAAACAGAGTCCCCGGAGGTTGAGCTTTCAGAAGCAAGATTAACTGTTAGGGAGGAAGCAGCAGAATGTGCCTCTCACATCTAGCCTGTAGGAATTCAGGTTGGCAAGTTCTATGGGGAAGCCCATTGCTGCCTATGGTGGAAACGGCATGGGAGATTTCAGTTTCAAAATCTCTGTGAAAAAGCGTCAGAGAAGCTTCTCCGTTTAGAATCCAGCATATCTCACTGAACCGAAGAAGTGGTAGTTAGAAGGCAGTTAGAGCTGCAAGCAGTTTGGTTTGGGAAATTAGACGCGAAATGAAACTGCAAATGCCTTCCAACAGGCTTGGAAAAGTGTGTTCTATATCTCTGCCAAACAGACTCCCTGGAGGTTGAGCTTTCAGAAGCTAGTTTAACTCTAAGGGAGGAAGCAGCAGAATGTGCCTCTCACATCTAGCCTGTAGGAATTCAGGTTGGCAAGTTCTATGGGGAAGCCCATTGCTGCCTATGGTGGAAACGGCATGGGAGATTTCAGTTTAAAAATCTCTGTGAAAAAGCGTCAGAGAAGCTTCTCCGTTTAGAATCCAGCATATCTCACTGAACCGAAGAAGTGGTAGTTAGAAGGGAGTTAGAGCTGCAAGCAGTTTGGTTTGGGAAATTAGACGCGAAATGAAACTGCAAATGCCTTCCAACAGGCTTGGAAAAGTGTGTTCTATATCTCTGCCAAACAGACTCCCCGGAGGTTGAGCTTTCAGAAGCAAGTTTAACTCTAAGGGAGGAAGCAGCAGAATGTGCCTCTCACATCTAGCCTGTAGGAATTCAGGTTGGCAAGTTCTATGGGGAAGCCCATTGCTGCCTATGGTGGAAACGGCATGGGAGATTTCAGTTTAAAAATCTCTGTGAAAAAGCGTCAGAGAAGCTTCTCCGTTTAGAATCCAGCATATCTCACTGAACCGAAGAAGTGGTAGTTAGAAGGGAGTTAGAGCTGCAAGCAGTTTGGTTTGGGAAGTTAGACGCGAAATGAAACTGCAAATGCCTTCCAACAGGCTTGGAAAAGTGTGTTCTATATCTCTGCCAAACAGACTCCCTGGAGGTTGAGCTTTCAGAAGCTAGTTTAACTCTAAGGGAGGAAGCAGCAGAATGTGCCTCTCACATCTAGCCTGTAGGAATTCAGGTTGGCAACTTCTATGTGGAAGCCCATTGCTGGCTATGGTGGAAACAGCATGGGAGATTTCAGTTTCAAAATCTCTGTGAAAAAGCGTCAGAGAAGCTTCTCCATTTAGAATCCAGCATATCTCACTGAACCGAAGAAGTGGTAGTTAGAAGGCAGTTAGAGCTGCAAGCAGTTTGGTTTGGGAAATTAGACGCGAAATGAAACTGCAAATGCCTTCCAACAGGCTTGGAAAAGTGTGTTCTATATCTCTGCCAAACAAACTCCCCGGAGGTTGAGCTTTCAGAAGCTAGTTTAACTCTAAGGGAGGAAGCAGCAGAATGTGCCTCTCACATCTAGCCTGTAGGAATTCAGGTTGGCAAGTTCTATGGGGAAGCCCATTGGTGCCTTCGTTGGAAACGGGTTTGGAAATTTCAGTTTCAAAATCTCTGTGAAAAAGCGTCAGAGAAGCTTCTCCGTTTAGAATCCAGCATATCTCACTGAACCGAAGAAGTGGTAGTTAGAAGGGAGTTAGAGCTGCAAGCAGTTTGGTTTGGGAAATTAGACGCGAAATGAAACTGCAAATGCCTTCCAAGAGGCTTGGAAAAGTGTGTTCTATATCTCTGCCAAACAAACTCCCCGGAGGTTGAGCTTTCAGAAGCAAGTTTAACTCTAAGGGAGGAAGCAGCAGAATGTGCCTCTCACATCTAGCCTGTAGGAATTCAGGTTGGCAAGTTCTATGGGGAAGCCCATTGCTGCCTATGGTGGAAACGGCATGGGAGATTTCAGTTTAAAAATCTCTGTGAAAAAGCGTCAGAGAAGCTTCTCCGTTTAGAATCCAGCATATCTCACTGAACCGAAGAAGTGGTAGTTAGAAGGGAGTTAGAGCTGCAAGCAGTTTGGTTTGGGAAATTAGACGCGAAATGAAACTGCAAATGCCTTCCAACAGGCTTGGAAAAGTGTGTTCTATATCTCTGCCAAACAGACTCCCCGGAGGTTGAGCTTTCAGAAGCAAGTTTAACTCTAAGGGAGGAAGCAGCAGAATGTGCCTCTCACATCTAGCCTGTAGGAATTCAGGTTGGCAAGTTCTATGGGGAAGCCCATTGCTGCCTATGGTGGAAACGGCATGGGAGATTTCAGTTTCAAAATCTCTGTGAAAAAGCGTCAGAGAAGCTTCTCCGTTTAGAATCCAGCATATCTCACTGAACCGAAGAAGTGGTAGTTAGAAGGGAGTTAGAGCTGCAAGCAGTTTGGTTTGGGAAATTAGACGCGAAATGAAACTGCAAATGCCTTCCAACAGGCTTGGAAAAGTGTGTTCTATATCTCTGCCAAACAGACTCCCCGGAGGTTGAGCTTTCAGAAGCAAGTTTAACTCTAAGGGAGGAAGCAGCAGAATGTGCCTCTCACATCTAGCCTGTAGGAATTCAGGTTGGCAAGTTCTATGGGGAAGCCCATTGCTGCCTATGGTGGAAACGGCATGGGAGATTTCAGTTTAAAAATCTCTGTGAAAAAGCGTCAGAGAAGCTTCTCCGTTTAGAATCCAGCATATCTCACTGAACCGAAGAAGTGGTAGTTAGAAGGTAGTTAGAGCTGCAAGCAGTTTGGTTTGGGAAGTTAGACGCGAAATGAAACTGCAAATGCCTTCCAACAGGCTTGGAAAAGTGTGTTCTATATCTCTGCCAAACAGACTCCCTGGAGGTTGAGCTTTCAGAAGCTAGTTTAACTCTAAGGGAGGAAGCAGCAGAATGTGCCTCTCACATCTAGCCTGTAGGAATTCAGGTTGGCAACTTCTATGTGGAAGCCCATTGCTGGCTATGGTGGAAACAGCATGGGAGATTTCAGTTTCAAAATCTCTGTGAAAAAGCGTCAGAGAAGCTTCTCCGTTTAGAATCCAGCATATCTCACTGAACCGAAGAAGTGGTAGTTAGAAGCCAGTTAGAGCTGCAAGCAGTTTGGTTTGGGAAATTAGACGCGAAATGAAACTGCAAATGCCTTCCAACAGGCTTGGAAAAGTGTGTTCAATATCTCTGCCAAACAGACTCCCCGGAGGTTGAGCTTTCAGAAGCAAGTTTAACTCTAAGGGAGGAAGCAGCAGAATGTGCCTCTCACATCTAACCTTTAGGAATTCAGGTTGGCAAGTTCTATGGGGAAGCCCATTGCTGCCTATGGTGGAAACGGCATGGGAGATTTCAGTTTCAAAATCTCTGTGAAAAAGCGTCAGAGAAGCTTCTCCGTTTAGAATCCAGCATATCTCACTGAACCGAAGAAGTGGTAGTTAGAAGGCAGTTAGAGCTGCAAGCAGTTTGGTTTGGGAAATTAGACGCGAAATGAAACTGCAAATGCCTTCCAACAGGCTTGGAAAAGTGTGTTCTATATCTCTGCCAAACACACTCCCCGGAGGTTGAGCTTTCAGAAGCAAGTTTAACTCTAAGGGAGGAAGCAGCCGAATGTGCCTCTCACATCTAGCCTGTAGGAATTCAGGTTGGCAAGTTCTATGGGGAAGCCCATTGCTGCCTATGGTGGAAACGGCATGGGAGATTTCAGTTTCAAAATCTCTGTGAAAAAGCGTCAGAGAAGCTTCTCCGTTTAGAATCCAGCATATCTCACTGAACCGAAGAAGTGGTAGTTAGAAGGCAGTTAGAGCTGCAAGCAGTTTGGTTTGGGAAATTAGACGCGAAATGAAACTGCAAATGCCTTCCAACAGGCTTGGAAAAGTGTGTTCTATATCTCTGCCAAACAAACTCCCCGGAGGTTGAGCTTTCAGAAGCTAGTTTAACTCTAAGGGAGGAAGCAGCAGAATGTGCCTCTCACATCTAGCCTGTAGGAATTCAGGTTGGCAAGTTCTATGGGGAACCCCTAGGCGCCTTCGTTGGAAACGGGTTTGGAAATTTCAGTTTCAAAATCTCTGTGAAAAAGCGTCAGAGAAGCTTCTCCGTTTAGAATCCAGCATATCTCACTGAACCGAAGAAGTGGTAGTTAGAAGGGAGTTAGAGCTGCAAGCAGTTTGATTTGGGAAATTAGACGCGAAATGAAACTGCAAATGCCTTCCAACAGGCTTGGAAAAGTGTGTTCTATATCTCTGCCAAACAAACTCCCCGGAGGTTGAGCTTTCAGAAGCAAGTTTAACTCTAAGGGAGGAAGCAGCAGAATGTGCCTCTCACATCTAGCCTTTAGGAATTCAGGTTGGCAAGTTCTATGGGGAAGCCCATTGCTGCCTATGGTGGAAACGGCATGGGAGATTTCAGTTTCAAAATCTCTGTGAAAAAGCGTCAGAGAAGCTTCTCCGTTTAGAATCCAGCATATCTCACTGAACCGAAGAAGTGGTAGTTAGAAGGGAGTTAGAGCTGCAAGCAGTTTGGTTTGGGAAATTAGATGCGAAATGACACTGCAAAGGCCTTCCAACAGGCTTGGAAAAGTGTGTTCTATATCTGTGCCAAACAGAGTCCCCGGAGGTTGAGCTTTCAGAAGCAAGATTAACTGTTAGGGAGGAAGCAGCAGAATGTGCCTCTCACATCTAGCCTGTAGGAATTCAGGTTGGCAAGTTCTATGGGGAAGCCCATTGCTGCCTATGGTGGAAACGGCATGGGAGATTTCAGTTTCAAAATCTCTGTGAAAAAGCGTCAGAGAAGCTTCTCCGTTTAGAATCCAGCATATCTCACTGAACCGAAGAAGTGGTAGTTAGAAGGCAGTTAGAGCTGCAAGCAGTTTGGTTTGGGAAATTAGACGCGAAATGAAACTGCAAATGCCTTCCAACAGGCTTGGAAAAGTGTGTTCTATATCTCTGCCAAACAGACTCCCTGGAGGTTGAGCTTTCAGAAGCTAGTTTAACTCTAAGGGAGGAAGCAGCAGAATGTGCCTCTCACATCTAGCCTGTAGGAATTCAGGTTGGCAAGTTCTATGGGGAAGCCCATTGCTGCCTATGGTGGAAACGGCATGGGAGATTTCAGTTTAAAAATCTCTGTGAAAAAGCGTCAGAGAAGCTTCTCCGTTTAGAATCCAGCATATCTCACTGAACCGAAGAAGTGGTAGTTAGAAGGGAGTTAGAGCTGCAAGCAGTTTGGTTTGGGAAATTAGACGCGAAATGAAACTGCAAATGCCTTCCAACAGGCTTGGAAAAGTGTGTTCTATATCTCTGCCAAACAGACTCCCCGGAGGTTGAGCTTTCAGAAGCAAGTTTAACTCTAAGGGAGGAAGCAGCAGAATGTGCCTCTCACATCTAGCCTGTAGGAATTCAGGTTGGCAAGTTCTATGGGGAAGCCCATTGCTGCCTATGGTGGAAACGGCATGGGAGATTTCAGTTTAAAAATCTCTGTGAAAAAGCGTCAGAGAAGCTTCTCCGTTTAGAATCCAGCATATCTCACTGAACCGAAGAAGTGGTAGTTAGAAGGGAGTTAGAGCTGCAAGCAGTTTGGTTTGGGAAGTTAGACGCGAAATGAAACTGCAAATGCCTTCCAACAGGCTTGGAAAAGTGTGTTCTATATCTCTGCCAAACAGACTCCCTGGAGGTTGAGCTTTCAGAAGCTAGTTTAACTCTAAGGGAGGAAGCAGCAGAATGTGCCTCTCACATCTAGCCTGTAGGAATTCAGGTTGGCAACTTCTATGTGGAAGCCCATTGCTGGCTATGGTGGAAACAGCATGGGAGATTTCAGTTTCAAAATCTCTGTGAAAAAGCGTCAGAGAAGCTTCTCCGTTTAGAATCCAGCATATCTCACTGAACCGAAGAAGTGGTAGTTAGAAGGCAGTTAGAGCTGCAAGCAGTTTGGTTTGGGAAATTAGACGCGAAATGAAACTGCAAATGCCTTCCAACAGGCTTGGAAAAGTGTGTTCAATATCTCTGCCAAACAGACTCCCCGGAGGTTGAGCTTTCAGAAGCAAGTTTAACTCTAAGGGAGGAAGCAGCAGAATGTGCCTCTCACATCTAACCTTTAGGAATTCAGGTTGGCAAGTTCTATGGGGAAGCCCATTGCTGCCTATGGTGGAAACGGCATGGGAGATTTCAGTTTCAAAATCTCTGTGAAAAAGCGTCAGAGAAGCTTCTCCGTTTAGAATCCAGCATATCTCACTGAACCGAAGAAGTGGTAGTTAGAAGGCAGTTAGAGCTGCAAGCAGTTTGGTTTGGGAAATTAGACGCGAAATGAAACTGCAAATGCCTTCCAACAGGCTTGGAAAAGTGTGTTCTATATCTCTGCCAAACACACTCCCCGGAGGTTGAGCTTTCAGAAGCAAGTTTAACTCTAAGGGAGGAAGCAGCCGAATGTGCCTCTCACATCTAGCCTGTAGGAATTCAGGTTGGCAAGTTCTATGGGGAAGCCCATTGCTGCCTATGGTGGAAACGGCATGGGAGATTTCAGTTTCAAAATCTCTGTGAAAAAGCGTCAGAGAAGCTTCTCCGTTTAGAATCCAGCATATCTCACTGAACCGAAGAAGTGGTAGTTAGAAGGCAGTTAGAGCTGCAAGCAGTTTGGTTTGGGAAATTAGACGCGAAATGAAACTGCAAATGCCTTCCAACAGGCTTGGAAAAGTGTGTTCTATATCTCTGCCAAACAAACTCCCCGGAGGTTGAGCTTTCAGAAGCTAGTTTAACTCTAAGGGAGGAAGCAGCAGAATGTGCCTCTCACATCTAGCCTGTAGGAATTCAGGTTGGCAAGTTCTATGGGGAACCCCTAGGCGCCTTCGTTGGAAACGGGTTTGGAAATTTCAGTTTCAAAATCTCTGTGAAAAAGCGTCAGAGAAGCTTCTCCGTTTAGAATCCAGCATATCTCACTGAACCGAAGAAGTGGTAGTTAGAAGGGAGTTAGAGCTGCAAGCAGTTTGATTTGGGAAATTAGACGCGAAATGAAACTGCAAATGCCTTCCAACAGGCTTGGAAAAGTGTGTTCTATATCTCTGCCAAACAAACTCCCCGGAGGTTGAGCTTTCAGAAGCAAGTTTAACTCTAAGGGAGGAAGCAGCAGAATGTGCCTCTCACATCTAGCCTTTAGGAATTCAGGTTGGCAAGTTCTATGGGGAAGCCCATTGCTGCCTATGGTGGAAACGGCATGGGAGATTTCAGTTTCAAAATCTCTGTGAAAAAGCGTCAGAGAAGCTTCTCCGTTTAGAATCCAGCATATCTCACTGAACCGAAGAAGTGGTAGTTAGAAGGGAGTTAGAGCTGCAAGCAGTTTGGTTTGGGAAATTAGATGCGAAATGACACTGCAAAGGCCTTCCAACAGGCTTGGAAAAGTGTGTTCTATATCTGTGCCAAACAGAGTCCCCGGAGGTTGAGCTTTCAGAAGCAAGATTAACTGTTAGGGAGGAAGCAGCAGAATGTGCCTCTCACATCTAGCCTGTAGGAATTCAGGTTGGCAAGTTCTATGGGGAAGCCCATTGCTGCCTATGGTGGAAACGGCATGGGAGATTTCAGTTTCAAAATCTCTGTGAAAAAGCGTCAGAGAAGCTTCTCCGTTTAGAATCCAGCATATCTCACTGAACCGAAGAAGTGGTAGTTAGAAGGCAGTTAGAGCTGCAAGCAGTTTGGTTTGGGAAATTAGACGCGAAATGAAACTGCAAATGCCTTCCAACAGGCTTGGAAAAGTGTGTTCTATATCTCTGCCAAACAGACTCCCTGGAGGTTGAGCTTTCAGAAGCTAGTTTAACTCTAAGGGAGGAAGCAGCAGAATGTGCCTCTCACATCTAGCCTGTAGGAATTCAGGTTGGCAAGTTCTATGGGGAAGCCCATTGCTGCCTATGGTGGAAACGGCATGGGAGATTTCAGTTTCAAAATCTCTGTGAAAAAGCGTCAGAGAAGCTTCTCCGTTTAGAATCCAGCATATCTCACTGAACCGAAGAAGTGGTAGTTAGAAGGGAGTTAGAGCTGCAAGCAGTTTGGTTTGGGAAATTAGACGCGAAATGAAACTGCAAATGCCTTCCAACAGGCTTGGAAAAGTGTGTTCTATATCTCTGCCAAACAGACTCCCCGGAGGTTGAGCTTTCAGAAGCAAGTTTAACTCTAAGGGAGGAAGCAGCAGAATGTGCCTCTCACATCTAGCCTGTAGGAATTCAGGTTGGCAAGTTCTATGGGGAAGCCCATTGCTGCCTATGGTGGAAACGGCATGGGAGATTTCAGTTTAAAAATCTCTGTGAAAAAGCGTCAGAGAAGCTTCTCCGTTTAGAATCCAGCATATCTCACTGAACCGAAGAAGTGGTAGTTAGAAGGGAGTTAGAGCTGCAAGCAGTTTGGTTTGGGAAATTAGACGCGAAATGAAACTGCAAATGCCTTCCAACAGGCTTGGAAAAGTGTGTTCTATATCTCTGCCAAACAGACTCCCTGGAGGTTGAGCTTTCAGAAGCTAGTTTAACTCTAAGGGAGGAAGCAGCAGAATGTGCCTCTCACATCTAGCCTGTAGGAATTCAGGTTGGCAAGTTCTATGGGGAAGCCCATTGCTGCCTATGGTGGAAACGGCATGGGAGATTTCAGTTTAAAAATCTCTGTGAAAAAGCGTCAGAGAAGCTTCTCCGTTTAGAATCCAGCATATCTCACTGAACCGAAGAAGTGGTAGTTAGAAGGGAGTTAGAGCTGCAAGCAGTTTGGTTTGGGAAATTAGACGCGAAATGAAACTGCAAATGCCTTCCAACAGGCTTGGAAAAGTGTGTTCTATATCTCTGCCAAACAGACTCCCCGGAGGTTGAGCTTTCAGAAGCAAGTTTAACTCTAAGGGAGGAAGCAGCAGAATGTGCCTCTCACATCTAGCCTGTAGGAATTCAGGTTGGCAAGTTCTATGGGGAAGCCCATTGCTGCCTATGGTGGAAACGGCATGGGAGATTTCAGTTTAAAAATCTCTGTGAAAAAGCGTCAGAGAAGCTTCTCCGTTTAGAATCCAGCATATCTCACTGAACCGAAGAAGTGGTAGTTAGAAGGGAGTTAGAGCTGCAAGCAGTTTGGTTTGGGAAGTTAGACGCGAAATGAAACTGCAAATGCCTTCCAACAGGCTTGGAAAAGTGTGTTCTATATCTCTGCCAAACAGACTCCCTGGAGGTTGAGCTTTCAGAAGCTAGTTTAACTCTAAGGGAGGAAGCAGCAGAATGTGCCTCTCACATCTAGCCTGTAGGAATTCAGGTTGGCAACTTCTATGTGGAAGCCCATTGCTGGCTATGGTGGAAACAGCATGGGAGATTTCAGTTTCAAAATCTCTGTGAAAAAGCGTCAGAGAAGCTTCTCCGTTTAGAATCCAGCATATCTCACTGAACCGAAGAAGTGGTAGTTAGAAGGCAGTTAGAGCTGCAAGCAGTTTGGTTTGGGAAATTAGACGCGAAATGAAACTGCAAATGCCTTCCAACAGGCTTGGAAAAGTGTGTTCAATATCTCTGCCAAACAGACTCCCCGGAGGTTGAGCTTTCAGAAGCAAGTTTAACTCTAAGGGAGGAAGCAGCAGAATGTGCCTCTCACATCTAACCTTTAGGAATTCAGGTTGGCAAGTTCTATGGGGAAGCCCATTGCTGCCTATGGTGGAAACGGCATGGGAGATTTCAGTTTCAAAATCTCTGTGAAAAAGCGTCAGAGAAGCTTCTCCGTTTAGAATCCAGCATATCTCACTGAACCGAAGAAGTGGTAGTTAGAAGGCAGTTAGAGCTGCAAGCAGTTTGGTTTGGGAAATTAGACGCGAAATGAAACTGCAAATGCCTTCCAACAGGCTTGGAAAAGTGTGTTCTATATCTCTGCCAAACACACTCCCCGGAGGTTGAGCTTTCAGAAGCAAGTTTAACTCTAAGGGAGGAAGCAGCCGAATGTGCCTCTCACATCTAGCCTGTAGGAATTCAGGTTGGCAAGTTCTATGGGGAAGCCCATTGCTGCCTATGGTGGAAACGGCATGGGAGATTTCAGTTTCAAAATCTCTGTGAAAAAGCGTCAGAGAAGCTTCTCCGTTTAGAATCCAGCATATCTCACTGAACCGAAGAAGTGGTAGTTAGAAGGCAGTTAGAGCTGCAAGCAGTTTGGTTTGGGAAATTAGACGCGAAATGAAACTGCAAATGCCTTCCAACAGGCTTGGAAAAGTGTGTTCTATATCTCTGCCAAACAAACTCCCCGGAGGTTGAGCTTTCAGAAGCTAGTTTAACTCTAAGGGAGGAAGCAGCAGAATGTGCCTCTCACATCTAGCCTGTAGGAATTCAGGTTGGCAAGTTCTATGGGGAACCCCTAGGCGCCTTCGTTGGAAACGGGTTTGGAAATTTCAGTTTCAAAATCTCTGTGAAAAAGCGTCAGAGAAGCTTCTCCGTTTAGAATCCAGCATATCTCACTGAACCGAAGAAGTGGTAGTTAGAAGGGAGTTAGAGCTGCAAGCAGTTTGATTTGGGAAATTAGACGCGAAATGAAACTGCAAATGCCTTCCAACAGGCTTGGAAAAGTGTGTTCTATATCTCTGCCAAACAAACTCCCCGGAGGTTGAGCTTTCAGAAGCAAGTTTAACTCTAAGGGAGGAAGCAGCAGAATGTGCCTCTCACATCTAGCCTTTAGGAATTCAGGTTGGCAAGTTCTATGGGGAAGCCCATTGCTGCCTATGGTGGAAACGGCATGGGAGATTTCAGTTTCAAAATCTCTGTGAAAAAGCGTCAGAGAAGCTTCTCCGTTTAGAATCCAGCATATCTCACTGAACCGAAGAAGTGGTAGTTAGAAGGGAGTTAGAGCTGCAAGCAGTTTGGTTTGGGAAATTAGATGCGAAATGACACTGCAAAGGCCTTCCAACAGGCTTGGAAAAGTGTGTTCTATATCTGTGCCAAACAGAGTCCCCGGAGGTTGAGCTTTCAGAAGCAAGATTAACTGTTAGGGAGGAAGCAGCAGAATGTGCCTCTCACATCTAGCCTGTAGGAATTCAGGTTGGCAAGTTCTATGGGGAAGCCCATTGCTGCCTATGGTGGAAACGGCATGGGAGATTTCAGTTTCAAAATCTCTGTGAAAAAGCGTCAGAGAAGCTTCTCCGTTTAGAATCCAGCATATCTCACTGAACCGAAGAAGTGGTAGTTAGAAGGCAGTTAGAGCTGCAAGCAGTTTGGTTTGGGAAATTAGACGCGAAATGAAACTGCAAATGCCTTCCAACAGGCTTGGAAAAGTGTGTTCTATATCTCTGCCAAACAGACTCCCTGGAGGTTGAGCTTTCAGAAGCTAGTTTAACTCTAAGGGAGGAAGCAGCAGAATGTGCCTCTCACATCTAGCCTGTAGGAATTCAGGTTGGCAAGTTCTATGGGGAAGCCCATTGCTGCCTATGGTGGAAACGGCATGGGAGATTTCAGTTTAAAAATCTCTGTGAAAAAGCGTCAGAGAAGCTTCTCCGTTTAGAATCCAGCATATCTCACTGAACCGAAGAAGTGGTAGTTAGAAGGGAGTTAGAGCTGCAAGCAGTTTGGTTTGGGAAATTAGACGCGAAATGAAACTGCAAATGCCTTCCAACAGGCTTGGAAAAGTGTGTTCTATATCTCTGCCAAACAGACTCCCCGGAGGTTGAGCTTTCAGAAGCAAGTTTAACTCTAAGGGAGGAAGCAGCAGAATGTGCCTCTCACATCTAGCCTGTAGGAATTCAGGTTGGCAAGTTCTATGGGGAAGCCCATTGCTGCCTATGGTGGAAACGGCATGGGAGATTTCAGTTTAAAAATCTCTGTGAAAAAGCGTCAGAGAAGCTTCTCCGTTTAGAATCCAGCATATCTCACTGAACCGAAGAAGTGGTAGTTAGAAGGGAGTTAGAGCTGCAAGCAGTTTGGTTTGGGAAGTTAGACGCGAAATGAAACTGCAAATGCCTTCCAACAGGCTTGGAAAAGTGTGTTCTATATCTCTGCCAAACAGACTCCCTGGAGGTTGAGCTTTCAGAAGCTAGTTTAACTCTAAGGGAGGAAGCAGCAGAATGTGCCTCTCACATCTAGCCTGTAGGAATTCAGGTTGGCAACTTCTATGTGGAAGCCCATTGCTGGCTATGGTGGAAACAGCATGGGAGATTTCAGTTTCAAAATCTCTGTGAAAAAGCGTCAGAGAAGCTTCTCCATTTAGAATCCAGCATATCTCACTGAACCGAAGAAGTGGTAGTTAGAAGGCAGTTAGAGCTGCAAGCAGTTTGGTTTGGGAAATTAGACGCGAAATGAAACTGCAAATGCCTTCCAACAGGCTTGGAAAAGTGTGTTCTATATCTCTGCCAAACAAACTCCCCGGAGGTTGAGCTTTCAGAAGCTAGTTTAACTCTAAGGGAGGAAGCAGCAGAATGTGCCTCTCACATCTAGCCTTTAGGAATTCAGGTTGGCAAGTTCTATGGGGAAGCCCATTGCTGCCTATGGTGGAAACGGCATGGGAGATTTCAGTTTCAAAATCTCTGTGAAAAAGCGTCAGAGAAGCTTCTCCGTTTAGAATCCAGCATATCTCACTGAACCGAAGAAGTGGTAGTTAGAAGGGAGTTAGAGCTGCAAGCAGTTTGGTTTGGGAAATTAGATGCGAAATGACACTGCAAAGGCCTTCCAACAGGCTTGGAAAAGTGTGTTCTATATCTCTGCCAAACAGACTCCACAGAGGTTGAGCTTTCAGAAGCAAGCTTAACTCTTAGGGAGGAAGCAGCAGAATGTGCCTCTCACATCTAGCCTGTAGGAATTCAGGTTGGCAAGTTCTATGGGGAAGCCCATTGGCGCCTTCGTTGGAAACGGGTTTGGAAATTTCAGTTTCAAAATCTCTGTGAAAAAGCGTCAGAGAAGCTTCTCCGTTTAGAATCCAGCATATCTCACTGAACCGAAGAAGTGGTAGTTAGAAGGCAGTTAGAGCTGCAAGCAGTTTGGTTTGGGAAATTAGACGCGAAATGAAACTGCAAATGCCTTCCAACAGGCTTGGAAAAGTGTGTTCTATATCTCTGCCAAACAAACTCCCCGGAGGTTGAGCTTTCAGAAGCAAGTTTAACTCTAAGGGAGGAAGCAGCAGAATGTGCCTCTCACATCTAGCCTGTAGGAATTCAGGTTGGCAAGTTCTATGGGGAAGCCCATTGGCGCCTTCGTTGGAAACGGGTTTGGAAATTTCAGTTTCAAAATCTCTGTGAAAAAGCGTCAGAGAAGCTTCTCCGTTTAGAATCCAGCATATCTCACTGAACCGAAGAAGTGGTAGTTAGAAGGTAGTTAGAGCTGCAAGCAGTTTGGTTTGGGAAATTAGACGCGAAATGAAACTGCAAATGCCTTCCAACAGGCTTGGAAAAGTGTGTTCTATATCTCTGCCAAACAGACTCCCTGGAGGTTGAGCTTTCAGAAGCTAGTTTAACTCTAAGGGAGGAAGCAGCAGAATGTGCCTCTCACATCTAGCCTGTAGGAATTCAGGTTGGCAACTTCTATGGGGAAGCCCATTGCTGGCTATGGTGGAAACGGCATGGGAGATTTCAGTTTCAAAATCTCTGTGAAAAAGCGTCAGAGAAGCTTCTCCGTTTAGAATCCAGCATATCTCACTGAACCGAAGAAGTGGTAGTTAGAAGGCAGTTAGAGCTGCAAGCAGTTTGGTTTGGGAAATTAGACGCGAAATGAAACTGCAAATGCCTTCCAACAGGCTTGGAAAAGTGTGTTCTATATCTCTGCCAAGCAAACTCCCTGGAGGTTGAGCTTTCAGAAGCAAGTTTAACTCTAAGGGAGGAAGCAGCAGAATGTGCCTCTCACATCTAGCCTGTAGGAATTCAGGTTGGCAAGTTCTATGGGGAAGCCCATTGCTGCCTATGGTGGAAACGGCATGGGAGATTTCAGTTTCAAAATCTCTGTGAAAAAGCGTCAGAGAAGCTTCTCCGTTTAGAATCCAGCATATCTCACTGAACCGAAGAAGTGGTAGTTAGAAGGGAGTTAGAGCTGCAAGCAGTTTGGTTTGGGAAATTAGACGCGAAATGAAACTGCAAATGCCTTCCAACAGGCTTGGAAAAGTGTGTTCTATATCTCTGCCAAACAAACTCCCCGGAGGTTGAGCTTTCAGAAGCTAGTTTAACTCTAAGGGAGGAAGCAGCAGAATGTGCCTCTCACATCTAGCCTGTAGGAATTCAGGTTGGCAAGTTCTATGGGGAAGCCCATAGGCGCCTTCGTTGGAAACGGGTTTGGAAATTTCAGTTTCAAAATCTCTGTGAAAAAGCGTCAGAGAAGCTTCTCCGTTTAGAATCCAGCATATCTCACTGAACCGAAGAAGTGGTAGTTAGAAGGGAGTTAGAGCTGCAAGCAGTTTGGTTTGGGAAATTAGACGCGAAATGAAACTGCAAATGCCTTCCAACAGGCTTGGAAAAGTGTGTTCTATATCTCTGCCAAACAGACTCCCTGGAGGTTGAGCTTTCAGAAGCAAGTTTAACTCTAAGTGAGGAAGCAGCAGAATGTGCCTCTCACATCTAGCCTGTAGGAATTCAGGTTGGCAAGTTCTATGGGGAAGCCCATTGCTGCCTATGGTGGAAACGGCATGGGAGATTTCAGTTTCAAAATCTCTGTGAAAAAGCGTCAGAGAAGCTTCTCCGTTTAGAATCCAGCATATCTCACTGAACCGAAGAAGTGGTAGTTAGAAGGTAGTTAGAGCTGCAAGCAGTTTGGTTTGGGAAATTAGACGCGAAATGAAACTGCAAATGCCTTCCAACAGGCTTGGAAAAGTGTGTTCTATATCTCTGCCAAACAGACTCCCTGGAGGTTGAGCTTTCAGAAGCTAGTTTAACTCTAAGGGAGGAAGCAGCAGAATGTGCCTCTCACATCTAGCCTGTAGGAATTCAGGTTGGCAACTTCTATGTGGAAGCCCATTGCTGGCTATGGTGGAAACGGCATGGGAGATTTCAGTTTCAAAATCTCTGTGAAAAAGCGTCAGAGAAGCTTCTCCGTTTAGAATCCAGCATATCTCACTGAACCGAAGAAGTGGTAGTTAGAAGGCAGTTAGAGCTGCAAGCAGTTTGGTTTGGGAAATTAGACGCGAAATGAAACTGCAAATGCCTTCCAACAGGCTTGGAAAAGTGTGTTCTATATCTCTGCCAAACAGACTCCCCGGAGGTTGAGCTTTCAGAAGCTAGTTTAACTCTAAGGGAGGAAGCAGCAGAATGTGCCTCTCACATCTAGCCTGTAGGAATTCAGGTTGGCAAGTTCTATGGGGAAGCCCATTGGTGCCTTCGTTGGAAACGGGTTTGGAAATTTCAGTTTCAAAATCTCTGTGAAAAAGCGTCAGAGAAGCTTCTCCGTTTAGAATCCAGCATATCTCACTGAACCGAAGAAGTGGTAGTTAGAAGGGAGTTAGAGCTGCAAGCAGTTTGGTTTGGGAAGTTAGACGCGAAATGAAACTGCAAATGCCTTCCAACAGGCTTGGAAAAGTGTGTTCTATATCTCTGCCAAACAGACTCCCTGGAGGTTGAGCTTTCAGAAGCTAGTTTAACTCTAAGGGAGGAAGCAGCAGAATGTGCCTCTCACATCTAGCCTGTAGGAATTCAGGTTGGCAACTTCTATGTGGAAGCCCATTGCTGGCTATGGTGGAAACAGCATGGGAGATTTCAGTTTCAAAATCTCTGTGAAAAAGCGTCAGAGAAGCTTCTCCATTTAGAATCCAGCATATCTCACTGAACCGAAGAAGTGGTAGTTAGAAGGCAGTTAGAGCTGCAAGCAGTTTGGTTTGGGAAATTAGACGCGAAATGAAACTGCAAATGCCTTCCAACAGGCTTGGAAAAGTGTGTTCTATATCTCTGCCAAACAAACTCCCCGGAGGTTGAGCTTTCAGAAGCTAGTTTAACTCTAAGGGAGGAAGCAGCAGAATGTGCCTCTCACATCTAGCCTGTAGGAATTCAGGTTGGCAAGTTCTATGGGGAAGCCCATTGGTGCCTTCGTTGGAAACGGGTTTGGAAATTTCAGTTTCAAAATCTCTGTGAAAAAGCGTCAGAGAAGCTTCTCCGTTTAGAATCCAGCATATCTCACTGAACCGAAGAAGTGGTAGTTAGAAGGGAGTTAGAGCTGCAAGCAGTTTGGTTTGGGAAATTAGACGCGAAATGAAACTGCAAATGCCTTCCAAGAGGCTTGGAAAAGTGTGTTCTATATCTCTGCCAAACAAACTCCCCGGAGGTTGAGCTTTCAGAAGCAAGTTTAACTCTAAGGGAGGAAGCAGCAGAATGTGCCTCTCACATCTAGCCTGTAGGAATTCAGGTTGGCAAGTTCTATGGGGAAGCCCATTGCTGCCTATGGTGGAAACGGCATGGGAGATTTCAGTTTAAAAATCTCTGTGAAAAAGCGTCAGAGAAGCTTCTCCGTTTAGAATCCAGCATATCTCACTGAACCGAAGAAGTGGTAGTTAGAAGGGAGTTAGAGCTGCAAGCAGTTTGGTTTGGGAAATTAGACGCGAAATGAAACTGCAAATGCCTTCCAACAGGCTTGGAAAAGTGTGTTCTATATCTCTGCCAAACAGACTCCCCGGAGGTTGAGCTTTCAGAAGCAAGTTTAACTCTAAGGGAGGAAGCAGCAGAATGTGCCTCTCACATCTAGCCTGTAGGAATTCAGGTTGGCAAGTTCTATGGGGAAGCCCATTGCTGCCTATGGTGGAAACGGCATGGGAGATTTCAGTTTCAAAATCTCTGTGAAAAAGCGTCAGAGAAGCTTCTCCGTTTAGAATCCAGCATATCTCACTGAACCGAAGAAGTGGTAGTTAGAAGGGAGTTAGAGCTGCAAGCAGTTTGGTTTGGGAAATTAGACGCGAAATGAAACTGCAAATGCCTTCCAACAGGCTTGGAAAAGTGTGTTCTATATCTCTGCCAAACAGACTCCCCGGAGGTTGAGCTTTCAGAAGCAAGTTTAACTCTAAGGGAGGAAGCAGCAGAATGTGCCTCTCACATCTAGCCTGTAGGAATTCAGGTTGGCAAGTTCTATGGGGAAGCCCATTGCTGCCTATGGTGGAAACGGCATGGGAGATTTCAGTTTAAAAATCTCTGTGAAAAAGCGTCAGAGAAGCTTCTCCGTTTAGAATCCAGCATATCTCACTGAACCGAAGAAGTGGTAGTTAGAAGGTAGTTAGAGCTGCAAGCAGTTTGGTTTGGGAAGTTAGACGCGAAATGAAACTGCAAATGCCTTCCAACAGGCTTGGAAAAGTGTGTTCTATATCTCTGCCAAACAGACTCCCTGGAGGTTGAGCTTTCAGAAGCTAGTTTAACTCTAAGGGAGGAAGCAGCAGAATGTGCCTCTCACATCTAGCCTGTAGGAATTCAGGTTGGCAACTTCTATGTGGAAGCCCATTGCTGGCTATGGTGGAAACAGCATGGGAGATTTCAGTTTCAAAATCTCTGTGAAAAAGCGTCAGAGAAGCTTCTCCGTTTAGAATCCAGCATATCTCACTGAACCGAAGAAGTGGTAGTTAGAAGCCAGTTAGAGCTGCAAGCAGTTTGGTTTGGGAAATTAGACGCGAAATGAAACTGCAAATGCCTTCCAACAGGCTTGGAAAAGTGTGTTCAATATCTCTGCCAAACAGACTCCCCGGAGGTTGAGCTTTCAGAAGCAAGTTTAACTCTAAGGGAGGAAGCAGCAGAATGTGCCTCTCACATCTAACCTTTAGGAATTCAGGTTGGCAAGTTCTATGGGGAAGCCCATTGCTGCCTATGGTGGAAACGGCATGGGAGATTTCAGTTTCAAAATCTCTGTGAAAAAGCGTCAGAGAAGCTTCTCCGTTTAGAATCCAGCATATCTCACTGAACCGAAGAAGTGGTAGTTAGAAGGCAGTTAGAGCTGCAAGCAGTTTGGTTTGGGAAATTAGACGCGAAATGAAACTGCAAATGCCTTCCAACAGGCTTGGAAAAGTGTGTTCTATATCTCTGCCAAACACACTCCCCGGAGGTTGAGCTTTCAGAAGCAAGTTTAACTCTAAGGGAGGAAGCAGCCGAATGTGCCTCTCACATCTAGCCTGTAGGAATTCAGGTTGGCAAGTTCTATGGGGAAGCCCATTGCTGCCTATGGTGGAAACGGCATGGGAGATTTCAGTTTCAAAATCTCTGTGAAAAAGCGTCAGAGAAGCTTCTCCGTTTAGAATCCAGCATATCTCACTGAACCGAAGAAGTGGTAGTTAGAAGGCAGTTAGAGCTGCAAGCAGTTTGGTTTGGGAAATTAGACGCGAAATGAAACTGCAAATGCCTTCCAACAGGCTTGGAAAAGTGTGTTCTATATCTCTGCCAAACAAACTCCCCGGAGGTTGAGCTTTCAGAAGCTAGTTTAACTCTAAGGGAGGAAGCAGCAGAATGTGCCTCTCACATCTAGCCTGTAGGAATTCAGGTTGGCAAGTTCTATGGGGAACCCCTAGGCGCCTTCGTTGGAAACGGGTTTGGAAATTTCAGTTTCAAAATCTCTGTGAAAAAGCGTCAGAGAAGCTTCTCCGTTTAGAATCCAGCATATCTCACTGAACCGAAGAAGTGGTAGTTAGAAGGGAGTTAGAGCTGCAAGCAGTTTGATTTGGGAAATTAGACGCGAAATGAAACTGCAAATGCCTTCCAACAGGCTTGGAAAAGTGTGTTCTATATCTCTGCCAAACAAACTCCCCGGAGGTTGAGCTTTCAGAAGCAAGTTTAACTCTAAGGGAGGAAGCAGCAGAATGTGCCTCTCACATCTAGCCTTTAGGAATTCAGGTTGGCAAGTTCTATGGGGAAGCCCATTGCTGCCTATGGTGGAAACGGCATGGGAGATTTCAGTTTCAAAATCTCTGTGAAAAAGCGTCAGAGAAGCTTCTCCGTTTAGAATCCAGCATATCTCACTGAACCGAAGAAGTGGTAGTTAGAAGGGAGTTAGAGCTGCAAGCAGTTTGGTTTGGGAAATTAGATGCGAAATGACACTGCAAAGGCCTTCCAACAGGCTTGGAAAAGTGTGTTCTATATCTGTGCCAAACAGAGTCCCCGGAGGTTGAGCTTTCAGAAGCAAGATTAACTGTTAGGGAGGAAGCAGCAGAATGTGCCTCTCACATCTAGCCTGTAGGAATTCAGGTTGGCAAGTTCTATGGGGAAGCCCATTGCTGCCTATGGTGGAAACGGCATGGGAGATTTCAGTTTCAAAATCTCTGTGAAAAAGCGTCAGAGAAGCTTCTCCGTTTAGAATCCAGCATATCTCACTGAACCGAAGAAGTGGTAGTTAGAAGGCAGTTAGAGCTGCAAGCAGTTTGGTTTGGGAAATTAGACGCGAAATGAAACTGCAAATGCCTTCCAACAGGCTTGGAAAAGTGTGTTCTATATCTCTGCCAAACAGACTCCCTGGAGGTTGAGCTTTCAGAAGCTAGTTTAACTCTAAGGGAGGAAGCAGCAGAATGTGCCTCTCACATCTAGCCTGTAGGAATTCAGGTTGGCAAGTTCTATGGGGAAGCCCATTGCTGCCTATGGTGGAAACGGCATGGGAGATTTCAGTTTAAAAATCTCTGTGAAAAAGCGTCAGAGAAGCTTCTCCGTTTAGAATCCAGCATATCTCACTGAACCGAAGAAGTGGTAGTTAGAAGGGAGTTAGAGCTGCAAGCAGTTTGGTTTGGGAAATTAGACGCGAAATGAAACTGCAAATGCCTTCCAACAGGCTTGGAAAAGTGTGTTCTATATCTCTGCCAAACAGACTCCCCGGAGGTTGAGCTTTCAGAAGCAAGTTTAACTCTAAGGGAGGAAGCAGCAGAATGTGCCTCTCACATCTAGCCTGTAGGAATTCAGGTTGGCAAGTTCTATGGGGAAGCCCATTGCTGCCTATGGTGGAAACGGCATGGGAGATTTCAGTTTAAAAATCTCTGTGAAAAAGCGTCAGAGAAGCTTCTCCGTTTAGAATCCAGCATATCTCACTGAACCGAAGAAGTGGTAGTTAGAAGGGAGTTAGAGCTGCAAGCAGTTTGGTTTGGGAAGTTAGACGCGAAATGAAACTGCAAATGCCTTCCAACAGGCTTGGAAAAGTGTGTTCTATATCTCTGCCAAACAGACTCCCTGGAGGTTGAGCTTTCAGAAGCTAGTTTAACTCTAAGGGAGGAAGCAGCAGAATGTGCCTCTCACATCTAGCCTGTAGGAATTCAGGTTGGCAACTTCTATGTGGAAGCCCATTGCTGGCTATGGTGGAAACAGCATGGGAGATTTCAGTTTCAAAATCTCTGTGAAAAAGCGTCAGAGAAGCTTCTCCGTTTAGAATCCAGCATATCTCACTGAACCGAAGAAGTGGTAGTTAGAAGGCAGTTAGAGCTGCAAGCAGTTTGGTTTGGGAAATTAGACGCGAAATGAAACTGCAAATGCCTTCCAACAGGCTTGGAAAAGTGTGTTCAATATCTCTGCCAAACAGACTCCCCGGAGGTTGAGCTTTCAGAAGCAAGTTTAACTCTAAGGGAGGAAGCAGCAGAATGTGCCTCTCACATCTAACCTTTAGGAATTCAGGTTGGCAAGTTCTATGGGGAAGCCCATTGCTGCCTATGGTGGAAACGGCATGGGAGATTTCAGTTTCAAAATCTCTGTGAAAAAGCGTCAGAGAAGCTTCTCCGTTTAGAATCCAGCATATCTCACTGAACCGAAGAAGTGGTAGTTAGAAGGCAGTTAGAGCTGCAAGCAGTTTGGTTTGGGAAATTAGACGCGAAATGAAACTGCAAATGCCTTCCAACAGGCTTGGAAAAGTGTGTTCTATATCTCTGCCAAACACACTCCCCGGAGGTTGAGCTTTCAGAAGCAAGTTTAACTCTAAGGGAGGAAGCAGCCGAATGTGCCTCTCACATCTAGCCTGTAGGAATTCAGGTTGGCAAGTTCTATGGGGAAGCCCATTGCTGCCTATGGTGGAAACGGCATGGGAGATTTCAGTTTCAAAATCTCTGTGAAAAAGCGTCAGAGAAGCTTCTCCGTTTAGAATCCAGCATATCTCACTGAACCGAAGAAGTGGTAGTTAGAAGGCAGTTAGAGCTGCAAGCAGTTTGGTTTGGGAAATTAGACGCGAAATGAAACTGCAAATGCCTTCCAACAGGCTTGGAAAAGTGTGTTCTATATCTCTGCCAAACAAACTCCCCGGAGGTTGAGCTTTCAGAAGCTAGTTTAACTCTAAGGGAGGAAGCAGCAGAATGTGCCTCTCACATCTAGCCTGTAGGAATTCAGGTTGGCAAGTTCTATGGGGAACCCCTAGGCGCCTTCGTTGGAAACGGGTTTGGAAATTTCAGTTTCAAAATCTCTGTGAAAAAGCGTCAGAGAAGCTTCTCCGTTTAGAATCCAGCATATCTCACTGAACCGAAGAAGTGGTAGTTAGAAGGGAGTTAGAGCTGCAAGCAGTTTGATTTGGGAAATTAGACGCGAAATGAAACTGCAAATGCCTTCCAACAGGCTTGGAAAAGTGTGTTCTATATCTCTGCCAAACAAACTCCCCGGAGGTTGAGCTTTCAGAAGCAAGTTTAACTCTAAGGGAGGAAGCAGCAGAATGTGCCTCTCACATCTAGCCTTTAGGAATTCAGGTTGGCAAGTTCTATGGGGAAGCCCATTGCTGCCTATGGTGGAAACGGCATGGGAGATTTCAGTTTCAAAATCTCTGTGAAAAAGCGTCAGAGAAGCTTCTCCGTTTAGAATCCAGCATATCTCACTGAACCGAAGAAGTGGTAGTTAGAAGGGAGTTAGAGCTGCAAGCAGTTTGGTTTGGGAAATTAGATGCGAAATGACACTGCAAAGGCCTTCCAACAGGCTTGGAAAAGTGTGTTCTATATCTGTGCCAAACAGAGTCCCCGGAGGTTGAGCTTTCAGAAGCAAGATTAACTGTTAGGGAGGAAGCAGCAGAATGTGCCTCTCACATCTAGCCTGTAGGAATTCAGGTTGGCAAGTTCTATGGGGAAGCCCATTGCTGCCTATGGTGGAAACGGCATGGGAGATTTCAGTTTCAAAATCTCTGTGAAAAAGCGTCAGAGAAGCTTCTCCGTTTAGAATCCAGCATATCTCACTGAACCGAAGAAGTGGTAGTTAGAAGGCAGTTAGAGCTGCAAGCAGTTTGGTTTGGGAAATTAGACGCGAAATGAAACTGCAAATGCCTTCCAACAGGCTTGGAAAAGTGTGTTCTATATCTCTGCCAAACAGACTCCCTGGAGGTTGAGCTTTCAGAAGCTAGTTTAACTCTAAGGGAGGAAGCAGCAGAATGTGCCTCTCACATCTAGCCTGTAGGAATTCAGGTTGGCAAGTTCTATGGGGAAGCCCATTGCTGCCTATGGTGGAAACGGCATGGGAGATTTCAGTTTAAAAATCTCTGTGAAAAAGCGTCAGAGAAGCTTCTCCGTTTAGAATCCAGCATATCTCACTGAACCGAAGAAGTGGTAGTTAGAAGGGAGTTAGAGCTGCAAGCAGTTTGGTTTGGGAAATTAGACGCGAAATGAAACTGCAAATGCCTTCCAACAGGCTTGGAAAAGTGTGTTCTATATCTCTGCCAAACAGACTCCCCGGAGGTTGAGCTTTCAGAAGCAAGTTTAACTCTAAGGGAGGAAGCAGCAGAATGTGCCTCTCACATCTAGCCTGTAGGAATTCAGGTTGGCAAGTTCTATGGGGAAGCCCATTGCTGCCTATGGTGGAAACGGCATGGGAGATTTCAGTTTAAAAATCTCTGTGAAAAAGCGTCAGAGAAGCTTCTCCGTTTAGAATCCAGCATATCTCACTGAACCGAAGAAGTGGTAGTTAGAAGGGAGTTAGAGCTGCAAGCAGTTTGGTTTGGGAAGTTAGACGCGAAATGAAACTGCAAATGCCTTCCAACAGGCTTGGAAAAGTGTGTTCTATATCTCTGCCAAACAGACTCCCTGGAGGTTGAGCTTTCAGAAGCTAGTTTAACTCTAAGGGAGGAAGCAGCAGAATGTGCCTCTCACATCTAGCCTGTAGGAATTCAGGTTGGCAACTTCTATGTGGAAGCCCATTGCTGGCTATGGTGGAAACAGCATGGGAGATTTCAGTTTCAAAATCTCTGTGAAAAAGCGTCAGAGAAGCTTCTCCATTTAGAATCCAGCATATCTCACTGAACCGAAGAAGTGGTAGTTAGAAGGCAGTTAGAGCTGCAAGCAGTTTGGTTTGGGAAATTAGACGCGAAATGAAACTGCAAATGCCTTCCAACAGGCTTGGAAAAGTGTGTTCTATATCTCTGCCAAACAAACTCCCCGGAGGTTGAGCTTTCAGAAGCTAGTTTAACTCTAAGGGAGGAAGCAGCAGAATGTGCCTCTCACATCTAGCCTTTAGGAATTCAGGTTGGCAAGTTCTATGGGGAAGCCCATTGCTGCCTATGGTGGAAACGGCATGGGAGATTTCAGTTTCAAAATCTCTGTGAAAAAGCGTCAGAGAAGCTTCTCCGTTTAGAATCCAGCATATCTCACTGAACCGAAGAAGTGGTAGTTAGAAGGGAGTTAGAGCTGCAAGCAGTTTGGTTTGGGAAATTAGATGCGAAATGACACTGCAAAGGCCTTCCAACAGGCTTGGAAAAGTGTGTTCTATATCTCTGCCAAACAGACTCCACAGAGGTTGAGCTTTCAGAAGCAAGCTTAACTCTTAGGGAGGAAGCAGCAGAATGTGCCTCTCACATCTAGCCTGTAGGAATTCAGGTTGGCAAGTTCTATGGGGAAGCCCATTGGCGCCTTCGTTGGAAACGGGTTTGGAAATTTCAGTTTCAAAATCTCTGTGAAAAAGCGTCAGAGAAGCTTCTCCGTTTAGAATCCAGCATATCTCACTGAACCGAAGAAGTGGTAGTTAGAAGGCAGTTAGAGCTGCAAGCAGTTTGGTTTGGGAAATTAGACGCGAAATGAAACTGCAAATGCCTTCCAACAGGCTTGGAAAAGTGTGTTCTATATCTCTGCCAAACAAACTCCCCGGAGGTTGAGCTTTCAGAAGCAAGTTTAACTCTAAGGGAGGAAGCAGCAGAATGTGCCTCTCACATCTAGCCTGTAGGAATTCAGGTTGGCAAGTTCTATGGGGAAGCCCATTGGCGCCTTCGTTGGAAACGGGTTTGGAAATTTCAGTTTCAAAATCTCTGTGAAAAAGCGTCAGAGAAGCTTCTCCGTTTAGAATCCAGCATATCTCACTGAACCGAAGAAGTGGTAGTTAGAAGGTAGTTAGAGCTGCAAGCAGTTTGGTTTGGGAAATTAGACGCGAAATGAAACTGCAAATGCCTTCCAACAGGCTTGGAAAAGTGTGTTCTATATCTCTGCCAAACAGACTCCCTGGAGGTTGAGCTTTCAGAAGCTAGTTTAACTCTAAGGGAGGAAGCAGCAGAATGTGCCTCTCACATCTAGCCTGTAGGAATTCAGGTTGGCAACTTCTATGGGGAAGCCCATTGCTGGCTATGGTGGAAACGGCATGGGAGATTTCAGTTTCAAAATCTCTGTGAAAAAGCGTCAGAGAAGCTTCTCCGTTTAGAATCCAGCATATCTCACTGAACCGAAGAAGTGGTAGTTAGAAGGCAGTTAGAGCTGCAAGCAGTTTGGTTTGGGAAATTAGACGCGAAATGAAACTGCAAATGCCTTCCAACAGGCTTGGAAAAGTGTGTTCTATATCTCTGCCAAGCAAACTCCCTGGAGGTTGAGCTTTCAGAAGCAAGTTTAACTCTAAGGGAGGAAGCAGCAGAATGTGCCTCTCACATCTAGCCTGTAGGAATTCAGGTTGGCAAGTTCTATGGGGAAGCCCATTGCTGCCTATGGTGGAAACGGCATGGGAGATTTCAGTTTCAAAATCTCTGTGAAAAAGCGTCAGAGAAGCTTCTCCGTTTAGAATCCAGCATATCTCACTGAACCGAAGAAGTGGTAGTTAGAAGGGAGTTAGAGCTGCAAGCAGTTTGGTTTGGGAAATTAGACGCGAAATGAAACTGCAAATGCCTTCCAACAGGCTTGGAAAAGTGTGTTCTATATCTCTGCCAAACAAACTCCCCGGAGGTTGAGCTTTCAGAAGCTAGTTTAACTCTAAGGGAGGAAGCAGCAGAATGTGCCTCTCACATCTAGCCTGTAGGAATTCAGGTTGGCAAGTTCTATGGGGAAGCCCATAGGCGCCTTCGTTGGAAACGGGTTTGGAAATTTCAGTTTCAAAATCTCTGTGAAAAAGCGTCAGAGAAGCTTCTCCGTTTAGAATCCAGCATATCTCACTGAACCGAAGAAGTGGTAGTTAGAAGGGAGTTAGAGCTGCAAGCAGTTTGGTTTGGGAAATTAGACGCGAAATGAAACTGCAAATGCCTTCCAACAGGCTTGGAAAAGTGTGTTCTATATCTCTGCCAAACAGACTCCCTGGAGGTTGAGCTTTCAGAAGCAAGTTTAACTCTAAGTGAGGAAGCAGCAGAATGTGCCTCTCACATCTAGCCTGTAGGAATTCAGGTTGGCAAGTTCTATGGGGAAGCCCATTGCTGCCTATGGTGGAAACGGCATGGGAGATTTCAGTTTCAAAATCTCTGTGAAAAAGCGTCAGAGAAGCTTCTCCGTTTAGAATCCAGCATATCTCACTGAACCGAAGAAGTGGTAGTTAGAAGGTAGTTAGAGCTGCAAGCAGTTTGGTTTGGGAAATTAGACGCGAAATGAAACTGCAAATGCCTTCCAACAGGCTTGGAAAAGTGTGTTCTATATCTCTGCCAAACAGACTCCCTGGAGGTTGAGCTTTCAGAAGCTAGTTTAACTCTAAGGGAGGAAGCAGCAGAATGTGCCTCTCACATCTAGCCTGTAGGAATTCAGGTTGGCAACTTCTATGTGGAAGCCCATTGCTGGCTATGGTGGAAACGGCATGGGAGATTTCAGTTTCAAAATCTCTGTGAAAAAGCGTCAGAGAAGCTTCTCCGTTTAGAATCCAGCATATCTCACTGAACCGAAGAAGTGGTAGTTAGAAGGCAGTTAGAGCTGCAAGCAGTTTGGTTTGGGAAATTAGACGCGAAATGAAACTGCAAATGCCTTCCAACAGGCTTGGAAAAGTGTGTTCTATATCTCTGCCAAACAGACTCCCCGGAGGTTGAGCTTTCAGAAGCTAGTTTAACTCTAAGGGAGGAAGCAGCAGAATGTGCCTCTCACATCTAGCCTGTAGGAATTCAGGTTGGCAAGTTCTATGGGGAAGCCCATTGGTGCCTTCGTTGGAAACGGGTTTGGAAATTTCAGTTTCAAAATCTCTGTGAAAAAGCGTCAGAGAAGCTTCTCCGTTTAGAATCCAGCATATCTCACTGAACCGAAGAAGTGGTAGTTAGAAGGGAGTTAGAGCTGCAAGCAGTTTGGTTTGGGAAATTAGACGCGAAATGAAACTGCAAATGCCTTCCAAGAGGCTTGGAAAAGTGTGTTCTATATCTCTGCCAAACAGACTCCCCGGAGGTTGAGCTTTCAGAAGCAAGTTTAACTCTAAGGGAGGAAGCAGCAGAATGTGCCTCTCACATCTAGCCTGTAGGAATTCAGGTTGGCAAGTTCTATGGGGAAGCCCATTGCTGCCTATGGTGGAAACGGCATGGGAGATTTCAGTTTCAAAATCTCTGTGAAAAAGCGTCAGAGAAGCTTCTCCGTTTAGAATCCAGCATATCTCACTGAACCGAAGAAGTGGTAGTTAGAAGGGAGTTAGAGCTGCAAGCAGTTTGGTTTGGGAAATTAGACGCGAAATGAAACTGCAAAGGCCTTCCAACAGGCTTGGAAAAGTGTGTTCTATATCTCTGCCAAACAGACTCCCTGGAGGTTGAGCTTTCAGAAGCTAGTTTAACTCTAAGTGAGGAAGCAGCAGAATGTGCCTCTCACATCTAGCCTGTAGGAATTCAGGTTGGCAAGTTCTATGGGGAAGCCCATTGCTGCCTATGGTGGAAACGGGTTTGGAAATTTCAGTTTCAAAATCTCTGTGAAAAAGCGTCAGAGAAGCTTCTCCGTTTAGAATCCAGCATATCTCACTGAACCGAAGAAGTGGTAGTTAGAAGGCAGTTAGAGCTGCAAGCAGTTTGGTTTGGGAAATTAGACGCGAAATGAAACTGCAAATGCCTTCCAACAGGCTTGGAAAAGTGTGTTCTATATCTCTGCCAAACAAACTCCCCGGAGGTTGAGCTTTCAGAAGCAAGTTTAACTCTAAGGGAGGAAGCAGCAGAATGTGCCTCTCACATCTAGCCTGTAGGAATTCAGGTTGGCAAGTTCTATGGGGAAGCCCATTGGCGCCTTCGTTGGAAACGGGTTTGGAAATTTCAGTTTCAAAATCTCTGTGAAAAAGCGTCAGAGAAGCTTCTCCGTTTAGAATCCAGCATATCTCACTGAACCGAAGAAGTGGTAGTTAGAAGGTAGTTAGAGCTGCAAGCAGTTTGGTTTGGGAAATTAGACGCGAAATGAAACTGCAAATGCCTTCCAACAGGCTTGGAAAAGTGTGTTCTATATCTCTGCCAAACAGACTCCCTGGAGGTTGAGCTTTCAGAAGCTAGTTTAACTCTAAGGGAGGAAGCAGCAGAATGTGCCTCTCACATCTAGCCTGTAGGAATTCAGGTTGGCAACTTCTATGTGGAAGCCCATTGCTGGCTATGGTGGAAACAGCATGGGAGATTTCAGTTTCAAAATCTCTGTGAAAAAGCGTCAGAGAAGCTTCTCCGTTTAGAATCCAGCATATCTCACTGAACCGAAGAAGTGGTAGTTAGAAGGCAGTTAGAGCTGCAAGCAGTTTGGTTTGGGAAATTAGACGCGAAATGAAACTGCAAATGCCTTCCAACAGGCTTGGAAAAGTGTGTTCTATATCTCTGCCAAACAAACTCCCCGGAGGTTGAGCTTTCAGAAGCAAGTTTAACTCTAAGGGAGGAAGCAGCAGAATGTGCCTCTCACATCTAGCCTGTAGGAATTCAGGTTGGCAAGTTCTATGGGGAAGCCCATTGCTGCCTATGGTGGAAACGGCATGGGAGATTTCAGTTTCAAAATCTCTGTGAAAAAGCGTCAGAGAAGCTTCTCCGTTTAGAATCCAGCATATCTCACTGAACCGAAGAAGTGGTAGTTAGAAGGGAGTTAGAGCTGCAAGCAGTTTGGTTTGGGAAATTAGACGCGAAATGAAACTGCAAATGCCTTCCAAGAGGCTTGGAAAAGTGTGTTCTATATCTCTGCCAAACAAACTCCCCGGAGGTTGAGCTTTCAGAAGCAAGTTTAACTCTAAGGGAGGAAGCAGCAGAATGTGCCTCTCACATCTAGCCTGTAGGAATTCAGGTTGGCAAGTTCTATGGGGAAGCCCATTGCTGCCTATGGTGGAAACGGCATGGGAGATTTCAGTTTCAAAATCTCTGTGAAAAAGCGTCAGAGAAGCTTCTCCGTTTAGAATCCAGCATATCTCACTGAACCGAAGAAGTGGTAGTTAGAAGGCAGTTAGAGCTGCAAGCAGTTTGGTTTGGGAAATTAGACGCGAAATGAAACTGCAAATGCCTTCCAACAGGCTTGGAAAAGTGTGTTCTATATCTCTGCCAAACAGACTCCCTGGAGGTTGAGCTTTCAGAAGCTAGTTTAACTCTAAGGGAGGAAGCAGCAGAATGTGCCTCTCACATCTAGCCTGTAGGAATTCAGGTTGGCAAGTTCTATGGGGAAGCCCATTGCTGCCTATGGTGGAAACGGCATGGGAGATTTCAGTTTAAAAATCTCTGTGAAAAAGCGTCAGAGAAGCTTCTCCGTTTAGAATCCAGCATATCTCACTGAACCGAAGAAGTGGTAGTTAGAAGGGAGTTAGAGCTGCAAGCAGTTTGGTTTGGGAAATTAGACGCGAAATGAAACTGCAAATGCCTTCCAACAGGCTTGGAAAAGTGTGTTCTATATCTCTGCCAAACAGACTCCCCGGAGGTTGAGCTTTCAGAAGCAAGTTTAACTCTAAGGGAGGAAGCAGCAGAATGTGCCTCTCACATCTAGCCTGTAGGAATTCAGGTTGGCAAGTTCTATGGGGAAGCCCATTGCTGCCTATGGTGGAAACGGCATGGGAGATTTCAGTTTAAAAATCTCTGTGAAAAAGCGTCAGAGAAGCTTCTCCGTTTAGAATCCAGCATATCTCACTGAACCGAAGAAGTGGTAGTTAGAAGGGAGTTAGAGCTGCAAGCAGTTTGGTTTGGAAAGTTAGACGCGAAATGAAACTGCAAATGCCTTCCAACAGGCTTGGAAAAGTGTGTTCTATATCTCTGCCAAACAGACTCCCTGGAGGTTGAGCTTTCAGAAGCTAGTTTAACTCTAAGGGAGGAAGCAGCAGAATGTGCCTCTCACATCTAGCCTGTAGGAATTCAGGTTGGCAACTTCTATGTGGAAGCCCATTGCTGGCTATGGTGGAAACAGCATGGGAGATTTCAGTTTCAAAATCTCTGTGAAAAAGCGTCAGAGAAGCTTCTCCGTTTAGAATCCAGCATATCTCACTGAACCGAAGAAGTGGTAGTTAGAAGGCAGTTAGAGCTGCAAGCAGTTTGGTTTGGGAAATTAGACGCGAAATGAAACTGCAAATGCCTTCCAACAGGCTTGGAAAAGTGTGTTCAATATCTCTGCCAAACAGACTCCCCGGAGGTTGAGCTTTCAGAAGCAAGTTTAACTCTAAGGGAGGAAGCAGCAGAATGTGCCTCTCACATCTAACCTTTAGGAATTCAGGTTGGCAAGTTCTATGGGGAAGCCCATTGCTGCCTATGGTGGAAACGGCATGGGAGATTTCAGTTTCAAAATCTCTGTGAAAAAGCGTCAGAGAAGCTTCTCCGTTTAGAATCCAGCATATCTCACTGAACCGAAGAAGTGGTAGTTAGAAGGCAGTTAGAGCTGCAAGCAGTTTGGTTTGGGAAATTAGACGCGAAATGAAACTGCAAATGCCTTCCAACAGGCTTGGAAAAGTGTGTTCTATATCTCTGCCAAACACACTCCCCGGAGGTTGAGCTTTCAGAAGCAAGTTTAACTCTAAGGGAGGAAGCAGCCGAATGTGCCTCTCACATCTAGCCTGTAGGAATTCAGGTTGGCAAGTTCTATGGGGAAGCCCATTGCTGCCTATGGTGGAAACGGCATGGGAGATTTCAGTTTCAAAATCTCTGTGAAAAAGCGTCAGAGAAGCTTCTCCGTTTAGAATCCAGCATATCTCACTGAACCGAAGAAGTGGTAGTTAGAAGGCAGTTAGAGCTGCAAGCAGTTTGGTTTGGGAAATTAGACGCGAAATGAAACTGCAAATGCCTTCCAACAGGCTTGGAAAAGTGTGTTCTATATCTCTGCCAAACAAACTCCCCGGAGGTTGAGCTTTCAGAAGCTAGTTTAACTCTAAGGGAGGAAGCAGCAGAATGTGCCTCTCACATCTAGCCTGTAGGAATTCAGGTTGGCAAGTTCTATGGGGAACCCCTAGGCGCCTTCGTTGGAAACGGGTTTGGAAATTTCAGTTTCAAAATCTCTGTGAAAAAGCGTCAGAGAAGCTTCTCCGTTTAGAATCCAGCATATCTCACTGAACCGAAGAAGTGGTAGTTAGAAGGGAGTTAGAGCTGCAAGCAGTTTGATTTGGGAAATTAGACGCGAAATGAAACTGCAAATGCCTTCCAACAGGCTTGGAAAAGTGTGTTCTATATCTCTGCCAAACAAACTCCCCGGAGGTTGAGCTTTCAGAAGCAAGTTTAACTCTAAGGGAGGAAGCAGCAGAATGTGCCTCTCACATCTAGCCTTTAGGAATTCAGGTTGGCAAGTTCTATGGGGAAGCCCATTGCTGCCTATGGTGGAAACGGCATGGGAGATTTCAGTTTCAAAATCTCTGTGAAAAAGCGTCAGAGAAGCTTCTCCGTTTAGAATCCAGCATATCTCACTGAACCGAAGAAGTGGTAGTTAGAAGGGAGTTAGAGCTGCAAGCAGTTTGGTTTGGGAAATTAGATGCGAAATGACACTGCAAAGGCCTTCCAACAGGCTTGGAAAAGTGTGTTCTATATCTGTGCCAAACAGAGTCCCCGGAGGTTGAGCTTTCAGAAGCAAGATTAACTGTTAGGGAGGAAGCAGCAGAATGTGCCTCTCACATCTAGCCTGTAGGAATTCAGGTTGGCAAGTTCTATGGGGAAGCCCATTGCTGCCTATGGTGGAAACGGCATGGGAGATTTCAGTTTCAAAATCTCTGTGAAAAAGCGTCAGAGAAGCTTCTCCGTTTAGAATCCAGCATATCTCACTGAACCGAAGAAGTGGTAGTTAGAAGGCAGTTAGAGCTGCAAGCAGTTTGGTTTGGGAAATTAGACGCGAAATGAAACTGCAAATGCCTTCCAACAGGCTTGGAAAAGTGTGTTCTATATCTCTGCCAAACAGACTCCCTGGAGGTTGAGCTTTCAGAAGCTAGTTTAACTCTAAGGGAGGAAGCAGCAGAATGTGCCTCTCACATCTAGCCTGTAGGAATTCAGGTTGGCAAGTTCTATGGGGAAGCCCATTGCTGCCTATGGTGGAAACGGCATGGGAGATTTCAGTTTAAAAATCTCTGTGAAAAAGCGTCAGAGAAGCTTCTCCGTTTAGAATCCAGCATATCTCACTGAACCGAAGAAGTGGTAGTTAGAAGGGAGTTAGAGCTGCAAGCAGTTTGGTTTGGGAAATTAGACGCGAAATGAAACTGCAAATGCCTTCCAACAGGCTTGGAAAAGTGTGTTCTATATCTCTGCCAAACAGACTCCCCGGAGGTTGAGCTTTCAGAAGCAAGTTTAACTCTAAGGGAGGAAGCAGCAGAATGTGCCTCTCACATCTAGCCTGTAGGAATTCAGGTTGGCAAGTTCTATGGGGAAGCCCATTGCTGCCTATGGTGGAAACGGCATGGGAGATTTCAGTTTAAAAATCTCTGTGAAAAAGCGTCAGAGAAGCTTCTCCGTTTAGAATCCAGCATATCTCACTGAACCGAAGAAGTGGTAGTTAGAAGGGAGTTAGAGCTGCAAGCAGTTTGGTTTGGGAAGTTAGACGCGAAATGAAACTGCAAATGCCTTCCAACAGGCTTGGAAAAGTGTGTTCTATATCTCTGCCAAACAGACTCCCTGGAGGTTGAGCTTTCAGAAGCTAGTTTAACTCTAAGGGAGGAAGCAGCAGAATGTGCCTCTCACATCTAGCCTGTAGGAATTCAGGTTGGCAACTTCTATGTGGAAGCCCATTGCTGGCTATGGTGGAAACAGCATGGGAGATTTCAGTTTCAAAATCTCTGTGAAAAAGCGTCAGAGAAGCTTCTCCGTTTAGAATCCAGCATATCTCACTGAACCGAAGAAGTGGTAGTTAGAAGGCAGTTAGAGCTGCAAGCAGTTTGGTTTGGGAAATTAGACGCGAAATGAAACTGCAAATGCCTTCCAACAGGCTTGGAAAAGTGTGTTCAATATCTCTGCCAAACAGACTCCCCGGAGGTTGAGCTTTCAGAAGCAAGTTTAACTCTAAGGGAGGAAGCAGCAGAATGTGCCTCTCACATCTAGCCTTTAGGAATTCAGGTTGGCAAGTTCTATGGGGAAGCCCATTGCTGCCTATGGTGGAAACGGCATGGGAGATTTCAGTTTCAAAATCTCTGTGAAAAAGCGTCAGAGAAGCTTCTCCGTTTAGAATCCAGCATATCTCACTGAACCGAAGAAGTGGTAGTTAGAAGGGAGTTAGAGCTGCAAGCAGTTTGGTTTGGGAAATTAGATGCGAAATGACACTGCAAAGGCCTTCCAACAGGCTTGGAAAAGTGTGTTCTATATCTCTGCCAAACAGACTCCACAGAGGTTGAGCTTTCAGAAGCAAGCTTAACTCTTAGGGAGGAAGCAGCAGAATGTGCCTCTCACATCTAGCCTGTAGGAATTCAGGTTGGCAAGTTCTATGGGGAAGCCCATTGGCGCCTTCGTTGGAAACGGGTTTGGAAATTTCAGTTTCAAAATCTCTGTGAAAAAGCGTCAGAGAAGCTTCTCCGTTTAGAATCCAGCATATCTCACTGAACCGAAGAAGTGGTAGTTAGAAGGCAGTTAGAGCTGCAAGCAGTTTGGTTTGGGAAATTAGACGCGAAATGAAACTGCAAATGCCTTCCAACAGGCTTGGAAAAGTGTGTTCTATATCTCTGCCAAACAAACTCCCCGGAGGTTGAGCTTTCAGAAGCAAGTTTAACTCTAAGGGAGGAAGCAGCAGAATGTGCCTCTCACATCTAGCCTGTAGGAATTCAGGTTGGCAAGTTCTATGGGGAAGCCCATTGGCGCCTTCGTTGGAAACGGGTTTGGAAATTTCAGTTTCAAAATCTCTGTGAAAAAGCGTCAGAGAAGCTTCTCCGTTTAGAATCCAGCATATCTCACTGAACCGAAGAAGTGGTAGTTAGAAGGTAGTTAGAGCTGCAAGCAGTTTGGTTTGGGAAATTAGACGCGAAATGAAACTGCAAATGCCTTCCAACAGGCTTGGAAAAGTGTGTTCTATATCTCTGCCAAACAGACTCCCTGGAGGTTGAGCTTTCAGAAGCTAGTTTAACTCTAAGGGAGGAAGCAGCAGAATGTGCCTCTCACATCTAGCCTGTAGGAATTCAGGTTGGCAACTTCTATGTGGAAGCCCATTGCTGGCTATGGTGGAAACAGCATGGGAGATTTCAGTTTCAAAATCTCTGTGAAAAAGCGTCAGAGAAGCTTCTCCGTTTAGAATCCAGCATATCTCACTGAACCGAAGAAATGGTAGTTAGAAGGCAGTTAGAGCTGCAAGCAGTTTGGTTTGGGAAATTAGACGCGAAATGAAACTGCAAATGCCTTCCAACAGGCTTGGAAAAGTGTGTTCTATATCTCTGCCAAACAAACTCCCTGGAGGTTGAGCTTTCAGAAGCAAGTTTAACTCTAAGGGAGGAAGCAGCACAATGTGCCTCTCACATCTAGCCTGTAGGAATTCAGGTTGGCAAGTTCTATGGGGAAGCCCATTGCTGCCTATGGTGGAAACGGCATGGGAGATTTCAGTTTCAAAATCTCTGTGAAAAAGCGTCAGAGAAGCTTCTCCGTTTAGAATCCAGCATATCTCACTGAACCGAAGAAGTGGTAGTTAGAAGGGAGTTAGAGCTGCAAGCAGTTTGGTTTGGGAAATTAGACGCGAAATGAAACTGCAAATGCCTTCCAACAGGCTTGGAAAAGTGTGTTCTATATCTCTGCCAAACAAACTCCCCGGAGGTTGAGCTTTCAGAAGCTAGTTTAACTCTAAGGGAGGAAGCAGCAGAATGTGCCTCTCACATCTAGCCTGTAGGAATTCAGGTTGGCAACTTCTATGTGGAAGCCCATTGCTGGCTATGGTGGAAACAGCATGGGAGATTTCAGTTTCAAAATCTCTGTGAAAAAGCGTCAGAGAAGCTTCTCCGTTTAGAATCCAGCATATCTCACTGAACCGAAGAAGTGGTAGTTAGAAGGCAGTTAGAGCTGCAAGCAGTTTGGTTTGGGAAATTAGACGCGAAATGAAACTGCAAATGCCTTCCAACAGGCTTGGAAAAGTGTGTTCAATATCTCTGCCAAACAGACTCCCCGGAGGTTGAGCTTTCAGAAGCAAGTTTAACTCTAAGGGAGGAAGCAGCAGAATGTGCCTCTCACATCTAACCTTTAGGAATTCAGGTTGGCAAGTTCTATGGGGAAGCCCATTGCTGCCTATGGTGGAAACGGCATGGGAGATTTCAGTTTCAAAATCTCTGTGAAAAAGCGTCAGAGAAGCTTCTCCGTTTAGAATCCAGCATATCTCACTGAACCGAAGAAGTGGTAGTTAGAAGGCAGTTAGAGCTGCAAGCAGTTTGGTTTGGGAAATTAGACGCGAAATGAAACTGCAAATGCCTTCCAACAGGCTTGGAAAAGTGTGTTCTATATCTCTGCCAAACACACTCCCCGGAGGTTGAGCTTTCAGAAGCAAGTTTAACTCTAAGGGAGGAAGCAGCCGAATGTGCCTCTCACATCTAGCCTGTAGGAATTCAGGTTGGCAAGTTCTATGGGGAAGCCCATTGCTGCCTATGGTGGAAACGGCATGGGAGATTTCAGTTTCAAAATCTCTGTGAAAAAGCGTCAGAGAAGCTTCTCCGTTTAGAATCCAGCATATCTCACTGAACCGAAGAAGTGGTAGTTAGAAGGCAGTTAGAGCTGCAAGCAGTTTGGTTTGGGAAATTAGACGCGAAATGAAACTGCAAATGCCTTCCAACAGGCTTGGAAAAGTGTGTTCTATATCTCTGCCAAACAAACTCCCCGGAGGTTGAGCTTTCAGAAGCTAGTTTAACTCTAAGGGAGGAAGCAGCAGAATGTGCCTCTCACATCTAGCCTGTAGGAATTCAGGTTGGCAAGTTCTATGGGGAACCCCTAGGCGCCTTCGTTGGAAACGGGTTTGGAAATTTCAGTTTCAAAATCTCTGTGAAAAAGCGTCAGAGAAGCTTCTCCGTTTAGAATCCAGCATATCTCACTGAACCGAAGAAGTGGTAGTTAGAAGGGAGTTAGAGCTGCAAGCAGTTTGATTTGGGAAATTAGACGCGAAATGAAACTGCAAATGCCTTCCAACAGGCTTGGAAAAGTGTGTTCTATATCTCTGCCAAACAAACTCCCCGGAGGTTGAGCTTTCAGAAGCAAGTTTAACTCTAAGGGAGGAAGCAGCAGAATGTGCCTCTCACATCTAGCCTTTAGGAATTCAGGTTGGCAAGTTCTATGGGGAAGCCCATTGCTGCCTATGGTGGAAACGGCATGGGAGATTTCAGTTTCAAAATCTCTGTGAAAAAGCGTCAGAGAAGCTTCTCCGTTTAGAATCCAGCATATCTCACTGAACCGAAGAAGTGGTAGTTAGAAGGGAGTTAGAGCTGCAAGCAGTTTGGTTTGGGAAATTAGATGCGAAATGACACTGCAAAGGCCTTCCAACAGGCTTGGAAAAGTGTGTTCTATATCTGTGCCAAACAGAGTCCCCGGAGGTTGAGCTTTCAGAAGCAAGATTAACTGTTAGGGAGGAAGCAGCAGAATGTGCCTCTCACATCTAGCCTGTAGGAATTCAGGTTGGCAAGTTCTATGGGGAAGCCCATTGCTGCCTATGGTGGAAACGGCATGGGAGATTTCAGTTTCAAAATCTCTGTGAAAAAGCGTCAGAGAAGCTTCTCCGTTTAGAATCCAGCATATCTCACTGAACCGAAGAAGTGGTAGTTAGAAGGCAGTTAGAGCTGCAAGCAGTTTGGTTTGGGAAATTAGACGCGAAATGAAACTGCAAATGCCTTCCAACAGGCTTGGAAAAGTGTGTTCTATATCTCTGCCAAACAGACTCCCTGGAGGTTGAGCTTTCAGAAGCTAGTTTAACTCTAAGGGAGGAAGCAGCAGAATGTGCCTCTCACATCTAGCCTGTAGGAATTCAGGTTGGCAAGTTCTATGGGGAAGCCCATTGCTGCCTATGGTGGAAACGGCATGGGAGATTTCAGTTTAAAAATCTCTGTGAAAAAGCGTCAGAGAAGCTTCTCCGTTTAGAATCCAGCATATCTCACTGAACCGAAGAAGTGGTAGTTAGAAGGGAGTTAGAGCTGCAAGCAGTTTGGTTTGGGAAATTAGACGCGAAATGAAACTGCAAATGCCTTCCAACAGGCTTGGAAAAGTGTGTTCTATATCTCTGCCAAACAGACTCCCCGGAGGTTGAGCTTTCAGAAGCAAGTTTAACTCTAAGGGAGGAAGCAGCAGAATGTGCCTCTCACATCTAGCCTGTAGGAATTCAGGTTGGCAAGTTCTATGGGGAAGCCCATTGCTGCCTATGGTGGAAACGGCATGGGAGATTTCAGTTTAAAAATCTCTGTGAAAAAGCGTCAGAGAAGCTTCTCCGTTTAGAATCCAGCATATCTCACTGAACCGAAGAAGTGGTAGTTAGAAGGGAGTTAGAGCTGCAAGCAGTTTGGTTTGGGAAGTTAGACGCGAAATGAAACTGCAAATGCCTTCCAACAGGCTTGGAAAAGTGTGTTCTATATCTCTGCCAAACAGACTCCCTGGAGGTTGAGCTTTCAGAAGCTAGTTTAACTCTAAGGGAGGAAGCAGCAGAATGTGCCTCTCACATCTAGCCTGTAGGAATTCAGGTTGGCAACTTCTATGTGGAAGCCCATTGCTGGCTATGGTGGAAACAGCATGGGAGATTTCAGTTTCAAAATCTCTGTGAAAAAGCGTCAGAGAAGCTTCTCCGTTTAGAATCCAGCATATCTCACTGAACCGAAGAAGTGGTAGTTAGAAGGCAGTTAGAGCTGCAAGCAGTTTGGTTTGGGAAATTAGACGCGAAATGAAACTGCAAATGCCTTCCAACAGGCTTGGAAAAGTGTGTTCAATATCTCTGCCAAACAGACTCCCCGGAGGTTGAGCTTTCAGAAGAAAGTTTAACTCTAAGGGAGGAAGCAGCAGAATGTGCCTCTCACATCTAGCCTTTAGGAATTCAGGTTGGCAAGTTCTATGGGGAAGCCCATTGCTGCCTATGGTGGAAACGGCATGGGAGATTTCAGTTTCAAAATCTCTGTGAAAAAGCGTCAGAGAAGCTTCTCCGTTTAGAATCCAGCATATCTCACTGAACCGAAGAAGTGGTAGTTAGAAGGGAGTTAGAGCTGCAAGCAGTTTGGTTTGGGAAATTAGATGCGAAATGACACTGCAAAGGCCTTCCAACAGGCTTGGAAAAGTGTGTTCTATATCTCTGCCAAACAGACTCCCCAGAGGTTGAGCTTTCAGAAGCAAGCTTAACTCTTAGGGAGGAAGCAGCAGAATGTGCCTCTCACATCTAGCCTGTAGGAATTCAGGTTGGCAAGTTCTATGGGGAAGCCCATTGGCGCCTTCGTTGGAAACGGGTTTGGAAATTTCAGTTTCAAAATCTCTGTGAAAAAGCGTCAGAGAAGCTTCTCCGTTTAGAATCCAGCATATCTCACTGAACCGAAGAAGTGGTAGTTAGAAGGCAGTTAGAGCTGCAAGCAGTTTGGTTTGGGAAATTAGACGCGAAATGAAACTGCAAATGCCTTCCAACAGGCTTGGAAAAGTGTGTTCTATATCTCTGCCAAACAAACTCCCCGGAGGTTGAGCTTTCAGAAGCAAGTTTAACTCTAAGGGAGGAAGCAGCAGAATGTGCCTCTCACATCTAGCCTGTAGGAATTCAGGTTGGCAAGTTCTATGGGGAAGCCCATTGGCGCCTTCGTTGGAAACGGGTTTGGAAATTTCAGTTTCAAAATCTCTGTGAAAAAGCGTCAGAGAAGCTTCTCCGTTTAGAATCCAGCATATCTCACTGAACCGAAGAAGTGGTAGTTAGAAGGTAGTTAGAGCTGCAAGCAGTTTGGTTTGGGAAATTAGACGCGAAATGAAACTGCAAATGCCTTCCAACAGGCTTGGAAAAGTGTGTTCTATATCTCTGCCAAACAGACTCCCTGGAGGTTGAGCTTTCAGAAGCTAGTTTAACTCTAAGGGAGGAAGCAGCAGAATGTGCCTCTCACATCTAGCCTGTAGGAATTCAGGTTGGCAACTTCTATGTGGAAGCCCATTGCTGGCTATGGTGGAAACAGCATGGGAGATTTCAGTTTCAAAATCTCTGTGAAAAAGCGTCAGAGAAGCTTCTCCGTTTAGAATCCAGCATATCTCACTGAACCGAAGAAGTGGTAGTTAGAAGGCAGTTAGAGCTGCAAGCAGTTTGGTTTGGGAAATTAGACGCGAAATGAAACTGCAAATGCCTTCCAACAGGCTTGGAAAAGTGTGTTCTATATCTCTGCCAAACAAACTCCCTGGAGGTTGAGCTTTCAGAAGCAAGTTTAACTCTAAGGGAGGAAGCAGCAGAATGTGCCTCTCACATCTAGCCTGTAGGAATTCAGGTTGGCAAGTTCTATGGGGAAGCCCATTGCTGCCTATGGTGGAAACGGCATGGGAGATTTCAGTTTCAAAATCTCTGTGAAAAAGCGTCAGAGAAGCTTCTCCGTTTAGAATCCAGCATATCTCACTGAACCGAAGAAGTGGTAGTTAGAAGGGAGTTAGAGCTGCAAGCAGTTTGGTTTGGGAAATTAGACGCGAAATGAAACTGCAAATGCCTTCCAACAGGCTTGGAAAAGTGTGTTCTATATCTCTGCCAAACAAACTCCCCGGAGGTTGAGCTTTCAGAAGCTAGTTTAACTCTAAGGGAGGAAGCAGCAGAATGTGCCTCTCACATCTAGCCTGTAGGAATTCAGGTTGGCAAGTTCTATGGGGAAGCCCATAGGCGCCTTCGTTGGAAACGGGTTTGGAAATTTCAGTTTCAAAATCTCTGTGAAAAAGCGTCAGAGAAGCTTCTCCGTTTAGAATCCAGCATATCTCACTGAACCGAAGAAGTGGTAGTTAGAAGGCAGTTAGAGCTGCAAGCAGTTTGGTTTGGGAAATTAGACTCGAAATGAAACTGCAAATGCCTTCCAACAGGCTTGGAAAAGTGTGTTCTATATCTCTGCCAAACAAACTCCCTGGAGGTTGAGCTTTCAGAAGCAAGTTTAACTCTAAGGGAGGAAGCAGCAGAATGTGCCTCTCACATCTAGCCTGTAGGAATTCAGGTTGGCAAGTTCTATGGGGAAGCCCATTGCTGCCTATGGTGGAAACGGCATGGGAGATTTCAGTTTAAAAATCTCTGTGAAAAAGCGTCAGAGAAGCTTCTCCGTTTAGAATCCAGCATATCTCACTGAACCGAAGAAGTGGTAGTTAGAAGGTAGTTAGAGCTGCAAGCAGTTTGGTTTGGGAAATTAGACGCGAAATGAAACTGCAAATGCCTTCCAACAGGCTTGGAAAAGTGTGTTCTATATCTCTGCCAAACAGACTCCCTGGAGGTTGAGCTTTCAGAAGCTAGTTTAACTCTAAGGGAGGAAGCAGCAGAATGTGCCTCTCACATCTAGCCTGTAGGAATTCAGGTTGGCAACTTCTATGTGGAAGCCCATTGCTGGCTATGGTGGAAACAGCATGGGAGATTTCAGTTTCAAAATCTCTGTGAAAAAGCGTCAGAGAAGCTTCTCCGTTTAGAATCCAGCATATCTCACTGAACCGAAGAAGTGGTAGTTAGAAGGCAGTTAGAGCTGCAAGCAGTTTGGTTTGGGAAATTAGACGCGAAATGAAACTGCAAATGCCTTCCAACAGGCTTGGAAAAGTGTGTTCTATATCTCTGCCAAACAAACTCCCCGGAGGTTGAGCTTTCAGAAGCTAGTTTAACTCTAAGGGAGGAAGCAGCAGAATGTGCCTCTCACATCTAGCCTGTAGGAATTCAGGTTGGCAAGTTCTATGGGGAAGCCCATTGGTGCCTTCGTTGGAAACGGGTTTGGAAATTTCAGTTTCAAAATCTCTGTGAAAAAGCGTCAGAGAAGCTTCTCCGTTTAGAATCCAGCATATCTCACTGAACCGAAGAAGTGGTAGTTAGAAGGGAGTTAGAGCTGCAAGCAGTTTGGTTTGGGAAATTAGACGCGAAATGAAACTGCAAATGCCTTCCAAGAGGCTTGGAAAAGTGTGTTCTATATCTCTGCCAAACAAACTCCCCGGAGGTTGAGCTTTCAGAAGCAAGTTTAACTCTAAGGGAGGAAGCAGCAGAATGTGCCTCTCACATCTAGCCTGTAGGAATTCAGGTTGGCAAGTTCTATGGGGAAGCCCATTGCTGCCTATGGTGGAAACGGCATGGGAGATTTCAGTTTCAAAATCTCTGTGAAAAAGCGTCAGAGAAGCTTCTCCGTTTAGAATCCAGCATATCTCACTGAACCGAAGAAGTGGTAGTTAGAAGGGAGTTAGAGCTGCAAGCAGTTTGGTTTGGGAAATTAGACGCGAAATGAAACTGCAAAGGCCTTCCAACAGGCTTGGAAAAGTGTGTTCTATATCTCTGCCAAACAGACTCCCTGGAGGTTGAGCTTTCAGAAGGTAGTTTAACTCTAAGTGAGGAAGCAGCAGAATGTGCCTCTCACATCTAGCCTGTAGGAATTCAGGTTGGCAAGTTCTATGGGGAAGCCCATTGCTGCCTATGGTGGAAACGGCATGGGAGATTTCAGTTTCAAAATCTCTGTGAAAAAGCGTCAGAGAAGCTTCTCCGTTTAGAATCCAGCATATCTCACTGAACCGAAGAAGTGGTAGTTAGAAGGCAGTTAGAGCTGCAAGCAGTTTGGTTTGGGAAATTAGACGCGAAATGAAACTGCAAATGCCTTCCAACAGGCTTGGAAAAGTGTGTTCTATATCTCTGCCAAACAGACTCCCTGGAGTTTGAGCTTTCAGAAGCTAGTTTAACTCTAAGGGAGGAAGCAACAGAATGTCCCTCTCACATCTAGCCTGTAGGAATTCAGGTTGGCAAGTTCTATGGGGAAGCCCATTGGCGCCTTCGTTGGAAACGGGTTTGGAAATTTCAGTTTCAAAATCTCTGTGAAAAAGCGTCAGAGAAGCTTCTCCGTTTAGAATCCAGCATATCTCACTGAACCGAAGAAGTGGTAGTTAGAAGGCAGTTAGAGCTGCAAGCAGTTTGGTTTGGGAAATTAGACGCGAAATGAAACTGCAAATGCCTTCCAACAGGCTTGGAAAAGTGTGTTCTATATCTCTGCCAAACAGACTCCCTGGAGGTTGAGCTTTCAGAAGCTAGTTTAACTCTAAGGGAGGAAGCAGCAGAATGTGCCTCTCACATCTAGCCTGTAGGAATTCAGGTTGGCAACTTCTATGTGGAAGCCCATTGCTGGCTATGGTGGAAACAGCATGGGAGATTTCAGTTTCAAAATCTCTGTGAAAAAGCGTCAGAGAAGCTTCTCCGTTTAGAATCCAGCATATCTCACTGAACCGAAGAAGTGGTAGTTAGAAGGCAGTTAGAGCTGCAAGCAGTTTGGTTTGGGAAATTAGACGCGAAATGAAACTGCAAATGCCTTCCAACAGGCTTGGAAAAGTGTGTTCAATATCTCTGCCAAACAGACTCCCCGGAGGTTGAGCTTTCAGAAGCAAGTTTAACTCTAAGGGAGGAAGCAGCAGAATGTGCCTCTCACATCTAGCCTTTAGGAATTCAGGTTGGCAAGTTCTATGGGGAAGCCCATTGCTGCCTATGGTGGAAACGGCATGGGAGATTTCAGTTTCAAAATCTCTGTGAAAAAGCGTCAGAGAAGCTTCTCCGTTTAGAATCCAGCATATCTCACTGAACCGAAGAAGTGGTAGTTAGAAGGGAGTTAGAGCTGCAAGCAGTTTGGTTTGGGAAATTAGATGCGAAATGACACTGCAAAGGCCTTCCAACAGGCTTGGAAAAGTGTGTTCTATATCTCTGCCAAACAGACTCCCCAGAGGTTGAGCTTTCAGAAGCAAGCTTAACTCTTAGGGAGGAAGCAGCAGAATGTGCCTCTCACATCTAGCCTGTAGGAATTCAGGTTGGCAAGTTCTATGGGGAAGCCCATTGGCGCCTTCGTTGGAAACGGGTTTGGAAATTTCAGTTTCAAAATCTCTGTGAAAAAGCGTCAGAGAAGCTTCTCCGTTTAGAATCCAGCATATCTCACTGAACCGAAGAAGTGGTAGTTAGAAGGCAGTTAGAGCTGCAAGCAGTTTGGTTTGGGAAATTAGACGCGAAATGAAACTGCAAATGCCTTCCAACAGGCTTGGAAAAGTGTGTTCTATATCTCTGCCAAACAAACTCCCCGGAGGTTGAGCTTTCAGAAGCAAGTTTAACTCTAAGGGAGGAAGCAGCAGAATGTGCCTCTCACATCTAGCCTGTAGGAATTCAGGTTGGCAAGTTCTATGGGGAAGCCCATTGGCGCCTTCGTTGGAAACGGGTTTGGAAATTTCAGTTTCAAAATCTCTGTGAAAAAGCGTCAGAGAAGCTTCTCCGTTTAGAATCCAGCATATCTCACTGAACCGAAGAAGTGGTAGTTAGAAGGTAGTTAGAGCTGCAAGCAGTTTGGTTTGGGAAATTAGACGCGAAATGAAACTGCAAATGCCTTCCAACAGGCTTGGAAAAGTGTGTTCTATATCTCTGCCAAACAGACTCCCTGGAGGTTGAGCTTTCAGAAGCTAGTTTAACTCTAAGGGAGGAAGCAGCAGAATGTGCCTCTCACATCTAGCCTGTAGGAATTCAGGTTGGCAACTTCTATGTGGAAGCCCATTGCTGGCTATGGTGGAAACAGCATGGGAGATTTCAGTTTCAAAATCTCTGTGAAAAAGCGTCAGAGAAGCTTCTCCGTTTAGAATCCAGCATATCTCACTGAACCGAAGAAGTGGTAGTTAGAAGGCAGTTAGAGCTGCAAGCAGTTTGGTTTGGGAAATTAGACGCGAAATGAAACTGCAAATGCCTTCCAACAGGCTTGGAAAAGTGTGTTCTATATCTCTGCCAAACAAACTCCCTGGAGGTTGAGCTTTCAGAAGCAAGTTTAACTCTAAGGGAGGAAGCAGCAGAATGTGCCTCTCACATCTAGCCTGTAGGAATTCAGGTTGGCAAGTTCTATGGGGAAGCCCATTGCTGCCTATGGTGGAAACGGCATGGGAGATTTCAGTTTCAAAATCTCTGTGAAAAAGCGTCAGAGAAGCTTCTCCGTTTAGAATCCAGCATATCTCACTGAACCGAAGAAGTGGTAGTTAGAAGGGAGTTAGAGCTGCAAGCAGTTTGGTTTGGGAAATTAGACGCGAAATGAAACTGCAAATGCCTTCCAAGAGGCTTGGAAAAGTGTGTTCTATATCTCTGCCAAACAAACTCCCCGGAGGTTGAGCTTTCAGAAGCAAGTTTAACTCTAAGGGAGGAAGCAGCAGAATGTGCCTCTCACATCTAGCCTGTAGGAATTCAGGTTGGCAAGTTCTATGGGGAAGCCCATTGCTGCCTATGGTGGAAACGGCATGGGAGATTTCAGTTTCAAAATCTCTGTGAAAAAGCGTCAGAGAAGCTTCTCCGTTTAGAATCCAGCATATCTCACTGAACCGAAGAAGTGGTAGTTAGAAGGCAGTTAGAGCTGCAAGCAGTTTGGTTTGGGAAATTAGACTCGAAATGAAACTGCAAATGCCTTCCAACAGGCTTGGAAAAGTGTGTTCTATATCTCTGCCAAACAAACTCCCTGGAGGTTGAGCTTTCAGAAGCTAGTTTAACTCTAAGGGAGGAAGCAGCAGAATGTGCCTCTCACATCTAGCCTGTAGGAATTCAGGTTGGCAAGTTCTATGGGGAAGCCCATTGCTGCCTATGGTGGAAACGGCATGGGAGATTTCAGTTTAAAAATCTCTGTGAAAAAGCGTCAGAGAAGCTTCTCCGTTTAGAATCCAGCATATCTCACTGAACCGAAGAAGTGGTAGTTAGAAGGTAGTTAGAGCTGCAAGCAGTTTGGTTTGGGAAATTAGACGCGAAATGAAACTGCAAATGCCTTCCAACAGGCTTGGAAAAGTGTGTTCTATATCTCTGCCAAACAGACTCCCTGGAGGTTGAGCTTTCAGAAGCTAGTTTAACTCTAAGGGAGGAAGCAGCAGAATGTGCCTCTCACATCTAGCCTGTAGGAATTCAGGTTGGCAAGTTCTATGGGGAAGCCCATTGCTGGCTATGGTGGAAACAGCATGGGAGATTTCAGTTTCAAAATCTCTGTGAAAAAGCGTCAGAGAAGCTTCTCCGTTTAGAATCCAGCATATCTCACTGAACCGAAGAAGTGGTAGTTAGAAGGCAGTTAGAGCTGCAAGCAGTTTGGTTTGGGAAATTAGACGCGAAATGAAACTGCAAATGCCTTCCAACAGGCTTGGAAAAGTGTGTTCTATATCTCTGCCAAACAAACTCCCCGGAGGTTGAGCTTTCAGAAGCTAGTTTAACTCTAAGGGAGGAAGCAGCAGAATGTGCCTCTCACATCTAGCCTGTAGGAATTCAGGTTGGCAAGTTCTATGTGGAAGCCCATTGCTGGCTATGGTGGAAACAGCATGGGAGATTTCAGTTTCAAAATCTCTGTGAAAAAGCGTCAGAGAAGCTTCTCCGTTTAGAATCCAGCATATCTCACTGAACCGAAGAAGTGGTAGTTAGAAGGCAGTTAGAGCTGCAAGCAGTTTGGTTTGGGAAATTAGACGCGAAATGAAACTGCAAATGCCTTCCAACAGGCTTGGAAAAGTGTGTTCAATATCTCTGCCAAACAGACTCCCCGGAGGTTGAGCTTTCAGAAGCAAGTTTAACTCTAAGGGAGGAAGCAGCAGAATGTGCCTCTCACATCTAGCCTGTAGGAATTCAGGTTGGCAAGTTCTATGGGGAAGCCCATTGCTGCCTATGGTGGAAACGGCATGGGAGATTTCAGTTTCAAAATCTCTGTGAAAAAGCGTCAGAGAAGCTTCTCCGTTTAGAATCCAGCATATCTCACTGAACCGAAGAAGTGGTAGTTAGAAGGGAGTTAGAGCTGCAAGCAGTTTGGTTTGGGAAATTAGATGCGAAATGACACTGCAAAGGCCTTCCAACAGGCTTGGAAAAGTGTGTTCTATATCTCTGCCAAACAGACTCCCCAGAGGTTGAGCTTTCAGAAGCAAGCTTAACTCTTAGGGAGGAAGCAGCAGAATGTGCCTCTCACATCTAGCCTGTAGGAATTCAGGTTGGCAAGTTCTATGGGGAAGCCCATTGGCGCCTTCGTTGGAAACGGGTTTGGAAATTTCAGTTTCAAAATCTCTGTGAAAAAGCGTCAGAGAAGCTTCTCCGTTTAGAATCCAGCATATCTCACTGAACCGAAGAAGTGGTAGTTAGAAGGCAGTTAGAGCTGCAAGCAGTTTGGTTTGGGAAATTAGACGCGAAATGAAACTGCAAATGCCTTCCAACAGGCTTGGAAAAGTGTGTTCTATATCTCTGCCAAACAAACTCCCCGGAGGTTGAGCTTTCAGAAGCAAGTTTAGCTCTAAGGGAGGAAGCAGCAGAATGTGCCTCTCACATCTAGCCTGTAGGAATTCAGGTTGGCAAGTTCTATGGGGAAGCCCATTGGCGCCTTCGTTGGAAACGGGTTTGGAAATTTCAGTTTCAAAATCTCTGTGAAAAAGCGTCAGAGAAGCTTCTCCGTTTAGAATCCAGCATATCTCACTGAACCGAAGAAGTGGTAGTTAGAAGGTAGTTAGAGCTGCAAGCAGTTTGGTTTGGGAAATTAGACGCGAAATGAAACTGCAAATGCCTTCCAACAGGCTTGGAAAAGTGTGTTCTATATCTCTGCCAAACAGACTCCCTGGAGGTTGAGCTTTCAGAAGCTAGTTTAACTCTAAGGGAGGAAGCAGCAGAATGTGCCTCTCACATCTAGCCTGTAGGAATTCAGGTTGGCAACTTCTATGTGGAAGCCCATTGCTGGCTATGGTGGAAACGGCATGGGAGATTTCAGTTTCAAAATCTCTGTGAAAAAGCGTCAGAGAAGCTTCTCCGTTTAGAATCCAGCATATCTCACTGAACCGAAGAAGTGGTAGTTAGAAGGCAGTTAGAGCTGCAAGCAGTTTGGTTTGGGAAATTAGACGCGAAATGAAACTGCAAATGCCTTCCAACAGGCTTGGAAAAGTGTGTTCTATATCTCTGCCAAACAAACTCCCCGGAGGTTGAGCTTTCAGAAGCAAGTTTAACTCTAAGGGAGGAAGCAGCAGAATGTGCCTCTCACATCTAGCCTGTAGGAATTCAGGTTGGCAAGTTCTATGGGGAAGCCCATTGGCGCCTTCGTTGGAAACGGGTTTGGAAATTTCAGTTTCAAAATCTCTGTGAAAAAGCGTCAGAGAAGCTTCTCCGTTTAGAATCCAGCATATCTCACTGAACCGAAGAAGTGGTAGTTAGAAGGTAGTTAGAGCTGCAAGCAGTTTGGTTTGGGAAATTAGACGCGAAATGAAACTGCAAATGCCTTCCAACAGGCTTGGAAAAGTGTGTTCTATATCTCTGCCAAACAGACTCCCTGGAGGTTGAGCTTTCAGAAGCTAGTTTAACTCTAAGGGAGGAAGCAGCAGAATGTGCCTCTCACATCTAGCCTGTAGGAATTCAGGTTGGCAACTTCTATGTGGAAGCCCATTGCTGGCTATGGTGGAAACAGCATGGGAGATTTCAGTTTCAAAATCTCTGTGAAAAAGCGTCAGAGAAGCTTCTCCGTTTAGAATCCAGCATATCTCACTGAACCGAAGAAGTGGTAGTTAGAAGGCAGTTAGAGCTGCAAGCAGTTTGGTTTGGGAAATTAGACGCGAAATGAAACTGCAAATGCCTTCCAAGAGGCTTGGAAAAGTGTGTTCTATATCTCTGCCAAACAAACTCCCCGGAGGTTGAGCTTTCAGAAGCAAGTTTAACTCTAAGGGAGGAAGCAGCAGAATGTGCCTCTCACATCTAGCCTGTAGGAATTCAGGTTGGCAAGTTCTATGGGGAAGCCCATTGCTGCCTATGGTGGAAACGGCATGGGAGATTTCAGTTTCAAAATCTCTGTGAAAAAGCGTCAGAGAAGCTTCTCCGTTTAGAATCCAGCATATCTCACTGAACCGAAGAAGTGGTAGTTAGAAGGCAGTTAGAGCTGCAAGCAGTTTGGTTTGGGAAATTAGACTCGAAATGAAACTGCAAATGCCTTCCAACAGGCTTGGAAAAGTGTGTTCTATATCTCTGCCAAACAAACTCCCTGGAGGTTGAGCTTTCAGAAGCTAGTTTAACTCTAAGGGAGGAAGCAGCAGAATGTGCCTCTCACATCTAGCCTGTAGGAATTCAGGTTGGCAAGTTCTATGGGGAAGCCCATTGCTGCCTATGGTGGAAACGGCATGGGAGATTTCAGTTTAAAAATCTCTGTGAAAAAGCGTCAGAGAAGCTTCTCCGTTTAGAATCCAGCATATCTCACTGAACCGAAGAAGTGGTAGTTAGAAGGTAGTTAGAGCTGCAAGCAGTTTGGTTTGGGAAATTAGACGCGAAATGAAACTGCAAATGCCTTCCAACAGGCTTGGAAAAGTGTGTTCTATATCTCTGCCAAACAGACTCCCTGGAGGTTGAGCTTTCAGAAGCTAGTTTAACTCTAAGGGAGGAAGCAGCAGAATGTGCCTCTCACATCTAGCCTGTAGGAATTCAGGTTGGCAAGTTCTATGGGGAAGCCCATTGCTGGCTATGGTGGAAACAGCATGTGAGATTTCAGTTTCAAAATCTCTGTGAAAAAGCGTCAGAGAAGCTTCTCCGTTTAGAATCCAGCATATCTCACTGAACCGAAGAAGTGGTAGTTAGAAGGCAGTTAGAGCTGCAAGCAGTTTGGTTTGGGAAATTAGACGCGAAATGAAACTGCAAATGCCTTCCAACAGGCTTGGAAAAGTGTGTTCTATATCTCTGCCAAACAAACTCCCCGGAGGTTGAGCTTTCAGAAGCTAGTTTAACTCTAAGGGAGGAAGCAGCAGAATGTGCCTCTCACATCTAGCCTGTAGGAATTCAGGTTGGCAAGTTCTATGTGGAAGCCCATTGCTGGCTATGGTGGAAACAGCATGGGAGATTTCAGTTTCAAAATCTCTGTGAAAAAGCGTCAGAGAAGCTTCTCCGTTTAGAATCCAGCATATCTCACTGAACCGAAGAAGTGGTAGTTAGAAGGCAGTTAGAGCTGCAAGCAGTTTGGTTTGGGAAATTAGACGCGAAATGAAACTGCAAATGCCTTCCAACAGGCTTGGAAAAGTGTGTTCAATATCTCTGCCAAACAGACTCCCCGGAGGTTGAGCTTTCAGAAGCAAGTTTAACTCTAAGGGAGGAAGCAGCAGAATGTGCCTCTCACATCTAGCCTGTAGGAATTCAGGTTGGCAAGTTCTATGGGGAAGCCCATTGCTGCCTATGGTGGAAACGGCATGGGAGATTTCAGTTTCAAAATCTCTGTGAAAAAGCGTCAGAGAAGCTTCTCCGTTTAGAATCCAGCATATCTCACTGAACCGAAGAAGTGGTAGTTAGAAGGGAGTTAGAGCTGCAAGCAGTTTGGTTTGGGAAATTAGATGCGAAATGACACTGCAAAGGCCTTCCAACAGGCTTGGAAAAGTGTGTTCTATATCTCTGCCAAACAGACTCCCCAGAGGTTGAGCTTTCAGAAGCAAGCTTAACTCTTAGGGAGGAAGCAGCAGAATGTGCCTCTCACATCTAGCCTGTAGGAATTCAGGTTGGCAAGTTCTATGGGGAAGCCCATTGGCGCCTTCGTTGGAAACGGGTTTGGAAATTTCAGTTTCAAAATCTCTGTGAAAAAGCGTCAGAGAAGCTTCTCCGTTTAGAATCCAGCATATCTCACTGAACCGAAGAAGTGGTAGTTAGAAGGCAGTTAGAGCTGCAAGCAGTTTGGTTTGGGAAATTAGACGCGAAATGAAACTGCAAATGCCTTCCAACAGGCTTGGAAAAGTGTGTTCTATATCTCTGCCAAACAAACTCCCCGGAGGTTGAGCTTTCAGAAGCAAGTTTAGCTCTAAGGGAGGAAGCAGCAGAATGTGCCTCTCACATCTAGCCTGTAGGAATTCAGGTTGGCAAGTTCTATGGGGAAGCCCATTGGCGCCTTCGTTGGAAACGGGTTTGGAAATTTCAGTTTCAAAATCTCTGTGAAAAAGCGTCAGAGAAGCTTCTCCGTTTAGAATCCAGCATATCTCACTGAACCGAAGAAGTGGTAGTTAGAAGGTAGTTAGAGCTGCAAGCAGTTTGGTTTGGGAAATTAGACGCGAAATGAAACTGCAAATGCCTTCCAACAGGCTTGGAAAAGTGTGTTCTATATCTCTGCCAAACAGACTCCCTGGAGGTTGAGCTTTCAGAAGCTAGTTTAACTCTAAGGGAGGAAGCAGCAGAATGTGCCTCTCACATCTAGCCTGTAGGAATTCAGGTTGGCAACTTCTATGTGGAAGCCCATTGCTGGCTATGGTGGAAACAGCATGGGAGATTTCAGTTTCAAAATCTCTGTGAAAAAGCGTCAGAGAAGCTTCTCCGTTTAGAATCCAGCATATCTCACTGAACCGAAGAAGTGGTAGTTAGAAGGCAGTTAGAGCTGCAAGCAGTTTGGTTTGGGAAATTAGACGCGAAATGAAACTGCAAATGCCTTCCAACAGGCTTGGAAAAGTGTGTTCTATATCTCTGCCAAACAAACTCCCTGGAGGTTGAGCTTTCAGAAGCAAGTTTAACTCTAAGGGAGGAAGCAGCAGAATGTGCCTCTCACATCTAGCCTGTAGGAATTCAGGTTGGCAAGTTCTATGGGGAAGCCCATTGCTGCCTATGGTGGAAACGGCATGGGAGATTTCAGTTTCAAAATCTCTGTGAAAAAGCGTCAGAGAAGCTTCTCCGTTTAGAATCCAGCATATCTCACTGAACCGAAGAAGTGGTAGTTAGAAGGGAGTTAGAGCTGCAAGCAGTTTGGTTTGGGAAATTAGACGCGAAATGAAACTGCAAATGCCTTCCAAGAGGCTTGGAAAAGTGTGTTCTATATCTCTGCCAAACAAACTCCCCGGAGGTTGAGCTTTCAGAAGCAAGTTTAACTCTAAGGGAGGAAGCAGCAGAATGTGCCTCTCACATCTAGCCTGTAGGAATTCAGGTTGGCAAGTTCTATGGGGAAGCCCATTGCTGCCTATGGTGGAAACGGCATGGGAGATTTCAGTTTAAAAATCTCTGTGAAAAAGCGTCAGAGAAGCTTCTCCGTTTAGAATCCAGCATATCTCACTGAACCGAAGAAGTGGTAGTTAGAAGGCAGTTAGAGCTGCAAGCAGTTTGGTTTGGGAAATTAGACTCGAAATGAAACTGCAAATGCCTTCCAACAGGCTTGGAAAAGTGTGTTCTATATCTCTGCCAAACAAACTCCCTGGAGGTTGAGCTTTCAGAAGCTAGTTTAACTCTAAGGGAGGAAGCAGCAGAATGTGCCTCTCACATCTAGCCTGTAGGAATTCAGGTTGGCAACTTCTATGTGGAAGCCCATTGCTGGCTATGGTGGAAACGGCATGGGAGATTTCAGTTTCAAAATCTCTGTGAAAAAGCGTCAGAGAAGCTTCTCCGTTTAGAATCCAGCATATCTCACTGAACCGAAGAAGTGGTAGTTAGAAGGCAGTTAGAGCTGCAAGCAGTTTGGTTTGGGAAATTAGACGCGAAATGAAACTGCAAATGCCTTCCAACAGGCTTGGAAAAGTGTGTTCTATATCTCTGCCAAACAAACTCCCCGGAGGTTGAGCTTTCAGAAGCAAGTTTAACTCTAAGGGAGGAAGCAGCAGAATGTGCCTCTCACATCTAGCCTGTAGGAATTCAGGTTGGCAAGTTCTATGGGGAAGCCCATTGGCGCCTTCGTTGGAAACGGGTTTGGAAATTTCAGTTTCAAAATCTCTGTGAAAAAGCGTCAGAGAAGCTTCTCCGTTTAGAATCCAGCATATCTCACTGAACCGAAGAAGTGGTAGTTAGAAGGTAGTTAGAGCTGCAAGCAGTTTGGTTTGGGAAATTAGACGCGAAATGAAACTGCAAATGCCTTCCAACAGGCTTGGAAAAGTGTGTTCTATATCTCTGCCAAACAGACTCCCTGGAGGTTGAGCTTTCAGAAGCTAGTTTAACTCTAAGGGAGGAAGCAGCAGAATGTGCCTCTCACATCTAGCCTGTAGGAATTCAGGTTGGCAACTTCTATGTGGAAGCCCATTGCTGGCTATGGTGGAAACAGCATGGGAGATTTCAGTTTCAAAATCTCTGTGAAAAAGCGTCAGAGAAGCTTCTCCGTTTAGAATCCAGCATATCTCACTGAACCGAAGAAGTGGTAGTTAGAAGGCAGTTAGAGCTGCAAGCAGTTTGGTTTGGGAAATTAGACGCGAAATGAAACTGCAAATGCCTTCCAAGAGGCTTGGAAAAGTGTGTTCTATATCTCTGCCAAACAAACTCCCCGGAGGTTGAGCTTTCAGAAGCAAGTTTAACTCTAAGGGAGGAAGCAGCAGAATGTGCCTCTCACATCTAGCCTGTAGGAATTCAGGTTGGCAAGTTCTATGGGGAAGCCCATTGCTGCCTATGGTGGAAACGGCATGGGAGATTTCAGTTTCAAAATCTCTGTGAAAAAGCGTCAGAGAAGCTTCTCCGTTTAGAATCCAGCATATCTCACTGAACCGAAGAAGTGGTAGTTAGAAGGCAGTTAGAGCTGCAAGCAGTTTGGTTTGGGAAATTAGACTCGAAATGAAACTGCAAATGCCTTCCAACAGGCTTGGAAAAGTGTGTTCTATATCTCTGCCAAACAAACTCCCTGGAGGTTGAGCTTTCAGAAGCTAGTTTAACTCTAAGGGAGGAAGCAGCAGAATGTGCCTCTCACATCTAGCCTGTAGGAATTCAGGTTGGCAAGTTCTATGGGGAAGCCCATTGCTGCCTATGGTGGAAACGGCATGGGAGATTTCAGTTTAAAAATCTCTGTGAAAAAGCGTCAGAGAAGCTTCTCCGTTTAGAATCCAGCATATCTCACTGAACCGAAGAAGTGGTAGTTAGAAGGTAGTTAGAGCTGCAAGCAGTTTGGTTTGGGAAATTAGACGCGAAATGAAACTGCAAATGCCTTCCAACAGGCTTGGAAAAGTGTGTTCTATATCTCTGCCAAACAGACTCCCTGGAGGTTGAGCTTTCAGAAGCTAGTTTAACTCTAAGGGAGGAAGCAGCAGAATGTGCCTCTCACATCTAGCCTGTAGGAATTCAGGTTGGCAAGTTCTATGGGGAAGCCCATTGCTGGCTATGGTGGAAACAGCATGGGAGATTTCAGTTTCAAAATCTCTGTGAAAAAGCGTCAGAGAAGCTTCTCCGTTTAGAATCCAGCATATCTCACTGAACCGAAGAAGTGGTAGTTAGAAGGCAGTTAGAGCTGCAAGCAGTTTGGTTTGGGAAATTAGACGCGAAATGAAACTGCAAATGCCTTCCAACAGGCTTGGAAAAGTGTGTTCTATATCTCTGCCAAACAAACTCCCCGGAGGTTGAGCTTTCAGAAGCTAGTTTAACTCTAAGGGAGGAAGCAGCAGAATGTGCCTCTCACATCTAGCCTGTAGGAATTCAGGTTGGCAAGTTCTATGTGGAAGCCCATTGCTGGCTATGGTGGAAACAGCATGGGAGATTTCAGTTTCAAAATCTCTGTGAAAAAGCGTCAGAGAAGCTTCTCCGTTTAGAATCCAGCATATCTCACTGAACCGAAGAAGTGGTAGTTAGAAGGCAGTTAGAGCTGCAAGCAGTTTGGTTTGGGAAATTAGACGCGAAATGAAACTGCAAATGCCTTCCAACAGGCTTGGAAAAGTGTGTTCAATATCTCTGCCAAACAGACTCCCCGGAGGTTGAGCTTTCAGAAGCAAGTTTAACTCTAAGGGAGGAAGCAGCAGAATGTGCCTCTCACATCTAGCCTGTAGGAATTCAGGTTGGCAAGTTCTATGGGGAAGCCCATTGCTGCCTATGGTGGAAACGGCATGGGAGATTTCAGTTTCAAAATCTCTGTGAAAAAGCGTCAGAGAAGCTTCTCCGTTTAGAATCCAGCATATCTCACTGAACCGAAGAAGTGGTAGTTAGAAGGGAGTTAGAGCTGCAAGCAGTTTGGTTTGGGAAATTAGATGCGAAATGACACTGCAAAGGCCTTCCAACAGGCTTGGAAAAGTGTGTTCTATATCTCTGCCAAACAGACTCCCCAGAGGTTGAGCTTTCAGAAGCAAGCTTAACTCTTAGGGAGGAAGCAGCAGAATGTGCCTCTCACATCTAGCCTGTAGGAATTCAGGTTGGCAAGTTCTATGGGGAAGCCCATTGGCGCCTTCGTTGGAAACGGGTTTGGAAATTTCAGTTTCAAAATCTCTGTGAAAAAGCGTCAGAGAAGCTTCTCCGTTTAGAATCCAGCATATCTCACTGAACCGAAGAAGTGGTAGTTAGAAGGCAGTTAGAGCTGCAAGCAGTTTGGTTTGGGAAATTAGACGCGAAATGAAACTGCAAATGCCTTCCAACAGGCTTGGAAAAGTGTGTTCTATATCTCTGCCAAACAAACTCCCCGGAGGTTGAGCTTTCAGAAGCAAGTTTAGCTCTAAGGGAGGAAGCAGCAGAATGTGCCTCTCACATCTAGCCTGTAGGAATTCAGGTTGGCAAGTTCTATGGGGAAGCCCATTGGCGCCTTCGTTGGAAACGGGTTTGGAAATTTCAGTTTCAAAATCTCTGTGAAAAAGCGTCAGAGAAGCTTCTCCGTTTAGAATCCAGCATATCTCACTGAACCGAAGAAGTGGTAGTTAGAAGGTAGTTAGAGCTGCAAGCAGTTTGGTTTGGGAAATTAGACGCGAAATGAAACTGCAAATGCCTTCCAACAGGCTTGGAAAAGTGTGTTCTATATCTCTGCCAAACAGACTCCCTGGAGGTTGAGCTTTCAGAAGCTAGTTTAACTCTAAGGGAGGAAGCAGCAGAATGTGCCTCTCACATCTAGCCTGTAGGAATTCAGGTTGGCAACTTCTATGTGGAAGCCCATTGCTGGCTATGGTGGAAACAGCATGGGAGATTTCAGTTTCAAAATCTCTGTGAAAAAGCGTCAGAGAAGCTTCTCCGTTTAGAATCCAGCATATCTCACTGAACCGAAGAAGTGGTAGTTAGAAGGCAGTTAGAGCTGCAAGCAGTTTGGTTTGGGAAATTAGACGCGAAATGAAACTGCAAATGCCTTCCAACAGGCTTGGAAAAGTGTGTTCTATATCTCTGCCAAACAAACTCCCTGGAGGTTGAGCTTTCAGAAGCAAGTTTAACTCTAAGGGAGGAAGCAGCAGAATGTGCCTCTCACATCTAGCCTGTAGGAATTCAGGTTGGCAAGTTCTATGGGGAAGCCCATTGCTGCCTATGGTGGAAACGGCATGGGAGATTTCAGTTTCAAAATCTCTGTGAAAAAGCGTCAGAGAAGCTTCTCCGTTTAGAATCCAGCATATCTCACTGAACCGAAGAAGTGGTAGTTAGAAGGGAGTTAGAGCTGCAAGCAGTTTGGTTTGGGAAATTAGACGCGAAATGAAACTGCAAATGCCTTCCAAGAGGCTTGGAAAAGTGTGTTCTATATCTCTGCCAAACAAACTCCCCGGAGGTTGAGCTTTCAGAAGCAAGTTTAACTCTAAGGGAGGAAGCAGCAGAATGTGCCTCTCACATCTAGCCTGTAGGAATTCAGGTTGGCAAGTTCTATGGGGAAGCCCATTGCTGCCTATGGTGGAAACGGCATGGGAGATTTCAGTTTCAAAATCTCTGTGAAAAAGCGTCAGAGAAGCTTCTCCGTTTAGAATCCAGCATATCTCACTGAACCGAAGAAGTGGTAGTTAGAAGGCAGTTAGAGCTGCAAGCAGTTTGGTTTGGGAAATTAGACTCGAAATGAAACTGCAAATGCCTTCCAACAGGCTTGGAAAAGTGTGTTCTATATCTCTGCCAAACAAACTCCCTGGAGGTTGAGCTTTCAGAAGCTAGTTTAACTCTAAGGGAGGAAGCAGCAGAATGTGCCTCTCACATCTAGCCTGTAGGAATTCAGGTTGGCAAGTTCTATGGGGAAGCCCATTGCTGCCTATGGTGGAAACGGCATGGGAGATTTCAGTTTAAAAATCTCTGTGAAAAAGCGTCAGAGAAGCTTCTCCGTTTAGAATCCAGCATATCTCACTGAACCGAAGAAGTGGTAGTTAGAAGGTAGTTAGAGCTGCAAGCAGTTTGGTTTGGGAAATTAGACGCGAAATGAAACTGCAAATGCCTTCCAACAGGCTTGGAAAAGTGTGTTCTATATCTCTGCCAAACAGACTCCCTGGAGGTTGAGCTTTCAGAAGCTAGTTTAACTCTAAGGGAGGAAGCAGCAGAATGTGCCTCTCACATCTAGCCTGTAGGAATTCAGGTTGGCAAGTTCTATGGGGAAGCCCATTGCTGGCTATGGTGGAAACAGCATGGGAGATTTCAGTTTCAAAATCTCTGTGAAAAAGCGTCAGAGAAGCTTCTCCGTTTAGAATCCAGCATATCTCACTGAACCGAAGAAGTGGTAGTTAGAAGGCAGTTAGAGCTGCAAGCAGTTTGGTTTGGGAAATTAGACGCGAAATGAAACTGCAAATGCCTTCCAACAGGCTTGGAAAAGTGTGTTCTATATCTCTGCCAAACAAACTCCCCGGAGGTTGAGCTTTCAGAAGCTAGTTTAACTCTAAGGGAGGAAGCAGCAGAATGTGCCTCTCACATCTAGCCTGTAGGAATTCAGGTTGGCAAGTTCTATGTGGAAGCCCATTGCTGGCTATGGTGGAAACAGCATGGGAGATTTCAGTTTCAAAATCTCTGTGAAAAAGCGTCAGAGAAGCTTCTCCGTTTAGAATCCAGCATATCTCACTGAACCGAAGAAGTGGTAGTTAGAAGGCAGTTAGAGCTGCAAGCAGTTTGGTTTGGGAAATTAGACGCGAAATGAAACTGCAAATGCCTTCCAACAGGCTTGGAAAAGTGTGTTCAATATCTCTGCCAAACAGACTCCCCGGAGGTTGAGCTTTCAGAAGCAAGTTTAACTCTAAGGGAGGAAGCAGCAGAATGTGCCTCTCACATCTAGCCTGTAGGAATTCAGGTTGGCAAGTTCTATGGGGAAGCCCATTGCTGCCTACGGTGGAAACGGCATGGGAGATTTCAGTTTCAAAATCTCTGTGAAAAAGCGTCAGAGAAGCTTCTCCGTTTAGAATCCAGCATATCTCACTGAACCGAAGAAGTGGTAGTTAGAAGGGAGTTAGAGCTGCAAGCAGTTTGGTTTGGGAAATTAGATGCGAAATGACACTGCAAAGGCCTTCCAACAGGCTTGGAAAAGTGTGTTCTATATCTCTGCCAAACAGACTCCCCAGAGGTTGAGCTTTCAGAAGCAAGCTTAACTCTTAGGGAGGAAGCAGCAGAATGTGCCTCTCACATCTAGCCTGTAGGAATTCAGGTTGGCAAGTTCTATGGGGAAGCCCATTGGCGCCTTCGTTGGAAACGGGTTTGGAAATTTCAGTTTCAAAATCTCTGTGAAAAAGCGTCAGAGAAGCTTCTCCGTTTAGAATCCAGCATATCTCACTGAACCGAAGAAGTGGTAGTTAGAAGGCAGTTAGAGCTGCAAGCAGTTTGGTTTGGGAAATTGGACGCGAAATGAAACTGCAAATGCCTTCCAACAGGCTTGGAAAAGTGTGTTCTATATCTCTGCCAAACAAACTCCCCGGAGGTTGAGCTTTCAGAAGCAAGTTTAGCTCTAAGGGAGGAAGCAGCAGAATGTGCCTCTCACATCTAGCCTGTAGGAATTCAGGTTGGCAAGTTCTATGGGGAAGCCCATTGGCGCCTTCGTTGGAAACGGGTTTGGAAATTTCAGTTTCAAAATCTCTGTGAAAAAGCGTCAGAGAAGCTTCTCCGTTTAGAATCCAGCATATCTCACTGAACCGAAGAAGTGGTAGTTAGAAGGTAGTTAGAGCTGCAAGCAGTTTGGTTTGGGAAATTAGACGCGAAATGAAACTGCAAATGCCTTCCAACAGGCTTGGAAAAGTGTGTTCTATATCTCTGCCAAACAGACTCCCTGGAGGTTGAGCTTTCAGAAGCTAGTTTAACTCTAAGGGAGGAAGCAGCAGAATGTGCCTCTCACATCTAGCCTGTAGGAATTCAGGTTGGCAACTTCTATGTGGAAGCCCATTGCTGGCTATGGTGGAAACGGCATGGGAGATTTCAGTTTCAAAATCTCTGTGAAAAAGCGTCAGAGAAGCTTCTCCGTTTAGAATCCAGCATATCTCACTGAACCGAAGAAGTGGTAGTTAGAAGGCAGTTAGAGCTGCAAGCAGTTTGGTTTGGGAAATTAGACGCGAAATGAAACTGCAAATGCCTTCCAACAGGCTTGGAAAAGTGTGTTCTATATCTCTGCCAAACAAACTCCCCGGAGGTTGAGCTTTCAGAAGCAAGTTTAACTCTAAGGGAGGAAGCAGCAGAATGTGCCTCTCACATCTAGCCTGTAGGAATTCAGGTTGGCAAGTTCTATGGGGAAGCCCATTGGCGCCTTCGTTGGAAACGGGTTTGGAAATTTCAGTTTCAAAATCTCTGTGAAAAAGCGTCAGAGAAGCTTCTCCGTTTAGAATCCAGCATATCTCACTGAACCGAAGAAGTGGTAGTTAGAAGGCAGTTAGAGCTGCAAGCAGTTTGGTTTGGGAAATTAGACGCGAAATGAAACTGCAAATGCCTTCCAACAGGCTTGGAAAAGTGTGTTCAATATCTCTGCCAAACAGACTCCCCGGAGGTTGAGCTTTCAGAAGCAAGTTTAACTCTAAGGGAGGAAGCAGCAGAATGTGCCTCTCACATCTAGCCTGTAGGAATTCAGGTTGGCAAGTTCTATGGGGAAGCCCATTGCTGCCTATGGTGGAAACGGCATGGGAGATTTCAGTTTCAAAATCTCTGTGAAAAAGCGTCAGAGAAGCTTCTCCGTTTAGAATCCAGCATATCTCACTGAACCGAAGAAGTGGTAGTTAGAAGGGAGTTAGAGCTGCAAGCAGTTTGGTTTGGGAAATTAGATGCGAAATGACACTGCAAAGGCCTTCCAACAGGCTTGGAAAAGTGTGTTCTATATCTCTGCCAAACAGACTCCCCAGAGGTTGAGCTTTCAGAAGCAAGCTTAACTCTTAGGGAGGAAGCAGCAGAATGTGCCTCTCACATCTAGCCTGTAGGAATTCAGGTTGGCAAGTTCTATGGGGAAGCCCATTGGCGCCTTCGTTGGAAACGGGTTTGGAAATTTCAGTTTCAAAATCTCTGTGAAAAAGCGTCAGAGAAGCTTCTCCGTTTAGAATCCAGCATATCTCACTGAACCGAAGAAGTGGTAGTTAGAAGGCAGTTAGAGCTGCAAGCAGTTTGGTTTGGGAAATTAGACGCGAAATGAAACTGCAAATGCCTTCCAACAGGCTTGGAAAAGTGTGTTCTATATCTCTGCCAAACAAACTCCCCGGAGGTTGAGCTTTCAGAAGCAAGTTTAGCTCTAAGGGAGGAAGCAGCAGAATGTGCCTCTCACATCTAGCCTGTAGGAATTCAGGTTGGCAAGTTCTATGGGGAAGCCCATTGGCGCCTTCGTTGGAAACGGGTTTGGAAATTTCAGTTTCAAAATCTCTGTGAAGAAGCGTCAGAGAAGCTTCTCCGTTTAGAATCCAGCATATCTCACTGAACCGAAGAAGTGGTAGTTAGAAGGTAGTTAGAGCTGCAAGCAGTTTGGTTTGGGAAATTAGACGCGAAATGAAACTGCAAATGCCTTCCAACAGGCTTGGAAAAGTGTGTTCTATATCTCTGCCAAACAGACTCCCTGGAGGTTGAGCTTTCAGAAGCTAGTTTAACTCTAAGGGAGGAAGCAGCAGAATGTGCCTCTCACATCTAGCCTGTAGGAATTCAGGTTGGCAACTTCTATGTGGAAGCCCATTGCTGGCTATGGTGGAAACGGCATGGGAGATTTCAGTTTCAAAATCTCTGTGAAAAAGCGTCAGAGAAGCTTCTCCGTTTAGAATCCAGCATATCTCACTGAACCGAAGAAGTGGTAGTTAGAAGGCAGTTAGAGCTGCAAGCAGTTTGGTTTGGGAAATTAGACGCGAAATGAAACTGCAAATGCCTTCCAACAGGCTTGGAAAAGTGTGTTCTATATCTCTGCCAAACAAACTCCCTGGAGGTTGAGCTTTCAGAAGCAAGTTTAACTCTAAGGGAGGAAGCAGCAGAATGTGCCTCTCACATCTAGCCTGTAGGAATTCAGGTTGGCAAGTTCTATGGGGAAGCCCATTGCTGCCTATGGTGGAAACGGCATGGGAGATTTCAGTTTCAAAATCTCTGTGAAAAAGCGTCAGAGAAGCTTCTCCGTTTAGAATCCAGCATATCTCACTGAACCGAAGAAGTGGTAGTTAGAAGGGAGTTAGAGCTGCAAGCAGTTTGGTTTGGGAAATTAGACGCGAAATGAAACTGCAAATGCCTTCCAACAGGCTTGGAAAAGTGTGTTCTATATCTCTGCCAAACAAACTCCCCGGAGGTTGAGCTTTCAGAAGCTAGTTTAACTCTAAGGGAGGAAGCAGCAGAATGTGCCTCTCACATCTAGCCTGTAGGAATTCAGGTTGGCAAGTTCTATGGGGAAGCCCATAGGCGCCTTCGTTGGAAACGGGTTTGGAAATTTCAGTTTCAAAATCTCTGTGAAAAAGCGTCAGAGAAGCTTCTCCGTTTAGAATCCAGCATATCTCACTGAACCGAAGAAGTGGTAGTTAGAAGGCAGTTAGAGCTGCAAGCAGTTTGGTTTGGGAAATTAGACGCGAAATGAAACTGCAAATGCATTCCAACAGGCTTGGAAAAGTGTGTTCTATATCTCTGCCAAACAAACTCCCTGGAGGTTGAGCTTTCAGAAGCAAGTTTAACTCTAAGGGAGGAAGCAGCAGAATGTGCCTCTCACATCTAGCCTGTAGGAATTCAGGTTGGCAAGTTCTATGGGGAAGCCCATTGCTGCCTATGGTGGAAACGGCATGGGAGATTTCAGTTTCAAAATCTCTGTGAAAAAGCGTCAGAGAAGCTTCTCCGTTTAGAATCCAGCATATCTCACTGAACCGAAGAAGTGGTAGTTAGAAGGTAGTTAGAGCTGCAAGCAGTTTGGTTTGGGAAATTAGACGCGAAATGAAACTGCAAATGCCTTCCAACAGGCTTGGAAAAGTGTGTTCTATATCTCTGCCAAACAGACTCCCTGGAGGTTGAGCTTTCAGAAGCTAGTTTAACTCTAAGGGAGGAAGCAGCAGAATGTGCCTCTCACATCTAGCCTGTAGGAATTCAGGTTGGCAACTTCTATGTGGAAGCCCATTGCTGGCTATGGTGGAAACAGCATGGGAGATTTCAGTTTCAAAATCTCTGTGAAAAAGCGTCAGAGAAGCTTCTCCGTTTAGAATCCAGCATATCTCACTGAACCGAAGAAGTGGTAGTTAGAAGGCAGTTAGAGCTGCAAGCAGTTTGGTTTGGGAAATTAGACGCGAAATGAAACTGCAAATGCCTTCCAACAGGCTTGGAAAAGTGTGTTCTATATCTCTGCCAAACAAACTCACCGGAGGTTGAGCTTTCAGAAGCTAGTTTAACTCTAAGGGAGGAAGCAGCAGAATGTGCCTCTCACATCTAGCCTGTAGGAATTCAGGTTGGCAAGTTCTATGGGGAAGCCCATTGGTGCCTTCCTTGGAAACGGGTTTGGAAATTTCAGTTTCAAAATCTCTGTGAAAAAGCGTCAGAGAAGCTTCTCCGTTTAGAATCCAGCATATCTCACTGAACCGAAGAAGTGGTAGTTAGAAGGGAGTTAGAGCTGCAAGCAGTTTGGTTTGGGAAATTAGACGCGAAATGAAACTGCAAATGCCTTCCAACAGGCTTGGAAAAGTGTGTTCTATATCTCTGCCAAACAAACTCCCCGGAGGTTGAGCTTTCAGAAGCAAGTTTAACTCTAAGGGAGGAAGCAGCAGAATGTGCCTCTCACATCTAGCCTGTAGGAATTCAGGTTGGCAAGTTCTATGGGGAAGCCCATTGCTGCCTATGGTGGAAACGGCATGGGAGATTTCAGTTTCAAAATCTCTGTGAAAAAGCGTCAGAGAAGCTTCTCCGTTTAGAATCCAGCATATCTCACTGAACCGAAGAAGTGGTAGTTAGAAGGGAGTTAGAGCTGCAAGCAGTTTGGTTTGGGAAATTAGACGCGAAATGAAACTGCAAAGGCCTTCCAACAGGCTTGGAAAAGTGTGTTCTATATCTCTGCCAAACAGACTCCCTGGAGGTTGAGCTTTCAGAAGCTAGTTTAACTCTAAGTGAGGAAGCAGCAGAATGTGCCTCTCACATCTAGCCTGTAGGAATTCAGGTTGGCAAGTTCTATGGGGAAGCCCATTGCTGCCTATGGTGGAAACGGCATGGGAGATTTCAGTTTCAAAATCTCTGTGAAAAAGCGTCAGAGAAGCTTCTCCGTTTAGAATCCAGCATATCTCACTGAACCGAAGAAGTGGTAGTTAGAAGGCAGTTAGAGCTGCAAGCAGTTTGGTTTGGGAAATTAGACGCGAAATGAAACTGCAAATGCCTTCCAACAGGCTTGGAAAAGTGTGTTCTATATCTCTGCCAAACAGACTCCCTGGAGTTTGAGCTTTCAGAAGCTAGTTTAACTCTAAGGGAGGAAGCAGCAGAATGTCCCTCTCACATCTAGCCTGTAGGAATTCAGGTTGGCAAGTTCTATGGGGAAGCCCATTGGCGCCTTCGTTGGAAACGGGTTTGGAAATTTCAGTTTCAAAATCTCTGTGAAAAAGCGTCAGAGAAGCTTCTCCGTTTAGAATCCAGCATATCTCACTGAACCGAAGAAGTGGTAGTTAGAAGGGAGTTAGAGCTGCAAGCAGTTCGGTTTGGGAAATTAGACGCGAAATGAAACTGAAAATGCCTTCCAACAGGCTTGGAAAAGTGTGTTCTATATCTCTGCCAAACAAACTCCCCGGAGGTTGAGCTTTCAGAAGCAAGTTTAACTCTAAGGGAGGAAGCAGCAGAATGTGCCTCTCACATCTAGCCTGTAGGAATTCAGGTTGGCAAGTTCTATGGGGAAGCCCATTGCTGCCTATGGTGGAAACGGCATGGGAGATTTCAGTTTCAAAATCTCTGTGAAAAAGCATCAGAGAAGCTTCTCCGTTTAGAATCCAGCATATCTCACTGAACCGAAGAAGTGGTAGTTAGAAGGGAGTTAGAGCTGCAAGCAGTTTGCTTTGGGAAATTAGATGCGAAATGACACTGCAAAGGCCTTCCAACAGGCTTGGAAAAGTCTGTTCTATATCTGTGCCAAACAGAGTCCCCGGAGGTTGAGCTTTCAGAAGCAAGCTTAACTGTTAGGGAGGAAGCAGCAGAATGTGCCTCTCACATCTAGCCTGTAGGAATTCAGGTTGGCAAGTTCTATGGGGAAGCCCATTGCTGCCTATGGTGGAAACGGCATGGGAGATTTCAGTTTCAAAATCTCTGTGAAAAAGCGTCAGAGAAGCTTCTCCGTTTAGAATCCAGCATATCTCACTGAACCGAAGAAGTGGTAGTTAGAAGGCAGTTAGAGCTGCAAGCAGTTTGGTTTGGGAAATTAGACGCGAAATGAAACTGCAAATGCCTTCCAACAGGCTTGGAAAAGTGTGTTCTATATCTCTGCCAAACAAACTCCCCGGAGGTTGAACTTTCAGAAGCAAGTTTAACTCTAAGGGAGGAAGCAGCAGAATGTGCCTCTCACATCTAGCCTGTAGGAATTCAGGTTGGCAAGTTCTATGGGGAAGCCCATTGCTGCCTATGGTGGAAACAGCATGGGAGATTTCACTTTCAAAATCTCTGTGAAAAAGCGTCAGAGAAGCTTCTCCGTTTAGAATCCAGCATATCTCACTGAACCGAAGAAGTGGTAGTTAGAAGGCAGTTAGAGCTGCAAGCAGTTTGGTTTGGGAAATTAGACGCGAAATGAAACTGCAAATGCCTTCCAACAGGCTTGGAAAAGTGTGTTCTATATCTCTGCCAAACAAACTCCCCGGAGGTTGAGCTTTCAGAAGCAAGTTTAACTCTAAGGGAGGAAGCAGCCGAATGTGCCTCTCACATCTAGCCTGTAGGAATTCAGGTTGGCAAGTTCTATGGGGAAGCCCATTGCTGCCTATGGTGGAAACGGCATGGGAGATTTCAGTTTAAAAATCTCTGTGAAAAAGCGTCAGAGAAGCTTCTCCGTTTAGAATCCAGCATATCTCACTGAACCGAAGAAGTGGTAGTTAGAAGGCAGTTAGAGGTGCAAGCAGTTTGGTTTGGGAAATTAGACGCGAAATGAAACTGCAAATGCCTTCCAACAGGCTTGGAAAAGTGTGTTCTATATCTCTGCCAAACAGACTCCCTGGAGGTTGAGCTTTCAGAAGCTAGTTTAACTCTAAGGGAGGAAGCAGCAGAATGTGCCTCTCACATCTAGCCTGTAGGAAGTCAGGTTGGCAAGTTCTATGTGGAAGCCCATTGCTGGCTATGGTGGAAACAGCATGGGAGATTTCAGTTTCAAAATCTCTGTGAAAAAGCGTCAGAGAAGCTTCTCCGTTTAGAATCCAGCATATCTCACTGAACCGAAGAAGTGGTAGTTAGAAGGGAGTTAGAGCTGCAAGCAGTTTGGTTTGGGAAATTAGACGCGAAATGAAACTGCAAATGCCTTCCAACAGGCTTGGAAAAGTGTGTTCTATATCTCTGCCAAACAAACTCCCCGGAGGTTGAGCTTTCAGAAGCTAGTTTAACTCTAAGGGAGGAAGCAGCAGAATGTGCCTCTCACATCTAGCCTGTAGGAATTCAGGTTGGCAAGTTCTATGGGGAAGCCCATTGCTGCCTATGGTGGAAACAGCATGGGAGATTTCAGTTTCAAAATCTCTGTGAAAAAGCGTCAGAGAAGCTTCTCCGTTTAGAATCCAGCATATCTCACTGAACCGAAGAAGTGGTAGTTAGAAGGCAGTTAGAGCTGCAAGAAGTTTGGTTTGGGAAATTAGACGCGAAATGAAACTGCAAATGCCTTCCAACAGGCTTGGAAAAGTGTGTTCTATATCTCTGCCAAACAAACTCCCCGGAGGTTGAGCTTTCAGAAGCAAGTTTAACTCTAAGGGAGGAAGCAGCAGAATGTGCCTCTCACATCTAGCCTGTAGGAATTCAGGTTGGCAACTTCTATGGGGAAGCCCATTGGCGCCTTCGTTGGAAACGGGTTTGGAAATTTCAGTTTCAAAATCTCTGTGAAAAAGCGTCAGAGAAGCTTCTCCGTTTAGAATCCAGCATATCTCACTGAACCGAAGAAGTGGTAGTTAGAAGGGAGTTAGAGCTGCAAGCAGTTTGATTTGGGAAATTAGATGCGAAATGACACTGCAAAGGCCTTCCAACAGGCTTGGAAAAGTGTGTTCTATATCTCTGCCAAACAGACTCCCTGGAGGTTGAGCTTTCAGAAGCAAGTTTAACTCTAAGGGAGGAAGCAGCAGAATGTGCCTCTCACATCTAGCCTGTAGGAATTCAGGTTGGCAAGTTCTATGGGGAAGCCCATTGCTGCCTATGGTGGAAACGGCATGGGAGATTTCAGTTTCAAAATCTCTGTGAAAAAGCGTCAGAGAAGCTTCTCCGTTTAGAATCCAGCATATCTCACTGAACCGAAGAAGTGGTAGTTAGAAGGGAGGTAGAGCTGCAAGCAGTTTGGTTTGGGAAATTAGATGCGAAATGACACTGCAAAGGCCTTCCAACAGGCTTGGAAAAGTGTGTTCTATATCTCTGCCAAACAGAGTCCCCGGAGGTTGAGCTTTCAGAAGCAAGCTTAACTGGTAGGGAGGAAGCAGCAGAATGTGCCTCTCACATCTAGCCTGTAGGAATTCAGGTTGGCAAGTTCTATGGGGAAGCCCATTGCTGCCTATGGTGGAAACGGCATGGGAGATTTCAGTTTAAAAATCTCTGTGAAAAAGCGTCAGAGAAGCTTCTCCGTTTAGAATCCAGCATATCTCACTGAACCGAAGAAGTGGTAGTTAGAAGGCAGTTAGAGCTGCAAGCAGTTTGGTTTGGGAAATTAGACGCGAAATGAAACTGCAAATGCCTTCCAACAGGCTTGGAAAAGTGTGTTCTATATCTCTGCCAAACAAACTCCCTGGAGGTTGAGCTTTCAGAAGCAAGTTTAACTCTAAGGGAGGAAGCAGCAGAATGTGCCTCTCACATCTAGCCTGTAGGAATTCAGGTTGGCAAGTTCTATGGGGAAGCCCATTGCTGCCTATGGTGGAAACGGCATGGGAGATTTCAGTTTAAAAATCTCTGTGAAAAAGCGTCAGAGAAGCTTCTCCGTTTAGAATCCAGCATATCTCACTGAACCGAAGAAGTGGTAGTTAGAAGGGAGTTAGAGCTGCAAGCAGTTTGGTTTGGGAAATTAGACGCGAAATGAAACTGCAAATGCCTTCCAACAGGCTTGGAAAAGTGTGTTCTATATCTCTGCCAAACAGACTCCCTGGAGGTTGAGCTTTCAGAAGCTAGTTTAACTCTAAGGGAGGAAGCAGCAGAATGTGCCTCTCACATCTAGCCTGTAGGAATTCAGGTTGGCAACTTCTATGTGGAAGCCCATTGCTGGCTATGGTGGAAACAGCATGGGAGATTTCAGTTTCAAAATCTCTGTGAAAAAGCGTCAGAGAAGCTTCTCCGTTTAGAATCCAGCATATCTCACTGAACCGAAGAAGTGGTAGTTAGAAGGCAGTTAGAGCTGCAAGCAGTTTGGTTTGGGAAATTAGACGCGAAATGAAACTGCAAATGCCTTCCAACAGGCTTGGAAAAGTGTGTTCTATATCTCTGCCAAACAAACTCCCCCGAGGTTGAGCTTTCAGAAGCTAGTTTAACTCTAAGGGAGGAAGCAGCAGAATGTGCCTCTCACATCTAGCCTGTAGGAATTCAGGTTGGCAAGTTCTATGGGGAAGCCCATTGGTGCCTTCGTTGGAAACGGGTTTGGAAATTTCAGTTTCAAAATCTCTGTGAAAAAGCGTCAGAGAAGCTTCTCCGTTTAGAATCCAGCATATCTCACTGAACCGAAGAAGTGGTAGTTAGAAGGGAGTTAGAGCTGCAAGCAGTTTGGTTTGGGAAATTAGACGCGAAATGAAACTGCAAATGCCTTCCAAGAGGCTTGGAAAAGTGTGTTCTATATCTCTGCCAAACAAACTCCCCGGAGGTTGAGCTTTCAGAAGCAAGTTTAACTCTAAGGGAGGAAGCAGCAGAATGTGCCTCTCACATCTAGCCTGTAGGAATTCAGGTTGGCAAGTTCTATGGGGAAGCCCATTGCTGCCTATGGTGGAAACGGCATGGGAGATTTCAGTTTCAAAATCTCTGTGAAAAAGCGTCAGAGAAGCTTCTCCGTTTAGAATCCAGCATATCTCACTGAACCGAAGAAGTGGTAGTTAGAAGGCAGTTAGAGCTGCAAGCAGTTTGGTTTGGGAAATTAGACGCGAAATGAAACTGCAAATGCCTTTCAACAGGCTAGGAAAAGTGTGTTCTATATCTCTGCCAAACAGACTCCCTGGAGTTTGAGCTTTCAGAAGCTAGTTTAACTCTAAGGGAGGAAGCAGCAGAATGTCCCTCTCACATCTAGCCTGTAGGAATTCAGGTTGGCAAGTTCTATGGGGAAGCCCATTGCTGGCTATGGTGGAAACAGCATGGGAGATTTCAGTTTCAAAATCTCTGTGAAAAAGCGTCAGAGAAGCTTCTCCGTTTAGAATCCAGCATATCTCACTGAACCGAAGAAGTGGTAGTTAGAAGGCAGTTAGAGCTGCAAGCAGTTTGGTTTGGGAAATTAGACGCGAAATGAAACTGCAAATGCCTTCCAAAAGGCTTGGAAAAGTGTGTTCTATATCTCTGCCAAACAAACTCCCTGGAGGTTGAGCTTTCAGAAGCAAGTTTAACTCTAAGGGAGGAAGCAGCAGAATGTGCCTCTCACATCTAGCCTGTAGGAATTCAGGTTGGCAAGTTCTATGGGGAAGCCCATTGCTGCCTATGGTGGAAACGGCATGGGAGATTTCAGTTTCAAAATCTCTGTGAAAAAGCGTCAGAGAAGCTTCTCCGTTTAGAATCCAGCATATCTCACTGAACCGAAGAAGTGGTAGTTAGAAGGGAGTTAGAGCTGCAAGCAGTTTGGTTTGGGAAATTAGACGCGAAATGAAACTGCAAATGCCTTCCAACAGGCTTGGAAAAGTGTGTTCTATATCTCTGCCAAACAAACTCCCCGGAGGTTGAGCTTTCAGAAGCTAGTTTAACTCTAAGGGAGGAAGCAGCAGAATGTGCCTCTCACATCTAGCCTGTAGGAATTCAGGTTGGCAAGTTCTATGGGGAAGCCCATAGGCGCCTTCGTTGGAAACGGGTTTGGAAATTTCAGTTTCAAAATCTCTGTGAAAAAGCGTCAGAGAAGCTTCTCCGTTTAGAATCCAGCATATCTCACTGAACCGAAGAAGTGGTAGTTAGAAGGCAGTTAGAGCTGCAAGCAGTTTGGTTTGGGAAATTAGACGCGAAATGAAACTGCAAATGCCTTCCAACAGGCTTGGAAAAGTGTGTTCTATATCTCTGCCAAACAAACTCCCTGGAGGTTGAGCTTTCAGAAGCAAGTTTAACTCTAAGGGAGGAAGCAGCAGAATGTGCCTCTCACATCTAGCCTGTAGGAATTCAGGTTGGCAAGTTCTATGGGGAAGCCCATTGCTGCCTATGGTGGAAACGGCATGGGAGATTTCAGTTTCAAAATCTCTGTGAAAAAGCGTCAGAGAAGCTTCTCCGTTTAGAATCCAGCATATCTCACTGAACCGAAGAAGTGGTAGTTAGAAGGTAGTTAGAGCTGCAAGCAGTTTGGTTTGGGAAATTAGACGCGAAATGAAACTGCAAATGCCTTCCAACAGGCTTGGAAAAGTGTGTTCTATATCTCTGCCAAACAGACTCCCTGGAGGTTGAGCTTTCAGAAGCTAGTTTAACTCTAAGGGAGGAAGCAGCAGAATGTGCCTCTCACATCTAGCCTGTAGGAATTCAGGTTGGCAACTTCTATGTGGAAGCCCATTGCTGGCTATGGTGGAAACAGCATGGGAGATTTCAGTTTCAAAATCTCTGTGAAAAAGCGTCAGAGAAGCTTCTCCGTTTAGAATCCAGCATATCTCACTGAACCGAAGAAGTGGTAGTTAGAAGGCAGTTAGAGCTGCAAGCAGTTTGGTTTGGGAAATTAGACGCGAAATGAAACTGCAAATGCCTTCCAACAGGCTTGGAAAAGTGTGTTCTATATCTCTGCCAAACAAACTCCCCGGAGGTTGAGCTTTCAGAAGCTAGTTTAACTCTAAGGGAGGAAGCAGCAGAATGTGCCTCTCACATCTAGCCTGTAGGAATTCAGGTTGGCAAGTTCTATGGGGAAGCCCATTGGCGCCTTCGTTGGAAACGGGTTTGGAAATTTCAGTTTCAAAATCTCTGTGAAAAAGCGTCAGAGAAGCTTCTCCGTTTAGAATCCAGCATATCTCACTGAACCGAAGAAGTGGTAGTTAGAAGGGAGTTAGAGCTGCAAGCAGTTTGATTTGGGAAATTAGATGCGAAATGACACTGCAAAGGCCTTCCAACAGGCTTGGAAAAGTGTGTTCTATATCTCTGCCAAACAGACTCCCTGGAGGTTGAGCTTTCAGAAGCAAGTTTAACTCTAAGGGAGGAAGCAGCAGAATGTGCCTCTCACATCTAGCCTTTAGGAATTCAGGTTGGCAAGTTCTATGGGGAAGCCCATTGCTGCCTATGGTGGAAACGGCATGGGAGATTTCAGTTTCAAAATCTCTGTGAAAAAGCGTCAGAGAAGCTTCTCCGTTTAGAATCCAGCATATCTCACTGAACCGAAGAAGTGGTAGTTAGAAGGGAGGTAGAGCTGCAAGCAGTTTGGTTTGGGAAATTAGACGCGAAATGAAACTGCAAATGCCTTCCAACAGGCTTGGAAAAGTGTGTTCTATATCTCTGCCAAACAAACTCCCCGGAGGTTGAGCTTTCAGAAGCAAGTTTAACTCTAAGGGAGGAAGCAGCAGAATGTGCCTCTCACATCTAGCCTGTAGGAATTCAGGTTGGCAAGTTCTATGGGGAAGCCCATTGCTGCCTATGGTGGAAACGGCATGGGAGATTTCAGTTTCAAAATCTCTGTGAAAAAGCGTCAGAGAAGCTTCTCCGTTTAGAATCCAGCATATCTCACTGAACCGAAGAAGTGGTAGTTAGAAGGCAGTTAGAGCTGCAAGCAGTTTGGTTTGGGAAATTAGACGCGAAATGAAACTGCAAATGCCTTCCAACAGGCTTGGAAAAGTGTGTTCTATATCTCTGCCAAACAAACTCCCCGGAGGTTGAACTTTCAGAAGCAAGTTTAACTCTAAGGGAGGAAGCAGCCGAATGTGCCTCTCACATCTAGCCTGTAGGAATTCAGGTTGGCAAGTTCTATGGGGAAGCCCATTGCTGCCTATGGTGGAAACGGCATGGGAGATTTCAGTTTAAAAATCTCTGTGAAAAAGCGTCAGAGAAGCTTCTCCGTTTAGAATCCAGCATATCTCACTGAACCGAAGAAGTGGTAGTTAGAAGGCAGTTAGAGCTGCAAGCAGTTTGGTTTGGGAAATTAGACGCGAAATGAAACTGCAAATGCCTTCCAACAGGCTTGGAAAAGTGTGTTCTATATCTCTGCCAAACAGACTCCCTGGAGGTTGAGCTTTCAGAAGCTAGTTTAACTCTAAGGGAGGAAGCAGCAGAATGTGCCTCTCACATCTAGCCTGTAGGAATTCAGGTTGGCAAGTTCTATGGGGAAGCCCATTGGCGCCTTCGTTGGAAACGGGTTTGGAAATTTCAGTTTCAAAATCTCTGTGAAAAAGCGTCAGAGAAGCTTCTCCGTTTAGAATCCAGCATATCTCACTGAACCGAAGAAGTGGTAGTTAGAAGGGAGTTAGAGCTGCAAGCAGTTTGGTTTGGGAAATTAGATGCGAAATGACCCTGCAAAGGCCTTCCAACAGGCTTGGAAAAGTGTGTTCTATATCTGTGCCAAACAGAGTCCCCGGAAGTTGAGCTTTCAGAAGCAAGCTTAACTGTTAGGGAGGAAGCAGCAGAATGTGCCTCTCACATCTAGCCTGTAGGAATTTAGGTTGGCAAGTTCTATGGGGAAGCCCATTGCTGCCTATGGTGGAAACGGCATGGGAGATTTCAGTTTCAAAATCTCTGTGAAAAAGCGTCAGAGAAGCTTCTCCGTTTAGATTCCAGCATATCTCACTGAACCGAAGAAGTGGTAGTTTTAAGGGAGTTAGAGCTGCACGCAGTTTGGTTTGGGAAATTAGACGCGAAATGAAACTGCAAATGCCTTCCAACAGGCTTGGAAAAGTGTGTTCTATATCTCTGCCAAAGAAACTCCCCGGAGGTTGAGCTTTCAGAAGCTAGTTTAACTCTAAGGTAGGAAGCAGCAGAATGTGCCTCTCACATCTAGCCTGTAGGAATTCAGGTTGGCAAGTTCTATGGGGAAGCCCATTGGCGCCTTCGTTGGAAACGGGTTTGGAAATTTCAGTTTCAAAATCTCTGTGAAAAAGCGTCAGAGAAGCTTCTCCGTTTAGAATCCAGCATATCTCACTGAACCGAAGAATTGGTAGTTAGAAGGGAGTTAGAGCTGCAAGCAGTTTGGTTTGGGAAATTAGATGCGAAATGACACTGCAAAGGCCTTCCAACAGGCTTGGAAAAGTGTGTTCTATATCTCTGCCAAACAGACTCCCCGGAGGTTGAGCTTTCAGAAGCAAGCTTAACTCTTAGGGAGGAAGCAGCAGAATGTGCCTCTCACATCTAGCCTGTAGGAATTCAGGTTGGCAACTTCTATGGGGAAGCCCATTGCAGCCTATGGTGGAAACGGCATGGGAGATTTCAGTTTCAAAATCTCTGTGAAAAAGCGTCAGAGAAGCTTCTCCGTTTAGAATCCAGCATATCTCACTGAACCGAAGAAGTGGTAGTTAGAAGGCAGTTAGAGCTGCAAGCAGTTTGGTTTGGGAAATTAGACGCGAAATGACACTGCAAAGGCCTTCCAACAGGCTTGGAAAAGTGTGTTCTATATCTGTGCCAAACAGACTCCCCGGAGGTTGAGCTTTCAGAAGCAAGCTTAACTCTAAGGGAGGAAGCAGCAGAATGTGCCTCTCATATCTAGCCTGTAGGAATTCAGGTTGGCAAGTTCTATGGGGAAGCCCATTGCAGGCTATGGTGGAAACGGCATGGGAGATTTCAGTTTCAAAATCTCTGTGAAAAAGCGTCAGAGAAGCTTCTCCGTTTAGAATCCAGCATATCTCACTGAACCGAAGAAGTGGTAGTTAGAAGGCAGTTAGAGCTGCAAGCAGTTTGGTTTGGGAAATTAGACGTGAAATAAAACTGCAAATGCCTTCCAACAGGCTTGGAAAAGTGTGTTCTATATCTCTGCCAAACAAACTCCCCGGAGGTTGAGCTTTCAGAAGCTAGTTTAACTCTAAGGGAGGAAACAGCAGAATGTGCCTCTCACATCTAGCCTGTAGGAATTCACGTTGGCAAGTTCTATGGGGAAGCCCATTGCTGGCTATGGTGGAAACAGCATGGGAGATTTCAGTTTCAAAATCTCTGTGAAAAAGCGTCAGAGAAGCTTCTCCGTTTAGAATCCAGCATATCTCACTGAACCGAAGAAGTGGTAGTTAGAAGGCAGTTAGAGCTGCAAGCAGTTTGGTTTGGGAAATTAGACGCGAAATGAAACTGCAAATGCCTTCCAACAGGCTTGGAAAAGTGTGTTCTATATCTCTGCCAAACAAACTCCCCGGAGGTTGAGCTTTCAGAAGCTAGTTTAACACTAAGGGAGGAAGCAGCAGAATGTGCCTCTCACATCTAGCCTATAGGAATTCAGGTTGGCAAGTTCTATGGGGAAGCCCATTGGCGCCTTCGTTGGAAACGGGTTTGGAAATTTCAGTTTCAAAATCCCTGTGAAAAAGCGTCAGAGAAGCTTCTCCGTTTAGAATCCAGCATATCTCACTGAACCGAAGAAGTGGTAGTTAGAAGGCAGTTAGAGCTGCAAGCAGTTTGGTTTGGGAAATTAGACGCGAAATGAAACTGCAAATGCCTTCCAACAGGCTTGGCAAAGTGTGTTCTATATCTCTGCCAAACAGACTCCCTGGAGGTTGAGCTTTCAGAAGCTAGTTTAACTCTAAGGGAGGAAGCAGCAGAATGTGCCTCTCACATCTAGCCTGTAGGAATTCAGGTTGGCAACTTCTATGTGGAAGCCCATTGCTGGCTATGGTGGAAACAGCATGGGAGATTTCAGTTTCAAAATCTCTGTGAAAAAGCGTCAGAGAAGCTTCTCCGTTTAGAATCCAGCATATCTCACTGAACCGAAGAAGTGGTAGTTAGAAGGCAGTTAGAGCTGCAAGCAGTTTGGTTTGGGAAATTAGACGCGAAATGAAACTGCAAATGCCTTCCAACAGGCTTGGAAAAGTGTGTTCTATATCTCTGCCAAACAAACTCCCCGGAGGTTGAGCTTTCAGAAGCTAGTTTAACTCTAAGGGAGGAAGCAGCAGAATGTGCCTCTCACATCTAGCCTGTAGGAATTCAGGTTGGCAAGTTCTATGGGGAAGCCCATTGGCGCCTTCGTTGGAAACGGGTTTGGAAATTTCAGTTTCAAAATCTCTGTGAAAAAGCGTCAGAGAAGCTTCTCCGTTTAGAATCCAGCATATCTCACTGAACCG